>NC_087256.1:12775000-13116250 GCF_037042905.1 Lytechinus pictus | reverse complement strand
GGAGATCTCTTTGGTATGAGCAAAAGTAAAGCTTGCCCGTGGGAAGCTATTTTAGTGGAAACTAGATTCTAATGTTTGCTGTGAAGTTTTAGAGGAATTGCTCGTAACAAAATGATCAAAAAAAAGAGAATATTCATATATTTTACGAGTTGTTTTACCACCCATTATTTTGAAAGGTAGTACTTTGCATCCTTCCTCTGTCATGAGTTTTCATGGGGTTATTTGGCTGCACGTAGATCATATATCTCGTATGCCCGGGGGGGCCACTTACATTGACGAGTGGATACCATGCGCGACCAAAAAAACACGTAAAAATGATGTCTTTTTCACGATAGGGCACGTTACGTACGTAACGTGATAAGGGTGTCAAAAACACAAAAATAATGGAAAAAGGGTATCTATTTCGCTAGGACAATTACGTGTTTAGGGTCGAATTTGCGAGGATGATAAAACAAAATTAAAATGTTTTATAAAGGATGTCCTTTTTGCCCCAACACTTCGTGTTTAGAGTCCAACTTGCGCGAGGTGTAGAAGGTGGGGTCGTACTAAACCAAATAAGGTAAAGCCGACGACCGAAGGACCCGTAACAATAAAACATTCCTGTACTTGTTTAGGGGTTCATTTCAGGGAATATTTGCCAAGAGTATCGTTTTGTTTCCAATACTTGTTAAGGGTAGGGTTTCACACGCCAATACTTGTTAAGGGGTGCATTTTCAGAATATGGAAATTACGTGTTTAGGGTGCTTTTCGAGACCCCATGGTCGCGCATGGTATCCACTCGTGAATGGAAGTGGCCCCCCCCCCCCCCCCCCGGGCTCGTATGATCATTTCGCCTTCGCTCAGGTATCCTTTCGACGCCTGGGTTGACTGGTTAAGAATGATTGAATAATGCAGATTACCGTATTGTCAAAAGCTGATAATTGCTGATCCATACATAACTCCTTCTTGAAGATGGTCATCCTGTGGGTTCCTTGATATAGAGAATCACTGTCCAATAAAGATGTGGACCATGATGAATCATAATGCATCAAGAGTATAATTACAACCGGCAGACCTGTGAACAATGACCAGGGGCCCATCTTGCAAAGTTCCGATTGATCCGATTAATCGCAACTACGGAAAGCCAGCAAAGTCAACATATGAAATGCATGTTTGTTAAAAAAAATAATTCTAGATATAAATGTATATCCATAAATTCATTGATTTCTTGACAATTTGGTGTGTTCTCCTTTGTTTACAAAGGACATTTTGCAAATTTCCTGAATAAAAAAATTAGGACACTGATGGATTTCCATAGAGTTACGACTAATTGGGTCAATCGTAACTCTTCGTAAGACGGGGCAAAGTTTTATTTTAGTAAATGGGAAGAAGCTGTACTTTTACCATGTTATCCTCTCCTGTCGTCGGATGTGCATTAATATATTCCTTAATTGAGGTGCTAGATCTACCCCTAACATGGATACTTCATCATCACACTGGACGTGAAGGGCGACAAGATCTGGGAGTGGATAACAAAAATGTGACTTATGGATTACATTAATGTTAGAAAGACCACCCAGTTTCTATAGCTCTAATGAAGTTTGAGTCATTTCGGTCTCAAATGCCAGGGGATTGTAAAACTATGATGTTGCTCAAGAAATTGCGTTTCATCGAAATGGAAATGACATCGGCTGAATAAATCTTTATCTTTAAAGGGGTACTCCAGGTTGAAAATAATTTGAATCGGAAAAGATAACGAGAAATCAGACAAATAAAACACTGGAATTTTGTTAAACTCAGACAAAGAATAATGAAGTTATGACATTATTTTGAAAGATTTGCAATATTTCCGAGAACAGTTCTATACATGCATGTCTTCATGAATGTTCAATGAGCAAACTTATGATGCCTTATCCTCAATTTTTTTTTAATACATGAAATTATGTTTATTCAAATTTTGTACTTCAAGAACTAAAAACAATGAAATGACAACTGATTTATTGTATTGAATATTGATTGCTGCAACTTATTTTATGATGAGGGAGATACTAGTATATCATACACACATGTATGAAAATAAGAAATAATTATGATTTCAAGTAATGGAAAAAAGTGGGGAAGTGATATCATAAGCCCATCTAATGATGATGATGCACAGCATTTGCAGGGGCGGATCCAGCCTTGGCCAATAGGGGGGGGGGCCGGAATTTTTTTTTAGCCATATTCTACCCGATCGGCCGCTCGAAGATGATTTTTGGTTTCTTTGAAGGGGTAGTCCTAATAGTCACTTCTTAGCTTTATTCTTATAAATCAACATAAGTATATATCATAATTCTTATTTATTTAATGCGAGCGCGAAGCACGAGCAATATTTTTTTTAATTCTTACGTATTTTTTCCTAAAATTTGAACATTCTGGGCAATGTTTGTTATCCTGAAAAAGATGTGTATGCAAGTAAATAATTACTACGAACGCGAAGCGCGAGCAGAAATGGTCTGATGGAAAAAGTACCTGTTAAAGACTGCATGCAGTTATAGCCATGGAGACGTTACATATTTCAAAAATCGAATAATGCGAGCGCGAAGCGCGAGCTTAAAAATATTTTAACATTTTTACCTAAAGAATGGAAATTGTAAGCACTTTTTGTAACTTAAACCGAATAGGTATATAACAATTGATGCGAGCGCGAAGCGCAAGCGGAAAATTTCGAGATTTAAACCTACTGAACGAGACACTCTATTCATGTTTTGTAAATCATGAAAAGGATGAGTAATTGGGAATCTTCCTTACATTAATAATGCGAGCGCAAAGCGCGAGCAGAAAATGTTTATATACGTTTTGAACTGATCGAAAAGGTACCTGTTAAGGACTGCTTGCGCTTAGCCATGAAGACATTACATATTTCAACAATCAAATAATGCGAGCGCGAAGCGCGAGCTTAACATTTTTGACATTTCTACATAAAGAATGGAAAATTTTAATCTATTTTTGTAATCGTGAACAGGATAGCTATAAAACTAAACAATAATTGATGCAAGCACAAAGCGCGAGCGAAAAAAAAATCGAGATTTAGACCTAAAAACGGGACACTCTATTCATGTTTTGTAAATCATGAAAAGAATGAGTAAAAAGGGATCTTCCTACATGAATAATGCGTGCACAAACATTTTGACACTGTGATCTGAACTGCATAATGATTCAAATAGAGAACAAGTTGAGTATCTGAATAAACATGCGCGCGCGTATTTCATATTTAGACCTAGAATCTAGGCATTCTTCATACATCTTTTATCAAAGCGAGCGCGAATCTCGAGCTTAAATTATTTGATATTCCAATCTGAAAAAGAGTCAATTTCAGCTCTATATTTCTAGCACTTTGTAGGAAAATTGTAAGGTGTCTATGGATCGCACTTAATAAAGAGCTGATATTGTTCATTATTAATACTTTGAGTTTTGACATAGCTAGACCGGGATATCCTTAGGACATGCCATCATATGAAAATGATTACTATCTTCCTATTCCTCTTGCTAAGCGCAAGATGAAACAAATGGGGCAATTTAATTATTAAATTAACATCTTATTCATTAATACCTAATGAGGGCGCGAAATCTGATGAAATTATGGCCTGAAAACTGGACATTTCAAGCACTTTTGTAATTATAAATAGGGTGCATCAGTTGATATATTTTTAACCATTAATGCGAGCGCAAATTGCGAGTCAAAATTTTTGATAAACTGTCATGAAAAGGGGATTTTGAGTAGTTTGTTGTATAATCAATATCGAGACATACATAACTCACCAATCAAAATGCGAGCATGCAGCGCCAGCTGATACATTTTGACAATCAGACCTGAAAAGGGATATATTGACAACTTTATGGAATGCACGATAATAATAGGTACCTGATAAATCAAAATTTGCGAGCGCCTAGCGCGAGCTCCTGGCTTTATTCGTATACTATTATATGGAGTTAGGGTTGCAATAGGGTTTTATGTTAGGTTTAGGATTGGGTTTAGGATAGGGTATAGTGTTAAATCCAGGGTTGAAGTTGGTCATTCCATTAGTGTGTGGAAGTTACAGCGGAGCAAATGTCGTGAAAATGGTTAAAGGAGAATGAAACCCTTGAAACCAGCTGAATCCATATCAAAGAGAAAAGTCAAAGAAACATATTGTTGAAAGTTTGAGGAAGATTGAATGAATAATAAGAAAGTTATGAGCATTTGAATATTGAGATCACTAATGCCATGTAGATCCTCCCATTGGCAATGTGACCAAGATCTGTGATGTCACACACGTACAACTCCCTCATTGCTTTAGTACTTATTTCACTTATATTCTCACTTTTATAGAATCTCTCACAAGGTGAGGTGTTCTCTTTATGAGAGGACAAGTACAGAGGTTTCACAACATTATATCATTGATGAATCGTTTGTCATATGATTAGAATGAGCAAAAAGAGATGTTTTGGGGTATATTTTCAGTGTCCAAAAGGGGAGAGTTGTTCATCTGTGATATCATAGATCTTGGTTGCGTTGCCAATGGGAGGATCTCCATAGCATTAGTGATCTCGACATTCAAATGCTCATAACTCTTCTATTGCTAGTCCTATTTCACTCAAACTTTTGTTGATCTTATTCTTTGATTTTTCTGCTTTCACAAAAGCTAACTTGCTCCAAGAGTTTCATTCTCCTTTAAAGAACTTCAGTGGGCATGTTTTAGGGATACGTTTGCAAGACCCGCGAAGAGAGTGTGGTCTTGAAAGTGGGACTAGTAACGCAATTTTGATATTTTTATATCATAATGAGTGTCAATAAAAATGGTCTAGGCCAGGGTCTGTTCCAGTGAGTTGAACCTGATTGTATGGTGTACGATGTTATCGTATGACTTCATTTTGCCTGTTCATGACGAATCTTTTGCGGTCTATCTTGCACTATCCCTGGATGTAATGTACTTCAGTAACCCCACAACTTCTAATACTATTCTATATTTAACCTTGTGTTTTGGTTCTGGTAAGAGTGAAAGGATGTTTGTTGAAGGCAATTGTCTGCACACCTCTGAAGACATAACGACTCCAGAAAAGAAACCGTGAATCATCATCATCACAAGACTTTCAACAAATTTACTCACTCAGGTTCGCCGAAAGGAACCAGAGCACTCGATATGAAGGGGTGGGGGGGAGGTTGTCACTCACCACATTGTACTACTCATACGCGTGTCCACAGTTCACAAATTAACGCGAAGTAAAATTTGCAACTGTATCGGATCCTACATGGCGTAGACCCAGGGTCGTCACACCACTATAGCCTTAATGATAATAATGATAATAATCCGCTTTTATATAGCGCTTATTACATCGGAACGACGTGTCTATAAGCGCTTTACAGACATATTACCCCGGTCATCGGATTCAATCAGTCATTCCCGCACACAATGTGTCCACATCCTCCACTCCTTGGGGAGTATTCCAGTCAGTCGCCGGTGAGGCGCACACAGTACTGGACAAGCTACAATGACTTTCACATCCTACCGGGTACCCATTTAGCACCTGGGTCGAGAGTGGCAAAGTGTGGAATAGCGCCTTGCCAAAGGACGCCAGACCGTGGTGGGATTCGAACACGCGACCTTCTGTTTACAAGGCGAGAGTCAGAACCACTACACCACGGCTCCTCCACGAGCCTTGAGACAAGCTTAATTGTGTATGTTATGATTTTTGTATCAAATGCCTAAAAGCTGAAGAAAAAAAAAACATAATCGCGAAAGGCGGGTTGAATGCGGGTTCTGCGGTTTCAGTCTTTGAACCTGACTTTCTTGGATGAATGTTAATAGTCAAGTAGAAACATGACCGTCAAGTTGGGTATATATACAATTTTTTTGATGAAAGTTGTAGTATAGGGTGTCTTCAAGAATCAGACGGGTGCCACTTGGGCACCCTTGGGCATTTTTTTTAAATTGACGTCATAGGCCACGCCCACTTTTTTACATTCCTCTTATGACTTTCATATTTTACGAAATAAACATGCCATGTTTGGTATCAAATTAAAGCTAATGAACATATTAATTCTAAACACGTATTTCGCGATATCATTTAATATATCAATGATATGCCCATTAACGAAAAACAGGAAACAAAATTTTTAGGTGTATTGATCGATTCTAACGTAACATGGAGTAGTCACATTCGTAATATTAGCATGATGATTGCAAGGGCCATAGGTATTTTGTACAAATTGAAATATCATCTATCTCAAAGATCATTACTAATGCTTTATAACTCCTTTATTTTGTCACACATATCTTATTGTAACATAGTATGGGGAAATAGTAACAAAATAAAAAATAGACTCGATATTACGCCTTCAAAAGAAAGCTCTTCGTATTTGTTATTACTCTCATTATCTCGCCCATACTGATCCTATATTTCATGATTTTAAAATATTGAAAATTTACGATATTCACACTTATCAAACTGCCATTTTCATGTATAAATTTACCAACAACACTATACCAGCATCCTTCCGTAATATTTTTGTTTACAACAGAGACATTCATTCATATCCTACACGACATTCATCTGACTTTCACCTAACAAATCCAAAACTAATAATTGCTCACAAAACAATACGTCATCACGGTCCTGAGAGTTTGGAACACTTTGCCTAATGACATCAAACAAGCTACATCTCTTTTTTCCTTTAAAGCTTTGTTAAAGAGGTTTCTTGTATCAAAGTATTTGTAAAAATTTCACCTGCACGTGCACCCACACTCACCCACTTTACCTGACCCTTATACACTCTCCCCCTTTTTTCTTAACATTTCAAATAATTATGTGACATCATTTTTATAGACCCGTGAATTTTTCTCTACAATGGTTTTCATGTAGCTCCCTTCCCCTGGCTGCTATTCTCTCAAGTATTTTGCTTACGATAGCTGGCCACTGCATTTTTGTTTTATATATTATTGCTTACATGTATATCTATGTAAATTATTCTTCTATTATGTAATCGTCACAATTTGTAATTCTTTCATTTATTTTTTTTGTATTTCTTTATATGCATTATGATTACTGTGTTTCATATATTAAATAATCAATAAATGCAGAAACACCTGCAAAAAAATGAAATGCAAATATGGATCACTGGACATTTAGATCACACCTATGTCAGTTAAAGGTCATTTAAGGTCATAAAAAGGTCAAATTGCATTACAAATGTAAGTAATACATTTAAGGCGAAAAATATCATGTTCTACATACAAATAAGTTAGGTATTGTATGCATATTTTGGTGAATAGGTTGAGGGTGCGCATATTAAGAATCCGATGGGTGCGACCTTGGCATCTTGAGGAATTTTATTTATGTGACGTCATAAACCACACAAACTTTCTTACATTCCTCTTAATTGTTAATTTTCTATTGAGCGGAATAAACATATCATGTTTGATATCAAATTATAGCAAATGCAAAATCAAAGCCACAAATATGAATCACAAGGCATTTATACTGCGTTCAGATCAATTAAAGGTCATTTAAGGTCATGAAAGGTCAAGTTAGGTCACAAATGTAAGCAATGCAACATATAATGCAAACTATCTCATGTTTGGAATACAAACAAATTGAGCATTAAATGTATTTTTGGTTGATAGTTATGTTGAGGATGTGGATATTTAGAATCTGACAGGGGCTACTTTTGGGTACGCTTGGGGCAACGTCATTTTCTGACGTCATAGACCACACCATCCTATTCATATATGTCAACCTCTTAATCATGATTTACAGTATCTCTTTTCTAGTGTACGGAATAAACATATCATGTTTGGTATCAAATTAAAGTTTATGAAAAATGGAGTGTACATGTATATAAAAAAATAATAATAAATCACATGCCAAGGTCACATTTAGGTCATTTTAGCTCATGAAAGGTCTAATGAAGGCTGGAGTTTATCAATACTTAAAAAGTGTAAATTCCTCAACAATCTCGACTGCATGTCTCTGCCTTAGCTATATACTTCGTCATGTTCGTTTCACACAGTTTGCAGTATGAATTATGAAATACATGATTCGACGGTTGGGAAGCAACTGCATTAAGCCTCATAGAACATGGTGACACTGACTTGCATCTGCAAGGGGAGCAACCAATCTGTCATGAACAAGTACGGGTAGGCCTTTGTCCTGTTCCACGTACTCGGGTAGGTCAAATGTCCTGTTCCACGTAGTAACAGTTATCTTCTGAAGATGTCATGGGAGTAGAGCATAATTTATATAATTTGACAACACTGACATTTGTGTTCTACCAGACAAGTCTTCTGCATACTGATGAAAAAGTGATCGATATTAAAGTTATGGTATTGAAACTAGGAGAAAAAAAGCTGGCAGAGCACAGACAATATATTAGGTTGAGATACCATATTGTGTCAATCTGGCAAGGGAAGGACTTCCACTCTCCTATATTCAATACCATACATATCGATTACCTTTTCATCAGTATGCAGAAGACTTGTAAACCCTAAAAGGAGAACAGTCTGGTAGAACAGAAATATCAGTGTCGTCAGAGAAAAATTATACATGCTTCTACTCCCATGACATCTTCAGAAGATAACTGATAGTACGTGGAACAGGACATTAGGCCTACCCGCACTTGTTTATGACACAGTGGCCCGTATTCTGATAGCAGGTTTAACTTAAACTCAGGTTTAAAGTTGTGGTTTAAGTATGGGAAGCCAAAAGTATCAAAATTTTTATTAAGTTCTATGTTTCTTATGTTTACTTTGCTCTTTCCTGATTCATCGATGGTGAAGACAATCATCTATTTATACTTCCTAGACAATTATGAATGATTAAATTTTGAGAGCCAAATGAGCTCAAGTATGATATCTCTACTGTTAGTGATTTAGGTAACAATTGGCAGTCCATACTTAAACCACAACTTTAAAACCTGGATTAAAAATGCTATCAGAATACGGGCCAGTGTGTTTTATTATTGTACATTCAATTTTTCATAAACTTTCATTTGATACCAAACATGATATGTTTATTCCATACACTAGATCAGATAAGTCATAATTAAGAGGTTGTCCTATGTGAAAAGGATGGTGCTGTTTATGACGTCAGAAAATGACGTTGCCCCAAGGCTACCAAAGTAGCCCCTGTCAGATTCTTAAAATACAGACCCCTAGCCCAAAATACATATGATACCCAACTTGTTTGTATTCCTTTCATAAGATAGTCCGCATTATATGTTGCAATGCTTAAATTTGTGACCTAATTTGACCTTCCATGACCTTAAATGACCTTTAATTGCCCTGAATTCGTTCTAAATGCCTTGTGATTCGAATATGTGGATTTGATTATGCATTTGTACTAATTTGATATCACACATGATATGTTTATTCCACTCAATAGAAAAGTAGTAATTCAGAGGAATGTAAGAAAGTTTGTGTGGTTTATGAAGTCAGAAAAGTAAAAATTCCTCAATGCCAAGGTCGCATCCAGCATCGGATTCTTAATATGCGCACCCTAAACTTAATTTTCAGTGCAAAATGCACATAATTCCTAACTTATTTGAATTTAAAACATTATATTTTTCGCCTTATATGTATTACTTACATTAGTAATGCAATTTGACCTTTTACGACTTTAAATGACCTTTAACTGACATAAGAGTGATCTAAATGCCCGGTTATCCATACATTTGCATTTGATTTGTCATAAGCTTTAATTTGATAACAAACTTGATTTTGTTTTTAACGTAAAATATGAAAGTCATATTTAAGAGGTATGTTAAAAAAGTGGGCGTGGCTTATGACGTCAATTTAAAAAAATGCCCAAGGGTGCCCAAGTGGCACCCGTCGGATTCTTGAAGTAGACACCCTACACTACAACTTTCAGCAAGAAACTTGCATATATACCCAACTTGACGGTCATGCAATAATTTTGATCATATCTACCCGACTATAACCTTTGATTCCGACTAGAGATCGCTACCTGACAGGTAGGCAGTTTCCATCCCCGTCATCACAGAGAGGCTACTCAGGGAGAACAGTAATTAAGGTACAATAAAATATTAATTAAGACAGTTATATTGAAAAGAAAAACCAAGCGGATTGGAATGATAGCAATTTTATAAGAAATGTTGTTCTTAAAGTATTCAGAATGAAGGGATGTATTCTCCGGGGATTTATCCACCGGGGAAGTTGTCCTCCAGGAGAATTGTCCTACGGAGGAGTTGTCCTTAATAGGGGGCTGTCCTCCTGGGAGTTGTCCTCTAGGAAAATTGTCCTCGGGGGGGGGGGTGTCCTTAATGGGAGCTGTCCTCCTTGGAGTTGTCCTCTGGAGGAGTTCCCCTCCGAGAGAGCTATCCACCGGGGAAGTTCTCAAGTGGGATTGGACCCCGTGGGAGTCGCCCTCCCCTACTATAAAAGGAAAATATGGCCCGATAAATCTAATATAACCTAAACGGTCATACTGTACAATATTTACCTGTGGTTTAGAAATAGTGATCGAAATGAAGGAGGTAAAATAACACTCTTTTGTTGTTGTTGTTATGTAAATTTAGAAGTATTATTTCGTATTACTGTACTTACCCATGAGATACATGTATTAGAAAAAAAATATGCACATTAGTCTTCAGACTTGTGTTTGCTTTCCAATATCTAAATAACTTCTACAAATATGGCAATAATTTTTGCACATTATTGGCCATCTAAACACTTCATACGAGCAAGAGAGAGATGAAACAGTGTTTTACTTTGATATCAAAATACATAAACATATTAGTAATTATTACGCCCACATGAATATTTGTATCAGTCGTACCCCCATCCCACCATGAAAAACCGATTGACATCCATGCCAAGAATGCAATTTACCAAATCTTGAGGACTACAACTGTGTAAAAAAAATTGCAAATCACCATATCCGTCAACCATGTATGCCCAGAGAAAATAACACTAATCCAAATTTGTCAACAATTGCAAGTGAGAATAAATATGTTTGAGATGGCCAATTACATTTTAGTTAATAAACTCAACAAGATTTTTTTTTTAATCATCACTTTTATCATCAAACCAATTATTTAACAAGGTCCATTTCACACTTGAAAAGTATCACAGTGAAGTGAAAGCAAACCGAAGGTCGATTCTTGTTAGTCACATGATGTAGCTCGTGAAAGTCTTTGCTTTAGTTGAGTATGTATATAATCCATGGTGGAAGTCATGCGGTCTACGGTAATCGACTTCTCCACCAAATTATTGATGTAATTATTGGAGCATATATGGCTTACTATACGCCCATGGGGACTCAAAGGTTCATTTGTTTTTGTTTTGGATATCTTTTTTTGTTGTTTTACTATCTCGGTGAACTTCTCGGGGCCCGCCATAACATTTTTTTTCTCAGATGTTTTTTTTTTGTTTATTTCGGAAAACTACTTTGGGTTTGCTTATACATCTGTTGGTTGCTTGACTCGCTCGATACATTTAGTTACATTTTACAAGAAAATAAGGTCGGTCGTTAACGTTTATATTCAGAATCCATGACCTACATGAGATTAGATCCGTACAAATGTTTTCTTGATAACATCGAGAGCGATAAATCATTATTCAAATACTCTTCCTATCAGTGACATATTGTATTGTGCTCTCTTACAAAACACTTTGTGCGCGATACAATAACATGGGGGTCAATTAAGAATAAACCATCAATATTTATAGGAGAATGCCAATTTTGACGGAGGTAACCTTTTGTCCTTTAAACGATTAGTTCTCTCTTGGGTAATTGATCTAGGGAGAGTTATCGAGTAAAAGGTCAACGTTCAATAAAGTTAATGAAAAGTCAACAATTAGGTAATTACTCCTTTTCAATATGTTTTAAGGGCTCTTGAGAAGGAATGTTGAAACTTTAAAGGGGCTTGGAATATGCAGTTGTGGGCGTATTCATAATTGGTTTTGATAATTTCATATCGTAAGGAAAGGAACGGAATGAAAGCTACAAACTTTTTGCTCCCCTCCTTGACATCTTTGCCATTTTCCCATGTGATTTGTGCTTCCAGAATGATTTACTATCATCATTGTTATCATCGTCATCATTATTATCGTTGTAATATATATATATGTATTTATGGATGTATACATATATATATATATATATATATATATATATATATATATATATATATATATATATATATATATATACATATACATATATTCATAAATAATTATTAGTATTATTATCATCGTAAATAAACGGAATTCGGCGCTAAAACTTAAGTTTCTATGGTGGTATATAGTCCCATGTCTATCAATCATATAAAAAATCATTTATAACAAACAAACGCATTTAGTATTAAGAAGTAGTAGGTGCCATTATGAGGCTTATAAATTCTGATTATCTGAGCATGTTAAGTATTTTATCATTGATGTGTAAGACCTAATGAGACTTAATACCACGAGTAGGCCTGCTTTCCTTGGAGCAAATACCATGACGTTCCGCCAGCTCATGAGATTTAGAACAATCAAATTGTTTCTTTGATGGAATTACGAGGATCCATGCAAGTAAGTGGGTCCATGTTATTGAACTCCCTTGCTGTCACGCTGGTAAAAGATTATGAAATCGAAAAAAAAACTATTGCAATGAATGTATATGACCATTTGCTTCGTATAGGGGAAAGAGGAACGCACCGCTATGTCTCAATACTCCGTAAAACAGCGATGCCAACCCCCTTCTCGAGACATTTAACATGGGATAATGAGTTCTTTTAACATTATTGATTGCAGTATTGTAACAGGTAAGAAACCTAAGTTATGTCCGGTTGACACTTGCACGCATTGTCGTGCCCGCATTGCCCCGCATTGATGCGTGCCAGTGCGGGACACTTTATGGCACGACTTGGCTATATCAGTTCACGCAATGTCCCGACACGTTCACGACATGTTTGCGCATTGTTTGCGCATAGTTCAAGCATAGTTCACGCAGTGTTCACGCACTGTCCCGACGTGCTTTCAGCAAATATTCTCGACACCCTATTTCTGTGACGTATCTAGCGCAAATTTAAATATTCAACGTTCTGGTGTTGACACCCTCCACGTTCGTTGATTAGAACGACTCACATTGATCACGTGGTCTGCACTCACAATTTTGCGCATGTCATTCGCGAAAGTTCTATGCGTGAAGTATGCTTGACCTATGCGCAAAGTATGCGCGACCCTGTCGTGAACTAGTCGCGAACTGCGTGCCACTACCCCGGGGGTGTGCCTACTATTCTTTGCGCCACGAAATTTCAATTTCGATGCCACGCAGTGGTACGCAGTGGTACAGTGGCACGACTAGGTTGCGCATAGTTCACGAACAGTTCACGAATTTGTAAAAAAAAACGCACCGGCATGCACTGCCACACACCTATCCGCAAGCTGGCACGCGTAGTTCGCGCATTGTCCCGCATGAGTTCGTGCCCATGCGCAAACTATGCGGGAACCACAATGCGTGCAAGTGTCAACCGAGCTTAAATAGATGTGCTTTCATGTTATTTGTTTAAAGTTAGATTACTTCGACCAAGGAGGTTTCAAATGATATGGAGTAACAGCAAATAAAATCTCTTTGAACAAGGTTAAAAACCGCCAGCAGAAAGTATGTCAGGCATGCACTTTGCTCAACATCTCTTGCAATTGTGTAGACGAATATTTAATGATTCCCGCATGACTCCGCAGCTATGGGTCATACAGAAAGGGAAATATGCTTTTGTGATGATAATTAATTTTCGCAGCATCTCCTTGGGTCCTTTCGTTGATTAGGACGACTCATACTGATCACGTGGTCTGCACTCACAATTTTGCACATATCATTCGTGAACTATGCGTGAAGTATGCTTGACCTATGCGCGACCCTGTCGTGAACTAGTCGTGAACTGCGTGCCACTACCCCGGGGGTGTGCCTACTATTCTTTGCGCCATGAAATTTATATTTCGATGCCACGCAGTGGTACGCAGTGGCACGACTAGGTTGCGCATAGTTCACGAACAGTTCACGAATTTGTAATGCGTGCCACAATTTTCAACATGTTGAAAATTTTGGCACGCATTTCACGCACTGCCACGCACCTATCCGCAAGCTGGCACGCATAGCTCGTGCATTGGCCCGCATGAGTGCGTGCCCATGCGCAAACTATGCGGGAACCACAATGCGTGCAAGTGTCAACCGGGCATTATAGAAATGAACAGCTGCTTGAATTAATTTGTTGACTGTTGGAACTCCAGTCATAAAATCTTCTTGCTTCGACTTGAAGATGATTATCTTTATTATGCACTTGTGGAGGGGGATGTTGCACCACAAATTGTCGCCCCGCGACAATTTGTGCAAAATTTGATACCACAAATTGCATAAATTGTCACCCCTGCACAAATTGTCGCCTCAATTAGGCGACAATATGTGGAGGAGGGGATACCGCAAATTGTCGGCCCATTTACTTAAAGGTCAAGTCCACCCCAGAAAATGTTTGATTTGAATCGATAGAGTAAAATCAAACAAACATAATGCTGCAAATATCATCGAAATCGGATGTAAAAGAAGAAAGTTATGACATTTTTAAGTTTCGCTTATATTTCACAAAACAGTTAAATGCACAACTCAGCAATATGCAAATGAGAGAGTTGATGATGTCCATGACTCACTATTTCTTTTGTTTTTTTATTGTTTGAATTATACAATATTTCAATTTTTACAGATTTGACAATAAGGACCAACTTAACTTAACCCTAAACTGTTAAAATAATGGTAATTCTACATGTTCAGGGAGAAATGCAACTTTATTTCATTTGACAATGAGGAGAAAATAAGAACATTTCATATTTCATATAATAAAATACAAAAGAAATAGTGAGTGGGTGACGTCATCAGTCTGCCAATTTGCATACCGACCAGGATGTGCATAATAACTGTTTTATGAAATTATGCGAAACTTTGAAATGTCATAATTTTCTTATTTTACATCCGATTTTGATGAAGTTTTCAGTGTTTTGCTTGTTGGATTTTTTCTCCTTTTTTTTCAAATAAACTTTTTGTAGGGGTGGACTTGTCCTTTAATTAACAAAAAACAAAATAGGTCATGTTGAGTTGCAAAGGAAATAAGACCATTTGGCTATGAGACGAATTGGTCATTAGACCAAATGAGAATTATACCAAGTATATATTAGACCAATTGCAAATTAGACCAAATTATTAGAAAAACAAATGGGTTAACCCCATGTGTTATTAGACAAACGGAGAATTAGTCCAATTGTTGTTATAGACCAAGTGGGTAAAAACCGAATTTTCCACGGGCTCTGCTGCTGTTCTCCCACTAAGGTAAATTACCATTTGGTCTAAACTCACTTTGACTAATGTCTCATATTACATGGTCTGATTCCATTTTGTCTATTAACCAATAGGTCTAACTACCTTTTGGTCTATGTAGCACTTCGCCTGTTCACATTCCGTCTTATGCCCACTTCGTTTACTATAATTACTCAATTCCTGTAGTAACAGACTGGGAATATTTATTTTGGATTTAGACGAAAATGCGATTAGACCATTTGGCTACTAGTATTCGACGATTCGGCAATTATACCAACCAATTACATTCGACCAAGTCCTATACATTAGACCAAGTTGAAGTTAGACCAAACTGTTACTAGAGCGAATGGGTTTAGCTCGTATGGTATTAGACGATCAGAGAGTTTGTCCAACTGCTACTGCAAGACCAAGACCAACCCCCATCCCCCCCAAAAAAAATCATAATAAATAAACTGAAAATAAATAATAATAATAATGATGATAAATATCAATAATACACACGTATACACACCCTCACTCACACACACACACACCCACCCTTACCAACACAACACTCACCTCTCACACAATGCACACAACCTTACCACAAACAACGACACACACCAGGACGCACATGCACTACACACCATACTTTGGTTGAAGACAATATGTGGTTCTCGGTTTCTCTTTGCCGACACAAATTGTCACAAGATATGCTTAAAGGACAAGTCCACCCCAACAAAAAAATTGATTTGAGAAAAAGGAGAAAAATCCAACAAGCAAAACACTAAAAATGTCATCAAAATCGGATGTAAAATAAGAAAGTTATGACATTTTAAAGTTCGCTTAATTTCACAAAACAGTTATATGCACATCCTGGTCGGTGTGCAAATTGGCAGACTGATGACGTCACCCACTCACTATTTCTTTTGTATTTTATTATATGAAATATGAAATGTTCTAATTTTCTCCTCCTTGTCAAGTGAAACAAAGTTTTACTTCTCCCTGAACATGTGGAATTACCATTGTTTTAACAATTTATGGTTAAGTTAAGTTGGTCCTTATTGTCAAATCTGTAAAAATTGAAATATTGTATTATTCAAACAATAAAAAACAAAAGAAATAGTGAGTGATGGACATCATCGACTCTCTCATTTGCATATCGGTGAGTTGTGCATTTAACTGTTTTGTGAAAAATAAGCGAAGCTTAAAAATGTCATAACTTTCTTATTTTACATCCGATTTCGATGAAATTTGCAGCGTTATGTTTGTTTGATTTTTCTCTATCGATTCGAATCAACAATTTTCTGGGGTGGACTTGACCTTTAAAAATTGAGACAGGCACGTGCAGCAAAGTACAAATTGTCGTGGGGCGACAATTTGTGGTGCAACAGAGGGGGGGGGGGTAGATTCCGAGATACTTTCCTCCTAGGTTCATGTCAATGTACTACTCGAAAGCTCGTGAACTTGTAAGCTAGTGAACACTTTTTGCGAGAGTGATCACTAATTTCCTTGTTGACCATAGTAGATTGCGAGACAAATGAATACCCTCTAGCGATTATTTCAGTCCGTAGTAATGAACTTATTTAGTATTAATGTACTAATCGTTTGAGAAACCTATCCCGCAGCGTTTTATTGAACAATGGTGCTTTACACAATGCAAAAATCATGCAAATGTTTCGTAAACGATTTTCTGAAACTTAAAGAAATTTGTTTTAAATAGCTTAATTAAAACTATAACCCCTATCCCCCCCCCCCCCCCCACCGTCCATTTAAATCGAAATGGAATTATAAGCTGGATAAGTTTGATACATAATGGCCTTTACTTCAATCATTATTTTTTGTAATGTGAGAAAAGGTGTAATTTGTATAGTACGTAGTCAACAAAGAATGTTTGCGATTTTATTTGGATTATGGTTTGTTCGTCATGAATAGCTTGTGGGGATGGCTCATTCTTTCAATAATTAAATGGAAGTTTTTTCATTATCCCATTAAAATATTATTTAGATTAATTCAAATAGATTTCATAAAGGTTTATCGAGTATCTTAGTTGATATATTTCAATTAGGGGATACTTTTTGCTAAATTAATCCAAATCGATAATTTTATCTCATTAACTCTGAAAAGAAATTTGACAGCTCTGCTGCAACGTGAAAACTTATTGGGTAATTGCGCCATCTCTGGTACAAGTAAGGTTAAATAAAGTAAAGTTTAGTTTGTGAAGATAATCATGCTGCTGCTTTGAATTGGTAAACCAATTATTGAGTTTTGGCTATCCATAAAGAATAATTTGGAAGCATAATTCCTGAGGTAAATGGTAACGTAAATATGTCAAACTCGTATGATATTTTTGGTATCAACATATTTTACTTCTTCTTTTGAGAATGCAAGATTTTCAAGGATTCTATATCAACTGGAGGGATAATCTGTTCATACTGAAATTAAACGGAAAATAATCCGTCAAAGATTAAGAAATAAAAGTGAATCTTCGCTTGACTTTCACTTTCCTTTGTATAGAGAGGTCAAGAATTACTGGATCTGGGGTAAATTTAGAGTGAACCTACAAAATTAATGTTTTACACAGATCTCAATTTGAAATGGGTGAAAGTCACTCATAATCTACCGTAGTGATATTCATTCACTGATTTACCTCCCTCAGAGGAGTGAATAATTCATTCTATTTATTGTTTGTACATAATTGCAGAGTATAGACTTATACATGAATAGGTAAGACAATGAAAAGAAAGAACAAAATATAGTTTGAACTTATATTCACGGAAGCACACTAAGGGGGTGTTGCAAGAAAATATTTGCGATCAATCGCAAATATTCTGTTGCAATTTTACAACTGATTGATCAATTTTAACTATAGCAAATCAGATTACACTCCTTGTTTCATGGAGCAGATTAGCAATCAATCGCAAATTTACAATTAATTGCACGGCATATGCTTGATTTTGGGAATGAAAATAGACTTGCAATTGATTACAAGTTTCTTGCAACGCCCCATAAAATAATGTTCTCTTGTTTTAAAGGAAAAAATATATTTTCTTTAGTTTTGACTCGTACTAATCCCCCCTCAAATATCAGTGTTTAAGATAATTCAATCCCTATCATTTTCACATGAACTTCTGCCACCAGGAAAGAGATACAGGCCTAATATATATTCCTTTTGCTAAATTCTCATTTGAAAGCTGCCATGTCCTTCTCTGATACGTCATATCTAGATAATAAACGATGAATCATCTCTTTATTCATAACGTCCTTCCAATACTTGCGCTTTTACTCAAAATTAGGGCACAGAGTCCTTCAAAATACCAATCTACGATTGAAATAGATTTTTGAAGTAACCCTACTCCATTAAATTATGAGGTTTACAGCAAATAAAAATTCTGGCGAAAATGATGGCTCACGTTAATATAAATCCTGTTCGGTATGCAACTGCAGTGAACCAATAATGTCACACTCTCACTAACTAGTTTTCTTATATATATATATATATATATATATATATATATATATGCGTGGGTGTGTGTGTATGATTTTATTTATTTGGTATGTATATATATATATATATATATATATATATATATATATATATATATATATGCCGTAGAAATAAAATCATAGATGTTAAAAGGATATAGCATACGCTCCTTTTAATCTGATTTTATTTCTACGGCATTTTACTATTACCATTTGTAATAATATATCATTTTCGTACCTATATCTGTCCACTCGGACGTTTCATGCCGTGGAGATCAGTTTGCCTTTAAAACTTCTAATCACATCTTGACGAGTAATGCATTTTAATACATTATATTATGATAAAATGATCCACAACACTAGCAATATATTGTAAAAAAGTGATTCAAAATTATGACTCAAACCAAGTTTACATTGTTATATAAAAATGAAAGGAAAAAATGTCATATAAAGTAATAAAATACAAAGGAACTTCTGGTTCCTTCATATCCACACGTTACTGATATAAATAATACCAATTTTGAAATATCATATCTTATTTTATTTAGATGAAGTTTCCTGTGTTATGCTTGTTTCAGTTTTCATCTTTTATTTCAAAAGAAAGGTATTGTCTGGGTGGACTCGATGTTTAATAGCATGGAAAGAATACACCAAATATCAAAACAGGAATTTCCCCGCCAGCAAGTCCGGTTTAATGTGAAAAGTTATAATTGTCTATATCATTTTGATACTCAATTAACTATATTCATGACTGCTATACACAATATATGTATGGAACAAAGAATGTTGTGGTTTGATTTTTCTCCCATTTTTCATTTTCTTGAGAATTAGTCGGATGTATTTTACCCTATTAACAGAATGTATCTATCGCATGCACGTTAAGCACATCGTTAATAATACCTTTGAAAATAATAATAATAATAATAATAGCCAATTTTTATAGAGCGCTTTTCCCAGAATGGCTCAAAGCGCGTTACAGCATATCATTACCCCGGTCATTGGATTCATTTCAATCCCGCACGAAAAGTGCACAATTTCCACTCCCTGGGGAGCATTCCTTGCATTCATCGCAGCCTCATTATGGCGCTGGCAAAATCAAACATACAATATCTTTCGCATCCTACCGGGTACCCATTTAGCACCTGGGTCGAGAGTGGCAAAGTGTGGATTAACGCCTTGCCAAATATCTATTTTCGTTTTTACATTTTGATAGAATTTCGCCCTTTTTTCTTCAAGATTTTGGTGAACGTATGCTTTAAAAAAGAAAAAGAGCCAAACTGAGGAACTGAAGTTTTTTTTTTCAAATTTGACACACTTTCAATCGATCGATATGATTCAAATTTGTCAAAAACCAAACGCAACGCCCACGAAATTTGTAACTCTAGGATTGAAGTATGAATATGCATTAATTTTTTTCTTGTGGGAGTGATGTAGAATATGACATCTCCCCATGCACCTAAATTCCTTCAGATTATTACACCAAGTAAAAAGTCTCCATTTCCGTTTCTATTTCCTCATCCTTTTGATTTTATTTTCTTTCTGCCTTTGGTATGTAAACGTGTTCAAGTTGTTGTTGCACGACTTATTTACCCCCAAACGATCACAAACATGTGAGAGAAATAGGTCGTGTGATTAGAAAAAAAAATGAATTTCGAGTTTGAAAAGAAGCGGTAATTTAAAAATTCAAATAAATCACTATTCAGACATGATTTTTTTTTTTTTTTGTTCGTCAGTAATATCATTTTTCACAAAACATGTGTTTTATGGTACGTCCTTTCATTTCCAATTTTAATTCAATTCGAAGTGGTATTTTTAGGCGTTCGTATTGGAATCCAGAGGGCCGATAGTATTAGTCGAGAAAAAAAATAAAATGAAAGAAATAATGGATTCAAAGTTGACATCGACAAATAATAGTCTTAGATTCATCAAGACTTTGTACTTAAAGTTGATTCGAATTTTCACAATTAAATGGGTCACTTTCGACGTATACCAAGTTAGTGTTTGATTCATATGAACCAAAATAAGAGCAGAGAATAAAAAGAAAAGAGACAACGAAATGAGAAGGGGGAGAAAGAAGACTGATTAAGAGTATGATTGATCGTGTGTAATGAAGTCCTACACGCCCGTAGCCAGAGGGTTCGAGGTTCGATCGAACGCTGTAAAAATTCAAAAAGCAGTGGAAGTGCCCCGGCGAAGTGGTCAAAGGCGCCTGGTTTTACTTGTTAAGTCCGGGGTTCGATGCCCGTGAGCAAGTCATTTAATCGACAATGCTATTTTATTGTGTATTCAACAGGGACCGCGGAAGCAGGGGGGAGCTTCAGCTCCCCCCCCCTTTTTTTCCAAAACCGTGTACAAAACGTAAAAATGACCATATGATTGTGATTTTTGGCATGGTCAGCCCCCCCCCCCCCCCCCCACTTTGAAAACCGTTCCGCGGCAAATGGAAATGCTATACGCATTATTGGTAACTAAGTGTGCACTTGTCTATGTTTTGGTTTTTTTTTTCAAGGCAAGAAAAAATAAGGAGGAAAGGAGAAGAGAATAGAAGAGAAGGGATCGAACCCCCTAACTGAAAACCATACTTCATTTTCATTGAGAAACCTCAAATAAGCATGGAGGTAGTATCTTAATACCTCCATGAAATAAGCCACCTCCTGCCAACCTCGTTCCCCGAAGTTCTATCGAGACACATTGGAGCAGTCCCTGGATGAAATCATGATTCCCGAATCTCTGTCAACATTGTCAGTTCTAGATTTTGTGTAAGAAAATCTTTGTACGGATTGGAAATGGGTACAAGTCTGGCATGAGAGGTGATTGAACCAGATCTAATTAACGTGATCTACCAGGTCTACCAAAAAAGAAGTGGTTTCAAACCAGATGTTTCTAGTAAATATGCATATAGGCCCACGTTGGTTGTGTCAATGATTAGAAAGGTCACTCAAGGGTTTAGAAATGATTGAGGAAGGAAGGAACTCGGCAAGGGGTGATCATGTTCGAATCCAGGAAGGAAAGTGAATGGAAGGTATACCGCTAGGAACGAACCTCAATCAATTAATTCTGAGAATGACTGTAAACAAAACCATCAAAACGTCAAAGTAAATACATGTACATTGTACAACAAAATACGATTGTGAATGTGTAATAATCTTGCGTGAGTAAAGCGTTATTAACATTATTGTGTAACAGAGAATGGTGGAGATCCGTTAAACAATACATTGAAACGTACGTTAAGATAATGGAAATCAATTATTGCTGATCGATATATCTTTAGAGTCCATTAGCTTTAACCTATCCCACTTCAATTCAGTTCACCCGTTTCGCTCTATCTGAAAGGAATAATACATTTTTAAAACAAGTACACACATAGTTACCAAGAATGCGTATAGCATTTTCATTTCTTTGAATGGAGGATAAAATAGCGTTGTTGATCAAATGCCTATAATTCACGGACATGAGTGCCGTGGCCAGGGTTCGATCCCGGACTTTCATGTGTCTGGTCAGGCGCCTTAGGCCACTCGGCCACGGCACCTCCACTCCAATTGTGGTAAATTGATAACGTTGACGTATTATCGTATGTCACATGTCTGTCAAACTTTGATTCATGAGGAGTGGCGTAAAATGAAGCAGAATACCACAGGGATGTATTTTCTCCACTGAATTACTTAACAACATTTGGCTCACCATCATACACATTTAAAAGTAGTGAATGAGTTGTATGTTCGTATCTAATTTGTTAATAACGTGTAGTTGGTTTACGCTTATTGTTGCTCCTCCAATTCCTCTAAAAATAGGGTTAGGTTTGCTCTAGGTGTTTAGTTCGGAACGAAGTGAAAGGAGGGCTACGGTTATATATAACTTAGTTATATATAACCGTATATATAACATAGTTTAGTTTAGTAACTTTAATAGCTTAATGTAAAGTTTGTTGTTGATTTTTTTTCCACAGAAGAAATTTTTGCAGGAGCAGTGCAGTAGTCAGTGGCCGCGAAACGGTTATGAAAGTGGGGGGGGGGGGCTGACCATGCATAAAATCACAATTGGGTGGTCATTTTACGTTTTTGTGCACCGTTTCAAAAGTAGGGGGGCTGAGGCCCACCCCCCCCCCCCGTTTCCGCTGCCCTTGGTAGCTATAATGAAACATGAAACTTTACCTTTCCAAGTGAACTTGACGCAGTCACAAAGAGTAAGGAAAATCGCCCCAACAAAGTTTAACACAGGTTTGGCACTACCCTGAAATCTAAGGAGCATATGGTACCCAAATAGGATAATACTTACCATATTATATTGAGATACATGGGATATGGAGAGGTCCGGATGGCAGTTTGGAAAATAAAACGTTATAATATATGTAGATACTCTCCCAGGATTGCACCAGTTGCTACCGAAAAAAGTATGACTCTTAGAGATAAACCCGGTTTGAATCTAAAGAGTATTAGGTCGCTGTCGTTATATCTTTAGTCTAATTGTATTACTGAAATAAGGAAAATTGTATACAGTTAATTTATTTCGTTTGATAGAAAACCAAATAAAGTCGTTTAAAAGGGCCATGATCATTAATTATGAACAATAAAAAAAATAGTTGATTGAAAAAAAATATGAGAGTGGAATGAATGGATATTCAAGGTATAGATATCAAGTGATTATTGTTGCTACTAATTTTCAAATAATTAGTTTAGAATAGCGTCAAATAAAATACAATTCAATTTTTTATATCATATTCTATGATATGTGAGATTCTTGTATTTCTAGAAGAAGGTTAAGAGGTGATAAGGGATAGGCAAACTATAGGGTGCATGTTTGGATAAAGGGAGCTGCCCTAAATCACCACAATCTGCAGGCTGTGGTTTTAATGGTATTTTCAGGCATCACTCGGGCCATCACTAATAATGAACTTCACTGAACATTGGAATAGCGAACTTTGAAACCATTCAGCATGATATAACATCCGTATTTACCAATATTCGCCGCAAGATTTAACCAGGATATTGTATTAATAATGGCAGAAAAGATAAAGAATGAAGACCGGGGAATAGGGAGGAACTGTACAGGGAGTCAAAGAGGATGAGGAGAGAGAGGGGTGATTTATTAGGAAGGGAAGAACTATATGAAGGAAGAGATGATATGAAGATTAGTGGTATACGAGATTGATGGTTAAACAAGGAGCCTTTATCTCTGATACAACTTTCGTTGATAATTGTTAATGGGATGATTTAATTATCCCCTATATTTTTCAATCTTCTTTGATTGTAGAAACTCGAATCAAAATTAAAGTATGAATTTGAATATGCATGTATAGTACACTCTTAAAATAATTGGGCAAAAAATTCCGAACTTTTAACCAACCCTGGGCAACATACTGTCCACACAACTATTGGTTAAAATCTGCCCAAATTGGGTAATATACAACTAGTAATTCGGTGATAAATTTGCTCAATAATTATTGGATAATAATTGCCCAGAATATAGATATATATATTTACCAACATACATCACCCTACACAGTGGACGGTATGTTGCCCAACATTTTAAGTGTGTATAGTCATATTTAGAATTTAGGTGAAGTGATTATCATAATTATAGCATCACTCTAAAAAAAAATATTGGGTAAAAATGCTCCATGAGGGTAATTATGTGTCCAACCAACATTGGGCATTTCTTTTGGGCATTTTATTTATCCAGTGTGATGAAAATTTTGCAAACTAATTGCTGCTTATTTGTTCACCTTAATGGACAATATGCTTCCCGCATTGGGTAAAATACTGCCCCAAATTGGTTGGACACATGATTACCCTTGTGGTGGTAAAAAAATTTACTCAATGTTCTTTTTACAGTGCAGACGATGACTCCTGTATAACTTGCAAGAAGGATGGTTCGATTTGACTCCCTTGGTAATTAAGATAATCCTGGAAGAACTACATCATTAAGATCCGCTTTGGAGATGAGCATTTTGGGACAAAATACCGGTCTGTAGAATAGTTAACAAGCTACGATCCTGCAATGATGTCCGCATCTATTAATAATCACTACTGTATACTCGCAGTATACTCCGAAAGAAGTGAAAAGAATTACGTCAACTTCCGTCGATTTTAGATGTGCAAGGTTCTTTCCCGAACTTGACCGTGGAATGAATATGGAGTCAAAATGGTATAAAGGGCATGGCCACGTTGTCAACAATTATTTCAGTCACTATCCAAAATGTTTTTCTTATATGGTAAGGAAATTTTCATAGGTTATCATTATACTTATTCTTTGCAGATTTTAGTTATCATGTCAAATATATACATAGATCATGGTATATATTTGACCTGATACTGCTGCTGTATAGTCTCTCGTGTCTTCTGTATTATTAATTTGCCTAATGTTGAAGAACTCGGTGTATAAGGTGCGACGATTACCTCAGCAAATACATGATCAAATATGTTTAACTATGATAATTCTCAGGTTATCGCGGGAACGGCACCTGGGGCAATATCGAGGACAGGGTCACCATTTTCGTGATGTCTGTCTGGCAGAATTGTGCAGTCAAGTTATTCATCGAGTTGGAGGTGCAGGAAGAACGCTGGAGGGATACCCCCACTTTAACTCCAGTAATTTCTAGTGAATGATCGATACACAAGTCATGTCAGTCCGCACGCAATCCTTGAAATTTGAACTTTGCAACATGGGGATTCATCCGATTACTAATATATGACGTTTGTTGAATGGAGCATGTAATCTCAATAGGCCAGTTATTGTTTCCCATTCTTTGGCATCACATGAACAAATAGACTTGGGGGATCGGAATTGGTTCTGGTCACTCGAGTGCATTGTCTTCAAGTGTCCTTCAAATGGTTTAATGCATATTGTTCCATCAAACTAAACCGTTCTTTTCGCGCTCGATTAGTCTGCTCATGGCTATAATCTGGAGAAGAAGTGGAAAAAATCGAAACTTATCGCTGGGCTGACTCCCGCTAGTTTCTTCAAGCGGCTGACTTTATTTTTTCTAAGAATGCAATGTATTAAACGTATGAACCTATGAAAACCTATAACTGCGAGGAATATACCCCTGCTCTCTTGACTCGATCGGCTGAAGACCAAACGAACGAGTAATCATGGATGGCACAACATTCATATCCGCACAGTCTCCAATCACCTTGTTGTTGTTTGGGAACTAAATGTCCCTTTCCTATATCTTTCTTCTTTCTGCAGTTATAATGATTCTGTGTGTCGATAGCACCAAGCAAATAATGGCATTCCCAGCAACTACATCTTCTTCAACATCCACAACCACCCTTCTCAGTCTTCAACAACTCAGAACTATCGCATCGAGGCTTGTCACCGATTCCAGAAATATATGCCAAAGATTTGTGAGTATTAAACCTTAATAAGTACAGAAATTATTTTTATTTTGTTCATTTTATTCCTTCTATGAACAGTGAAATTTCAAATGCGGTAACATTGTGAATATGCTTTTGAAATATGTTTGAATTTCTCTTTCAAGAAAATTCATGTACTATGTGCTGAATTTCAGTTCTTCACATACAATGCAAAAAGTTATTTCTGAGGTTGGTATCAATATTCATTCACAATTATTGATAATCTTAAGGCCACCGCACACCTTACGACTGTTCGCGATCCGATTTTGGAACGAATCGCATTTTGCTCATTTTCTGAAAATGTGAATGGAACATATCATTTTATTTGTTTAAAAATTAATTGGAAGAATAATAATATATCCATTTTGAAAGATTGCAAGCCTTTATTTTAGAGTAAAGACAAAATTAGTTTCAAATCGTAGCCAACGTACAACTGCTACGACGTCATTACGACTAGATATTAAATGTGCTTTTATTCTAAGAAGGATGATAGCATAGTCACAGATTTGAACATAGGAATTCGTACGATGATTTCGAACATTACACAGTAAAATATTCCATGTCTCAATATTAGCTTCAAATTCTACTAGGTTTTATTCCAAAATCGGGTCGCAGACCAATCGTGAGGTGTGCGGTCGCCTTTATTTAACCCTAATTTCTGCAGTGACATTCCAGGTTTGTACGATCTCTAGAAAAGTAGACAATAATATGGGCTGTATAAAGCATTATATTTTGTTGGCTATATCTCTATACTACGACATTAGAAAACATATTTAATTTTTAAAAAATTGTCGTACAGTGTTTTAGATACATGTAAAAGAAATGTGGAATGTTACCTAAAAATATAGAAATTAAATTTTAAAGTAGTGTTGAAGAGTGAATGTTCACAATTTGAAAGTTTCAATCTGATTGACCCCGTTGAAATAACGGGAGGGCTACTTAATACATGAGAAAATGCAATCTGTATTTTCGTTTATTTCCATTTTCAACAATAACAGTTTGTTTTGTACATTTTGACATACAAATAACAAAACATATTTCTCAAGTATCCCTGTACAAAAATTATATTCAAGATTACATATCAGGTTGGAAATTGAGGAGGCTGCTAAAAAGCGGAGCTTGTATTTATTGTTCATTGTTGTCAAAATGCCCCCCTGTGTGCTTTTTGAGCTTCCTGATCCTGTTTTAGTGAAAATAAAGAAGGAATGCTTTATCCTCTAAGTAAATTAAAGGCTGTGAATTCTGTATCTTAAAGTCTGCTTGAACAAAAAATTCAAACAAGACAATGTTTGCCCTCTTTCTTCCATCTGAGGCCTAAATAACCAATAACTTCTTACTCTCTTTAATGTTGACTGTGAATGGTCACCAGACCCACATAAATGACATCGCCATGTAAAATCGCTCCACATTTTATCGCCCTTTCACATGGTAAAAAAAAATCGTAATTTGAATGATGATTCCAGTGAAAAATAAGGATAATGACGAATATTTAGCACGTGTGAAACCAAACTAGAACATGATTAGAAACACAAACGCTAATCACAAGCACGATTACAATAGCAATCAACATTGCAATGATGATTGCTATTGTAATCGTGATTCTAATCATGTTCTATAGTTTAATTTCACACGTGCTAAATATTCGTCATTAGCCTTATTTTTCACTGGAATCATCATTCAAATTACGATTTTTTTTTTACCGAGTAAAAGGGCGGCTAGTTAAATTGGAATAGCTGAATAGTGACACGCACATATAGTATAGGAGGTCTTGAAGAGGCTTTTAATCATCTTAATATCTTTAATTGTTCGTTTACTTTCACTAAGTGGATAAATTTGCGAAACGAGTATATTTCTTTAAACCTGAAAGTCAGGGCTCGCGGAACCGGGGTGGGGCTGGGTTGGCTTCAGCCCCCTCCCCACTTTTTCAGAAAAACGTGTACAAAAACGTAAAAATTACCATCTGATTGTGATTGTTTGTATGGTCAGCCCCCCCCCCCGCCATTTTCAAAACCATTCCGCGGCCCCCTGTAAGCTACTTAGTTTCATGGATGAGTAAGTGTGTATTCTTTTGTTTGTCCAGGAATTTACACACCTCCATGCAGACCCGTCATTTTTTTTGTAGGGTAGGCTCTATACCTGCAAATCATAGAATATACTATGATTATTTATACGGAAAGTTTTACCAGTCAAGATATGACAAAAGCATTGGAGTCTGTGCAGCGCATATAGACGTTCCTCTTTTTCCCTTTCAAATATAGTATTAACTGGACAAAAATGAATTGTCTTGTGAAGGTACAAAATATATCCATGTTTGGATTTTGTAACGTATGTTATCATGAGTGATAAGATTTGAAGAATATCTCATCCAGCCAAACGCGACGTTACACAACTTAAAGGAGAATGAAACTCTTGGAGCAAGTTAGCTTTTGTGAAAGCAGAAAAATCAAAGAATAAGATCAACAAAAGTTTGAGTAAAATAGGACTAGCAATAAAAGAGTTATGAGCATTTGAATGTTGAGATCACTAATGCTATGGAGATCCTCCCATTGGCAATGCGACCAAGATCTGTGATGTCACACACGTACAACTCTCCCATTTGGACACTGAAAATATACCCCAAAACATCTCTTTTTGCTCATTCTAATCATATGACAAACGATTCATCAATGATATAATGTTGTGAAACCTCTGTTCTTGTCATCTCATAAAGAGAACACCTCACCATGTGATAGACTCTATAAAATTGAGAATATAAGTGAAATAAGTACTAGAGTATCGAGGGAGTTGTACGTGTGTGACATCACAGATCTTGGTCGCATTGCCGATGGGAGGATCTACATGGCACTAGTGATCTCATTATTCAAATGCTCATAACTTTCTTATTATTCATTCAATCTTCCTCAAACTTTCAACAATATGTTTCTTTGATTTCTCTCTTTGATATGGATTCAGCTGGTTTCAAGGGTTTCATTCTCCTTTAATACAATACAAGTTTTTCTTAACGGTATGCCCCTGTTCAAATCAGAAGAACGGGGTGTAGAACAATGTAGACAGATTTGTCACATCAATGTGTTTCCATGATAAAAGTATGATGTCACAGTGAAACCTGCAAACTGAATAAGATCATTGAGATAGAAAGTGGAAACTTATCCGAATACACGCACGTGTGAACTGCCTGGTGTTCATTCAAGCACGTTGGTCATGTTGGTATCGTACTTGCGGGCACCACCTCGCCTATGCCAAGCCGTTTGATTATTTAATCCTACTTTTTCATATTTTCACTTTTTTCAAGTTTGTCAAGTTTATTTTTCATGTTCATCACATACATCAAGTACATAAACAAATACAAATCAACGAGAGACAAATTATAAAGATTGTACAATAGTAATAACAAAATCTAGTATGGAAATTAGGGTATCCACTAAGAAGCACATCATGCTTATGATATAAGCAATTGAAAATTTTGAGAACTCATTCGCATGTATAGATACACGACAAAATATAAATGAGAAAATAAAATGTGTTAATATAGAATGATAGGAATAAGAAATAAAGATATGAGTAATGGAGAAAGATGATAAGATGACAAAAATGCGGGACGATATCAAGCATTTCATTCTTGATATCAAGTATTCTCATTTTTACCACAAACTTTCAAGAAAGCAATGTCTTTGTATCAATAAATCTTTTGCGTCCTTAACAAAATGCAGGCCTAATTATTGATATAAATAAATAGGATAGAATGAGAAAATTTCGACACCATGCTATGAAAGGTCCAGTATGACAGCCCTTACCAAAACAACCCGAAAAGTTTGTAACCGCTTGCAGGGTCTACCCAAGCCGTTGTAGTGTTGTAAGACGACGCACTACCTACCAACTGATTTGAAGGAAAAAAATGAAATGAAATAAGTACGTATATATTGTTTTAATTAAAAAATAACAATGATCGTGCTGATGACTACGATAAAGCCTTTATCAAATGAATTTCAAGCTTTAGAAGTTATCATTCTTCATTATTTTAACAGGAAAGGGATAGATTGGAAGGGGACGTATCAAGAGGAGAACGCTGCCAAGATCCCACTACTTCAGTGACGCCACTCTCACCATTGACGCTGCTTTTTATGTCGGTAAGTATTAAGCATCGCTTGTGACACAAGTAAAACAAAATTTTGCAATAAGAAGTCATAGGTACCATTTTCCTCTTCTTGGTAATTAAAGGACCCGTCACATATGCAATCACCAATGATCGCATGGTGATATCAAAGAACGACTTGGTTCTGATCATAATTGGCATTCTAAGTCCATGGTTATGGTGGTGATTTTTGAAGTATCCATTTCGCGCGTAAAAAAAAAATCGCCATGGAACGAGCGTTCTTTCAAAGCAAAGATAATGTCATGACTCTGGTCTGAAGGACTGCGACTATAGGCCTGCTTTTATGGATTTGTCTCACTAATGTAATGTCAAAAAGAAAAGTAGGTCTTGTCTCGTCACTGTATCTGTTTGATCCGTGGAAGTTTTGAGGGTTTTTTTTTATAAAAAATCAACTTGAATAAAACTTCATATCCGGGCTTCATATAGCTGGCACATCTCATAAGAAATGTAGTTGACTGTACTGTTTAGGCCCAAACGATAGCATTCTCATCTCTTTGTGTGTATATTAAGAGGATTTCAACAGTAATGCTTTGCATTTGATTGGGAAGATTTAAGGTAGATTATCCATGGTTTGGGGTGACTGGATGGCGTCTGATCTCTTCATGATGCATTTATCAAGGCGCTTCTTGCGTTTTGTAGGTGAAAGGTCCACTAGTATTAATATTATGTAGAAAGTGGACCAGCCCGGTGTTTCGTAAAAGCTGTCAGCACTGACTAAATTGTCAGAGCTGACAATTTCAGTGCTCTGATTGTTACTATGGTTACTGTTGGCGAAAGTCAACAATTGTCAGTGGCTCAGTGCTGGCAACTTCCATGAAACGGTCCTCAGATCGAGAGTTCGTTGTCGTATGATTTCATTCTGAGAGTATAATTATAACAGGCCTGCCTGCTTGGTCAATTTTATTCTATGGCATAGTTACTTTATTCAATGCTTGGTCGACAAAGAGATTTCTTCCATATTGTAACCAGTCAGACATGGCGTATGGGACAAATAGCTGCGAGTGTGCTAAGCGAGCAAGCAAAAATGAAAGAAGAACACAATTTTGTGATAGAGTTTGAGATAAAATACAGAAAACAATAACATATTTGATTGACTTTTTCATTTAATTTTTTTTCCTTTTGTCTTTCCCTTAAGATTGATTGTTAAATGTTTATGCTATATGGCCGCCACCCCCCCCCCCCCCCATCTTTACGCCAGTGGGTACCAGTGGTGACGGTGAAAGTAGCCAGCAATGTGTAGTAGACATGGTAGAGTGTCAGTCAATCAATTTCACTTCGATTTTCACCTTGTATTTACAGAAACGATCAATTCTAGCAACGTTAAAGGTGAATTTGGGAAAGTTAGTCGAACCGCTGCATGACATGACAGTGAGAGAGACTCGGTGGCCAGGCCTACACAGATTTTACATGCCTTTCGACGGGCAGAAGGGATTTGAAGACTTCGAAAACGATGTCACAGTACTCTTTAACGACATAGAAGCAAGGGTAAGTTCTATACAGGTTCTTTAAAATAAGTAGGAAAGGTGATTGAAAATAAGGCCTATTATTTCTACAGATTGCAGATTCCTGAAGTAGAAGGAACCCTTAATATCGCTAAGAGTTAGAAACCAAACATCGGACGTACAAAACGTTCTATCATACTTGAACGTGAGGCAGTGTAGCTCAGTCGGTTAGAGCGCCTGTTCCGGAAAAGATCGTAGATCTCAACGTGCGTGGGTTCGAGTCCCGCAGCATGCCGGAAGACGTCTAACAAAAAAACTGATGCTAGCGTTGTGTGTTAACGTGCCTCACCGCTGTGTTCAGTGCGGGTGTGAATGCAGTTGGAAAACACTCCGTCCATCGGAAAGGACGCAAATGTTGGTCCCGTGTATAGGAGAGTCACAACCTATGCACGTTAAAACCAATACACTATTCGTCAAAGAGTAGGGTGTTCATCACCCGGTGTATTGCACCTTCCGGTCCCCGGTACTACAATACTGCAAGAATCTTCAGGATTGAAGGAGGCAGTGTAGCTTGAAGAAGAAGAAGAAGAAGAACGAAGGAATAAATTTAGGGCCCACAATTGTGTTATCAATTCAAGCGAGTAAGACGTTAATATTTTTGCTTCTTCTTTTTTTTTTTTGCACCAGATAAGACTGGCAGGGCCATCTACGGAGCCAGCTCTTCCACGAACTGTCCTCAGTGAGGTGGACTACAACCCTGCTAGTAGTGGTGCAGTGGATACTGACAGAGCCAATCACTTACTCTTAAGAACTCTTGTGACATTTTCGCGCCAACTACGCTTGCTGACAATGACGTACATTCGGAAAGAAATGCAAGAACCTTCGTGACACAACGGGTATTAACCATCGATATCAAAATACTGGATAGAGCTCGTTGTATGATACCGCACATGCAGGCGACCTTGAGGCTACAGGAAAAGTACTCCATGACATCATTAACAGTAAATGGGGCCACATATACACGAAAGAAACAACACGCACATGCAAGAGTAAAGTATTGAACTTTGTGCGCTCGACCCTTGGGAGGACTTTGAAGTGTTTCCGATGGACCCAGTTAAGAGTGCGGTATTACTCTATCCATTTTACATATATATCGGTGGTATTAACGTGCAGAATCGGTTGAAAGGGATCATGGGAGCGGGACGTGACCATTGGACTCCTACTTATTTATTATCTCCATTCTTGATATCCCATCTGCCGCATGTGCAACAGCAATAATTCCTTATTTATTTAAAGTGTGTGAGTGTGGGTGAGTGAGTCAGTGAGTGAGTGAGTGTGCATCTGAATATAGTTATGTTCGGATGGAGAAGCTGGTATTCGCATACATGTATTTGTGTTTGTATCAAATTTGATGTCTTATTTAACGACTTTCCAGAGTGCTTGTGTCATCTCAGATGTTTTATTTATGAATTTATAATGTAAACTATTACTATTGTGTCTAAAGAAATCTATTCCAAAATATCATTGTATTTTTAAATTGTAAATTATCAATTCAGTGAATTGTATTCAGCCCATATTTTAAATGAATGAGTTGGTCATGCCTAGCGTTTCACATTAGTAGTAGAATGGCGAAAAAGAACATAATTTTGAGGACTGTCATAGCTAATAATATCAGATTAAGCCTGAGCGGATATTTGCAATACACTTTTCTTTATAATGTAACATTGAATGTACGTGAATCATTTTCTCAGTTTGGGTACGAATAGGAACCCCCTAATATATGTATCGGAAGAAGAATGAAAACTGTTTCCGAGTTTTAAAGAGAAAGTTCACCCTAAGTATAAGTTTGTTTTAACCAAAGCGCAGAGATTAGTGAAAACAAAATGGTAAAGGTTTAATGAGAATCCGTCACAGAGTAAGTGAATTTTCAAAGTTTTTAGACGTCACAGATGAGCAGAGCAGCTCCTTCATATTTATGTCGTGTAATATAAATTCCAGAAATTCCCCCTTTATCAAAAATTTGAAAGTGATTAAATTTATACAGGAGATCATCAGCAGACACATCATTAAATTGCACATCCCTTATATAAGTAAAATATCGTTATTCATCATATTTCCTTCCATATTTCCATCATATTTAAAATGGGGTTTATGGAATTTTTATTACACGACGGGAAGCCGCTTTAAACTTTGAAATACATATATTTCTTATTCTTCGATGGATTTTTATCAAACTTTCACCAATATTTTTATCAAAATTTCATTTATCAAAGCAGGTTTATTAAACTTTTCCTTCAATAAGAAAATATTTGTTTCGAAAACAAACGGCAGGACTAGATGGTAAAAGTCAGTTGAAAGAAATTGGACAAAGGATGAAAAGTTATGATTTTCAAAGAATACCTCACTCTGTGCAAATCGCATATTTTGTGTTTCTGTATAAGTGGACTGATACAGGATTTATGCAGTGTATTTACAGTATGTTTATATGTTAAGTTCTGTTTTTTCACCGTTGAGATATTTTCCTGGCGGCAATAAAGTAAATCTTGTATACTGATTGGTCTAAATAGCATCATGTGACCCAACATATTCTCACTATTTTGCGATGATGTTGAAAATGAAACGCCCACTGAAGAAACTTTACTAGTCTGTGACGTTAATGATGCTTGGATTAGTGAACTATTCCATCATTGACGTCACAGTTCATGCAATCTTTCGGGCGCACCGGTCAGCGAGGTGACTCTAGTAGGATTTAAAACAAATATACCAGGCCTTTATTTCGAAATTATAGACGGAATTATTCATCCTCGGTTGTACTGGCAAAATGTTTAATGCCATTCCCACCTCGGACAAATAATTCCCGCTATACTTACTCAAAGCCTGGTAATTTGTATATTATATCGGTATACGGGCCTTGTGAAAGAAACATCCCTTTGACTTTGTCGAAAATAAACAAATTTGGGCAAAACTGTATAGCCCGTCACATGCATCACAATTGCTATGTAATCGTTGGAACTTTTAAAATCAAAGTACCATCAGAGTCACTCTTAAACGCCTCAACTATTTAAATAGTTCCCGCTTCTTTACCCAGAATGCATCATTTTGCCATGAGCCATCCACATTGCCAGGAAGAATTTAACTTCTCTTTAAAACACTCGAACAAAAAATCCGCCAAGGAACTAATGATTAGTGATAGCTTCCAGCATTCCTACTTTTGTAAATTCAAAATGGTAATTGCAATTTCTCATCATATATCGCAAATATATTTCGCTCTTTTCAAGATTATCAATAATATGGGAGGAACACAGTATAATTTCCCTTTTAAAAGATCATTACTTTCTTATTGATTATTTGATTAAATACAATTTTCACTAATCATTTCGAAACAGCTTGTTCATGGAGTTGGACTCGTTATGCCCTTTTCGAGGAATATATTTATGAAAGGCTGAATTTACTCAGGATAAACTCAATTGATGCCTCGATTTGGACTTGATTCATGTTCGATGAATAAATTTGGTAACTTCTATTTTTTCTTCATTGTATTATTTACAATCAAAGTGTGTGTATAATTCGAAAAGGTTATCCATTAACGCTCCACCGTGCTCACCTTGCAAGGTCAAAGTCAACAAATGTTTTACTAGCGTCGATGAATATCTCCTTTTGTATAATTTTGCTATAGTCAGTCTTTGATATGTTTCTTAATGGTTCTATTCATACAACTTGCACGGGATGAAACAATAACCCCCCAAAGTGCTTGTTATCATGACTATTGTCACAATGAAATTGTTCCAAGTTTACTAATAATCATTTCAAAGTCATTTCAATAAGAGCGCTCATTAAAGGAATCACTATGTTTCTATAATTATTTTTATCATCAAATAAGATTTTTATTTAAGGCATTCAAAAATGTATTCACTGAGTATAAAGTTTAAAAATTCCTGCCTTTCACTTGATCAATTTTGTACTACATGAATATCAATATGTTCTCGATCGGTGGTGAACGATGTACATCGTTTCCGATGATATTTACAAAGTTGAATATTTTTCTACTTTTTACTTTTTAATAAATAAATGAATATAAAGAATGTTCAGAGTTCTTCGACATAGTCATTTATCATGTTTTGTTTTGATCATGTGTAGTATTCGTTATTGTGTGGCATTCGAAACAAATGCTATAATTTAGTCAATAAACATGATAAAATGGAGATAATGGAGATAAAATTCCGAGTCATTATCTAGGCACTATACTTAATAACATAAATTGACAAATATTTTTACCAAAACGAAAAGATAACAATGAATAAAATGTTTAAAGTTATCACAAAGGAAAAATACAGATATAAACTACAAACTGTATAATTTATTCACTGAAAACCACTGAAATTTAAGTAATGCAATGAATAGGTGCACTAGATCTATAGGAACTAGGAATTTGAGTGAAACAATCATATTCCTAAATTTGACATGTCTGAAGGAAAAATTCAACTCGCACTTCGCGCTTGTGTGGGTTGTTTTAAATAAAAAACGTGATTAACTAGTCCAATTATCAGCTCGGATATCTAAATATTTTCAGCTCGCGCTTCGCGCTCGCTCAACAGTGAGAAATGTATTCTACCCATGAGTCACTGCAAACAGTTAATTAACATGCACTTTTTCATTTAAGTTAATAAAAAAATTAGCTCGCGCTCGCACGAATTGTTTAGTTATATACGCCTATTATTCATACAAATTATTATTTGGTGAATATATCAATCCTCTTCATGGTTACAATTGAGTTTTCAGGTCGAAACATACAAATTTTCAGCACGCGTTTCGTACTCGCAACTCTGGATCGGTGAGATACATGTGTATTCTATTCATGGATCAGTGCAAATAGTCGTTAAAACTATGTCTCTTTGCAGGCCAGTATATTAAGAATTTCAGCTCGCGTTTCGCACTCGCATGGATCGTTTAGTTAGATACGCATTTAGTTTATGATTACAAAAGCTGCTCAATTTTTTTTATTTTCAGGTCTAAATATATACAAAAAATAGAATAAAAAATTGAGATCGCGCTCGCATGGTAGGCCTAATTTATATTCAGGCCACATGAAATACCTTATCTTGTTTCTAAAAATGAAAATTAAGTAAGGACTACCCCCCCCCCCCCCAATATATATAAATATATATATGTATATGTGTGAAGTTATACATGTACAACTCTTTTATTTAAATATTGTAAAGAAATGGATGAAGAGAACAATGGTAGTCGTAGCTTTAATCAAGGTTCCCCCGACCTATCTACCCTTTGAAAAATTGGTGATGCCGAAAAAATGTTTCTGCCGGGAATCGAACCCGGGCCCCCAGCTTTGAACGCCGGTGCCTTAACCACTAGACCACAGAGACGGGTTAGTGGCTAGGGCGACCCCGATCCGATTGACCGTCAGATAGACAGATTTTCGACACCATACCAATTATAATTTCCTTTGTCGGGTGAAGGTTGGTATTGAACAATGACAAGCCGCCATGCTTCAGCTGGATCAAAGCTATTGCTCTGATACAGTACATGTATGGGAGAAAGTATACAAATGTGTGAAGTTATACATGTACAACAGCTTTGGCAACTCTTTTATTTAAATATTGTAAAGAAATGGATGAAGAGAACAATGGTAGGCGTAGCTTTAATCAAGGTTCCCCAGACCTATCTACCCTTTGAAATTCCCGGCAGAGACATTTTCGGCATCACCAATTTTTCAAAGGGTACATAGGTCTGGGGAACCTTGATTAAAGCTACGCCTACCATTGTTCTCTTCATCCATTTCTTTACAATATATATATATATACATGTATATACAACAACAAAAAAGTAAGTCCCCCTAAATCAAAATGCTGTAACTTTTGAACAGAATAATTTTGAGATGTAATATTTCGTAGGTGGTTTTTTACACTCACTATAAGCAATTCCTGGGGGAAAATGAGATTGATCGGTTGGGTCATGCATGAGTAATCAAAGATTGAATTAAAAATGACAATTTTTGAAAGTCACAAGAGCAGTTTTTCAGATAGTGTAAATACAAAGTTGGGCAAAGGTTGTTTTTGGTGAATTTTATGGTGTTAACGTTGTTTTACTATCCATCATTTAGCCACTCCACACAAAAAAATTTGATGACGTATGTTCATGGTTGAGTGAACATTTTTTTTTCTCAATAACGTTTTTTTTATGGTATCCTCTGTAACTTGTTAAAACATGTTAAAATTGGAAAATGTTAGTGGCTCCCCTCCCCCAATTTCTCGGCACCTCCCCACTTTCAATTCTGGATCCACCACTGATTGGTCCATAAATTCAACTGATCCTGAGAAATTGTTAGGAAAAAATACATTTATGCAGAAAAAGAGTATTAATTCCTAAGTTTTCGAGTGTGCTCGCTCAACCATGACAGTGTAAAATGTTCGGAAAGTGTGTGGTGATAAAAATGATGGATGATAAAAACAACACCAATTAAGTTACATTTGAAACCGAATTTGCCCCAATTATTCACTTTATAACCCCTCAAAATGAGTATGTGGCATTAAAAATGCCCCGTTTCCCCCTTTGGGGCGTGCTCACTCATCCATAAACGAACAAATCGATTTCATTTTTGCATAGAATTCTGCCCATAGGTTGATAAATATTACTGCCAAATGATACTGCTAAAGATAGCTTTGAAAAAAGTTACACCATATTGAATAAGGGTTACTTATTCTCAAAAATATGCACCCATAGTGTACACAATGTCTACGAGAGAGGAAGTCAAAATTTTACCAAAAGTGAAATAAGGGTTTGTTTCATAGACGGTTTTTGTTACTTCTGCCAATAGTTTTCTCATGAAACTTCGCACATGGCTTCAGAGTGACACTATCCAAAGGGCTCGCACACTCACATAACAATTCGATACGGCACAGTGTGGGGCCAAGGCCTTGAACTTTCTTCTCATTTGCATAATTTTCGAATATTGTGTGGTCACTGAAGCATTGAATATCGGGATTTTCATAAAAATCCAATCAAAAGAACTATGCAAGAAGGTTTGTGACAGATATCCATAGTAAGCAATTTCATTTTTTCCAAAAAAAACGTTAAAAAAAGCTAATTTACATTCCACATGTTCATTTAAGCTTGAATGTTTAATTAAACGCCTTTTAATCATTGAAGCATGTTAATTGGTCATGAGCATAACGAAAAAGGTTGAGAAAAGATAATTTCAGTTACCAAATTGAAACATTACTTGCCAATGATATTTGAAAATCGTATTTTTTGTTTTTATTAAATGTTCATTGAGCCGTGAAATGATGAATATTGTTGAAGATACTCTTCCTCAAAATAATTTTCATCATATTCGATCATTTTCATTGATATAAATGTGTAAAAAATTCCAATGATATAAAATTTTGACTGTGTTTATTCAACCGTGAAATTTAGCATAAAATTTGTATCGTCTTTCATAAAGTACCTTTTAAAAGCCTTCTGAGTATTTTTCATAATGGGAATGTGGAATTCGTTCCAATAAACTGGAATCAAAGTCATGATATTTTGCTTGTGACTTTTAAAAAGTGACAATTTTGCAATCTGCCGGTGCTCACTGAAGCATAACATAAAATACGTCCGTAACATTCACTAAGAGGGGAGCTTATAAAATTACCTACACGCTCATGTAAAAATATATTTAAAATTCCCAGTGGTTCGGAAATTATGGATGTTTGTTTAAGGGGGGACTTACTTTTTTGTTGTGTATATATATATACTTATATAAATATATATTGGCGGCCGCGACGGGAATATGTGAATGAAATCATTTTCGCCCCCCTCCCATTGATGAAACTGCCCCTGCATATGACGGAAGAAAATGTGACTAAGGCTCTACCATATGACTCATGTAGCCGCTTCGTTAATCGGTACCGATATTTGTCGGTAATCTGGGCCTCCACCCCCCCCCCCCCCCCCCCCCACTGAAAAAGGCCTCGCGACGCCCCTGGCTGTAGTTAGGGACAAATCGAATTCTGGATCTAGTTTTACTTCTAACGATTCATTTTTAAAACTGAAAGGATTTAAATCTAAATCCCTCCATATTTGAAAATACATTTTGGGATCAAAACTAAAAATCCAGAATTCGAATGGTCCCTAAGTACACTCAGCCTCGATTTATTTTAAATCTTTGCAATTCAGAGTGCACTCGATCTAAAAATAATTCTTTATTAGAACCTATTTTAATGAGGCGGAATATCAATGTAGGGCATTTAAATGATAAGGGTCAGTGCTTTATAGACGGTAGAATATTAGAGACGGACATGTATTATGATATGGGACATTTACCTTTAGAAATGTTAATGACAATGGGAAGAAAATAAATTATTACTCGAGTTGAAAAGAGGCATTTTTAAGTTAAAGTTGGAAACAGGTCTAATTCACTCGATTTAGGTGTGCTGAAGCCGGTCTCTCAAGTTTTGACATGGTTTGCATACCTTTTAAAAGTCACCACTTCCTGTGATCACAAAACGGGTGCAAGAAAACACGGAACTTCATTTCCGTTTATTGAAAAGATCCTGGGATTTGATGCCAATTATAAGTTCTGACATCATTCATTAAATTTTATGTCATTTTTGTTCATCATAAACCATCAAAAGATGGTGTTCGAAACTCCTGTACGAGTAAATGCGCATGCGCACCGAATACGGTCCGACAGTCTGCGCCCAAAACCGTATCAAAATAATTAATTGGAATGTATAACGATAACAAACTGTTCAGGTATTCACATAATTTAGATCATTGTTGACGTGACCACTCCCACAAGAATAGTATGGACAACAATTTCATTTTCACTTTTCATTGGATCATATTTCTTGATTTCAAGAAGTCTTTTGTTGATGGCAATTAGAAATTCCCTTTTTTATTCCTGTTTCTTGATCCTAATATCAAATTGGATTTCTAATAAAGGCTTGCCGTGTGCATAAGCTAGCTAAATCGTTAGGGACCTTGTAATATATAAGATACAATCAATTTTGGAAATAAACATAACTGTAAGTCTATAAAAGATCATGTACAGAATGTTACAATTAATTGTTAATATTATAAGCTAATCTCTTTAGTTTATCTCTCCCTCTCCCTTTCCCCCAGTATGACAGCAATTTAGAAATTAGGGCACCTGAAATGCTGTTTTATTTGTATGGATGAATTAAATCCGTTCCTTAAGGACCCCTCCCCCAAAACCCTTAATAATTCAAGAGGTTTTTTTTATTGGACAGTGATCTTCAGGATGTTTTTCACAACGTAAATAAGATAATCTGAATATAATGATATGCCTACTCCAACATGTGTCAAATCATCGACTTTTTACGAAACAAAGTGCCCAGCTCGATCTTGGCCCTATACAAGAAATACATATGCATGCTGCAATAACGGATCTATGTGCCTATCCTGTTAACGTTCATAAAGTGCAATTTTGTATCCTGTTGTAGATTTTCAAGTGCTCCAAAATTTCAGGACTGAATATACTTGCTCGGTCGTTGCGCTCCCTCGCACACAGCAAACACCCCCTTCGCCCATTTACTGGATGCAATGGGTTCAAAATCTCCTTCCTCCTCCTCCTCCATCTTCTATTCTTCTCCTTTTTTCCTCATCCTCCTCCTTCTCGTCCTCCTCTTATTCTTTTACGTTTTCTTTGTACACCTCCAATCAAAACAACGCATCAACATTAAAATAGAGCGGAAAAATCCACAAAAACAAGGAAACGGATCAAATCATCGCGGATGTTATCTGCTACTGTAAGAGCTATCACTCTTAAAAATGATTTAAACAACGCTGTTTACCATGTAAATCGCACAGTATTTGTTTAAACATTTTAAACATGTGTTTAAAATCTTAAACAACAAAGTTTATATTCAAATATTTAACTATCAATAATTTAAGTATGGTTGTTTAAAATTCTAAACACTTGTTTAAACTGTTTAAACAACTACTGTGTGATTCACATAGTAAACAGCGTTGTTTAAATTATTTTTAACAGCGTATACAGAAGTCACTAGTCACTGTAATTACATTCTGTATATAAATCCATGTCTGTGATTTTATGTTCATGTTCATATAACCATTATAGAACCATGGACCTACGTGCAGAAAAACACTGTTAGCGCAGGTGTCCAATATATTCTCATGGACCAATGCCAGGCTCTGTTGCAAGCTACGTAAAGAGTCCAAGGAATTATTGGCAAAAATAAAACATGTAAAATGAGAGATGCCATGAGCATGACGGAGGTCGATCAGACGTTCTCTGTTGGGATTTAACATGACCCGGAGAAATATTAAATGGGAAGTCTACCCTGATATCAGTTTGTATGCTTATCAAATAAAAGAAAATAGAAAGCGGCATCGATTAAGGTTTGGCGAAAATCTATCAAAGTATATCAGAGTTATACAAATTTTGCTATTTTGATGCCCGATCTAATGTAGTAATAAAACTGCTATTCAAAGAAATACATGTGCATTCGATATACAATCAAATTCATTAAAAATCTTCCAACTTGTTGGCGTGGTTGGGGATGCATTCTGTTGGGCAGTGGTGTACACAAACTTGCGGCTAAGCAAAAAGAGGGATCATAGGCCATCATCGCAGCAACGAAATTGGCAACAACAACAAAAATACAAGCAAAAGAATGAATTGGATCTAGGGGAGGTGTGTGTACACACACTCTTACAAAAAAAGTGTAGGCCTATAAGAACAATAATTGAAAACTCGATTGTGTCCCCCACCCCCCCCCCCCCCCCTTTGAGGAGAGATTTCTGTCCATGACTTGGTCTATAACCAAATACGTACCCACCAAATGATCATTTCCAGGCGGTCTAATTTCCACTGTCTATTTACCTTTTTTGCACTTTGTCATATTAAGTATTGTTCATAAACAGTCCATAACAGACCAAGTGGTGTTAGACCAGTGGGTTTTAGATAAAATTGACATAAGTGGGAATGAGACGAAATGGTTTAGGGCAATTTTGCATAAAAGTTACTAGTATTTTGGTAACTTTGCCATCCAATCTACCATGGTAACCGTGCTCATCAGCCAATCAAAATAAAGGATTCCCTGACAGATACCATCGGATGGCAAAGTTACCATAATAGTAATTTTCATGCAACGGGGCCCTGGAGACAATTCTAGCTCCTACTCTTTTTTGTTTTATGCGCCTCGGGAATATTTCTTGGCAGATGACGCTATATAAATGCCCATTATTATTTATAATTATTATTATAATCATTATTGTTATAGATATTATTAACATTATTATCATAATCATTAGACCATCTAGTTAGTAGAGACGAAGTGGTTATATATAGACAAACTAGGAATAGACCATGTGGGATTAGACCAAATAGAAAGTAGACAAAGTGGGTGTAGACCAAGTGGCAATTTACCTCCAAGATGACCCGTAAACTATGACTGCTTTAACTTTTACATAGGATGTGGACAATAGCCAATCCTTAAATCACAGTCAATACATGAGCAGGAAATGATAATGACACGCAGGATAATCAAGGCACAATAATAATGAAACATTACACTGGATTTAGTTCTAGATACTTTGTTTTTTCCGCTTGTTCGGCCGATGTCGCTTGCCCCCCCCCCCCCCCCACAAAAAAAAAACAGGAACATGAAATTCCTGTCAATCTTTCGGCGAAACGTCTTCTGGTTATACTTACATGTCAATCTCTTTTTTCTGCTGAAGAAATAACAGAATGAAAATTACCGTGGATGTTGACCACTTACCTCGATCAGACGCAGGGCCCTGGGAATGATTTTACGATTTTTTTACTGGGCGTGCTGATGTAAATTTGAAAAGCAAAAAAAAAAGGTTTCCACTACTAAATGGAGGTCAAATTCGTCCCGGGAAATTTAGAAAGCAAAAAAAAAAGGATTTTCACTACAAAACGAAGGTTTAATTGGTCCTGAGATATTTGAAAAGAAAGAAAAAAAAGAAGATTTCACTGCAAAATTAAGGTCATTTTCGTTTTACTTTTCAATTTTTACACATCTTCCAGAATACCTGGGGGTGTTGCCTAGGAGAAAATACACGCAGCACCCCCAAGGAAATTTGGGGGTGCTCATAGCACCCCCAGCACCCCCGCTTCCCAGGGCCCCATGCATGATCTGACGCTGTGTTTACAGGCGCGGTTCTAGACTAAAAAAATTGGTGGGGCTTCTGGGGGCTTTATTGCATAAACCGACGCGTCGGTTTATGCAATACAATGGAAATGACCTATCGTGGGCGGGGGGTAGCATAATGTGAACGTGTGAGAGTATACTGATCTAACCAAGCAGCTATTCCCCCGCCCCCTGGTTCCAATTTTTGTTATTATGCAAGAGAGCGTAGCGACTGGGCAAAAATTACACATATTCAAAATGCTTTAGAATGTTTTCATAACCATTTCATCTATCAGGCCCTGATTGGTATTATACATGTAGATGAAGGTAGATTCACGATCGGGAGGGGGCAAGAATTAAGAAGGGGGTTACTCTTACTCTTTCCAGGTGTTCCATACGTGAGTGAAGCAAGTGAACGAGCGAAAATCCCTACATTCAAGGCCGATATTTTCAAATTCTAGAGACGAGTGAACGTAATGTAGGTATCATACACTCTTAAAAATGTCGGGAAACACACTGTCAACACAACAATTTGTTAAAATATATATCCAAGTCTGGGTAGTTTTAAACCAATAATGTGTGCTTTGGGTGAAATCTGCCCAGTATTGGTTAAAAACTTCCCAGACTTGGATAAATATTTTAACCAATTGTTGTGTGGACAGTGTGTTGCCCAACATTTTAAGAGTGTAGAATATGACAGGAAAAATGGTTTTCACGCAAATGGTATCAGCCCCCTTTTAAAATGTTACGAGGGAATTAGTTGATCGGTTGGAAAATTTTCGAAGTAAAACCTTCATTAAATCATGGATCCTACTCCATGATTAAATTCAAGTTTGGAGCACTTTGTTATGAACATGTAAATATGCAACATCTTCAAATTCTTGAATGGGATACTCTACATGCAGAAAGGCAACGAAAGAACTTGACCTGGGATCGCTACCCTAGAGTATTGTAGAGAACAGAGTCAAGTCACTCTAGACATGATAGAAGAGGCTTGGATCCGGGGAGAGGGATGATTGCCCCCATGAAATTATTCGGGGACAAACATATCGATTTACTCCCCAAATAATTTTGGCAACTTGAAAAAATTTTAGTATTAAATGCAAAAATATGATTTTAAAAAAAAATTGGAAGGAACTCTAAAGCCACTCTGCTTGACGATGAAATATTATTAAACGTGAAAATAAATCGTCAAGTTTTCGGCGCTCTTCATTTGCAAAATTCTGTGTTAGAATTTGGCGCGCAGAAAATTTCTTATATTTTTTCACTTTTTTTCCATTTAAGGTCATGATGATCGTAGGATATTTACCGTTATTTTATCATACCTTATTGATTTTCCATATTTATGTCTTGTTTAAAAAATAATGTAGGGAAATTGGCAGTTATTAAACAGAAATTCATCGCCGATTTTACCCTTTACGAAACAAAACAAAGGAAATAGCCCAAAGTAAAAATGAATAGTAGATGATCCCCCCCAAAAAAATCGACATGAATTACAGTATTGTGTATTCTTAGTTTTCAAGACTGAGCATGCTGAGAGTAAGATTTATGCAATCTTTGACGAATACTCATTTACTACTAATTTATTAGCAGCGGTAACAAATGTTGAGCTTTCAAAGATGCTGTAAGTTTGTAAGAGGTTTTGAGAGGAACAAATAATTATTGCGAAGGGACATATAGCTCTTGAGAATTATGGTATGTTAAACCCTGAGCTCCGATAACTTGTGCGCATTTTGGTGCCTTGTGTGAGACAAAGATTCCACCCCTCAAATTGCCTCCCTCAGAGCCAGGGCCTGGCTCAGGGCTTAAATTTCTTTCAAATCAACGTTTAATTTTGGGGTAATCTGAAAGGAATCTATAGAGAAAGATTTAACAAACATTTGCCCTTTGAAAATTCAAAAAGTCTAGTTTTGATAATTCTCTCCTAAATGGGTGGAGCAAAATTTTAGAATAAAGGTTTTTCTCTATTTCCTTATTTTTTAGAGGACTCTTTCTCTGTGGGTTTTTTTTTGCGCCCCTCAAGGTACCTATCCAGGCAGGCCATTGGTCGAATCTGCGGTTCGTGTAGGATTTTTTCCTCTTTTTATTTATATTTTCATTTTCTGCTGATATATGTCTGTAAAAAACAAAAAGTACCACTTAATCGACAAAACGGAAATGACACAGCAGTCTGCCGCCCAGCCAGGCACTTTCACACATCCTTTAATTTATTACACAGTAAATTGTTATATATCTTCACGGATCCAGATCGCCATGATGATACAACGACCGTGAATGAAAACTATGAGAAACAAAGTTCATGTTGCTTTGCTTCAAAATTGAATATTTGTGACAGGTTTCAAAACATCACGTCAGTGGATGGTGGCGTGCCAACTCCAGGAATCCAGGAGTGTAAGTACATTACAGGTCAAAAATGTGCATTGAGTAAGATCAAGGGAAATATAAATAATTTGTATGTACCTCACTTATCTTAAGTAATGAACTTAAATGTACAGTATATAAGAAAAAACGCCGTATGGGAATTCGTTTATTATCCTTGCAATAATGTAATCAACCACACTACCATGAATACGGAAGCAATATATTTCCCATTGGTAGTGGCGTCCTGTCCCATCAGTTTAGAGTCAAGTTATATTTTCTATTATTTTACGGAAGCTGAATGGGATATTGTTTAATTGGAGCACGTTTTTTTACTTTAAAGGGTTTAAGAAGCAAAAGTATCAAAATGCCATTATGCCAAAGGGAATACCTTTTTCAGGCGCGTATCCAGGATTTTGCACCCTAATTTTGGCGCCCCTGTGAACATTTCGGAAAGTTACGCCCCCCCCCCCCCCGCCAGGCAAACATAGGTGTCTTAATCTCCATTAATATGTTGTAATACCACTTTTTTTTAAAGAATAAATAGGACCAGGTGGGTGTTTCATAAAGCTGTTCGTAAAGTTACGAACGACTTTACGCCCGACTGGAACATGTTCTTAGGTCATAACTCAATTACATAGGGATATCACATAGCACAAGAAAGGATCACCAGTCGTGCGTAAAGTCATTCGTATCCATAGAGATGTAATAAATCTCTATGTTCGTATCATATGGATATGTGGGTGTTTTATAAAGCTGTTCGTAAGTTAAGAGCGACTTTAAGAAGGACTGGTGAACCTTTCTTACGCTCTAAATAATTACCAATGAACATTTAATGGTCAATACCATTTACCGAAAGAAAGGATCGCCAGTCGTTCTTAACTTTTTACGATTGTATTTTTATGGAGTTTGTATACTGTTCTGTTGAAAGAGAAAATATAACACTGAAACTTACGATCAGCTTTATGAAACGGTCTCTGAAAGCATAGAATTTTAAGCACTTTGGGGTTTCAATTTAGTTTTACTTCTCATCAAAGTAGGCCCAACTAAAATAGCGGGAGCTGACATTTCATTACAAGGGGCAGATCCAGCTTTCACAAATGGAGGGGGAGGGTGAAAGAATATTTTCATCTGTATGTTTTACGATTGGATATTCTAAGCACTTTTTTAACCGGGAACATAATGAGTATACGTATATCTAAACAATAACTGATGCGAGCACGAAACGCGAACTGAATTTTTTTGATATTCTGACCTCAAAAATTGAAAGTATATAAGCACTTTCGGTAAGCAAAAACAGGATGGGTATCTATCTTAATATTTTATGCAAGCGCAAAGCGCGGGCTGAAAATTTTTGAATTTCCGACCCAAAACTGGACATTCTAAGCACTTTTTGTAACCATGAACAGGATGCTGAAAAAATATGCCTTAAAATGTTGACATCCTAAGCACTTTCTGTAATCATGAACAAGATGGGCATCTAAGTAATTGATGCGTGCTCGAAGCTCGAAATGAAAGTTTTTCATATTCCGACCCCAAACTGGACGTTCTAAACACTTTTGTGATCATGAACACTATGAGTATCTATCTTATCAATTTATGCGCACGCGAAGCGAGCTGAACAATTTTGATATTCTGACCTGAAATTTGGACATTCGAGTAAGCATTGTTCATGAACAGAATGAGTATCTAAAAAAACATTTTATGCAAACGCGAAGCGCGAGCTGAAAATGCTTGATATTTCGACCCAAAGTTGGACATTCTAAGCACTTATCTAACCAGGAATAGGATCGTCACCTTACTAAACAATTGATGCGAGCTCGAAGAGCGAGGTGAATATTTTTGATATTCTGACCTAAAATTTGGACTTTCTAAGCACTTTTGGTAATCATGTACAGGGTGGTCATCTAACTATGCGTGTGATGCGAACGTTAGCGCCAAAATCATGTAAACATGAATTTGGCGCCCCCTGTCAAACATCAAATTGGCGCCCTAATTGTCTAACATGAATTTAGTACCCACCCCCCCCCCCCCCCCCACGAGATTCAGGTCGTGTGGTTCCCCTTCTTTTCAGGTCACTTTGGCTCCTCCCAGGTCGACCATCAATTTAGCCCCCCTCCCGCATGTGAAACATTAATTTGGCGCCCCAGGTCATACATCAAATTGGCTCCCCCGCCCGCATGTGAAATATGAATTTGGCGCCCCAGGTCAAACATCAGTTTGGCGCCCCAAAGGTCGAATATAATTTTGGCGCCCCCTCCCTAGGTTGAACATGAATTTGGCTCCCCAGGACAAACATCAATTCGGCGCCCCCTCGGTTGAACATCGATTCGGCGCCCCCCTATATCGAACATCAATTGGGCGCCCGTAAGTAAAACATCAAATTGGCATCCCTAAGTCGAACATCAATATTCGGCGCCCCCACCCCCTCCAGGTCGAACAAAAATTCAGCGCCCTCTATATATAACTTCAATTTGGTGCCCCTCGGTCGAACATGAATATTCTGCGCCCCCGTATGTCGAACATCGATTCGGCGCCCCCTATGTCGAACATCAATTCGGCGCCCCCTATGTCGAACAACATCGATTCGGCGCCCCTAAGTAAAACATCAATTCGGCGCCCCCTAAGGTCGAACATCAATTCGGTGCCCCCTATATAGAACTTCAATTCGGCGCCCCTATGTCGAACATCAATTCGGTGCCCCCTATATAGAACTTCGATTCGGCGCCCCTAGGTCGAACATCAATTCGGCGCCCCCTATGTCGAACAACATCGATTCGGCGCCCCTAAGTAAAACATCAATTCGGCGCCCCCTAAGGTCGAACATCAATTCGGTGCCCCCTATATAGAACTTCAATTCGGCGCCCCTATGTCGAACATCAATTCAGCGCCCCCCTAGGTCAGACGTCAGTTCGCATCCCCCGAATTCGAACATCAATTCGGTGCCCCCTATGTCGAACATCAATTCAGTGCCCCTTTGTCGAAAGTCAACTCAACGCCCCTACATGTAGTTAGAACATCATTTCGGCGCCCCCCCCCCCCTGTTGAAGATCAATTTGGCGCCCCAGGTCAAACATCAAATTGGCGCCCCTATGCCGAACATCAAATCGGCGCCCCCTATAATCGAACATCAATTGGGCGCCCGTAAGTAAAACATCAAAGTGGCGCCCCTTTGCCGAACATCGATTCAGCGCCCCCTTAGGTCGGACATCATTTGCCCTCCCCTAGGTCGAACATTAATTCGGCGCCCCCCCCCCCCCCCCCCCATTGGTCGAACATCAATTCGGTGCTCTTAGGTCGAACATCAATTCGGCGCCCCCTTTGTCGAACATCAATTCGGCACCACTATGTAGAACTTCAATTCGGCGCCCCTAGGTCAAACATCAATTCGACGCCCCCTATGTATGTATGTCGAACAACATCAATTCGGCGCCCCTTTGCCGAACTTCAATTCGGCGACACTAGGCCGAATATAAATTCGGCGCCCCCTATATCGAACTTCAATTCGGCGCCCCTAAGTAGAACATCAATATTCGGTGTCCCCTATATCGAACATAAATTCGGCGCCCCCTAAATCGAACTTCAATTCGGCGCCCCTAAGTAGCACATCGATTCGGCGCCCCCCCCCCCTAGGTTGAAGGTCGATTCGGCGCCCCTATGTCAAACATCAATTCGGTGAAAATGGCAGAGGTAAATATGGCAAAGGTAAAAATGGCAGAGGTGAAAATGGCAGAGGTAAAAATGGCAGAGGTAAAAATGGCAAAGGGAAAAATGGCAGAGGGAAAAATGGCAAAGGTAAAAATTGTAGAGGTATAAATGACAGCGGTAAAATGACAGAGGTAAAAATGGTAGAGGTATAAATGACAGCGGTAAAATGACAGAGGTATAAATGACCTGTCTTAAAGGGCTTAAACCCCCATGCAAAAAAAATCCAAAAGCCTCTCCATGTACAGTAGATTAAATAAGAAATGTTCTGAGAAGAAAATTAGAATAATGTTGAACTAATGGAAAGGGTAACATTTTAAAATCATACTGTAGATCTTCTGCACCAAATTGATAACACTTGAGTTGGCATTTCTTATTTTTTCCTCGACTTTCGTGCACGGCCTTCTCACGTCAAATCGCTCCTCTGATATTCAAATTTGAAGCACACTTTAGATCCCAAGTATTGTACTTAATTCATTAAAGGGGAAATTCACTCTGACATAAACTTACTTTTTTTGTAAAAATAGCAGAAAATAATTAAAACAATATTGGTGAGGGTTTTAGGAATTCCATAAAAGATTTAAAAAGCTATTCGAATTTTATATTTTAACGGTGACGTCATTTGCGAGCAGTTTTTCCCCATATATGGTGTAATAGAAAATATCAATGAAATGTCATTAAAAAAAAAAGAAAATAGTTTATACAAATCATTTCACATCCGCTCCTGAAAGATTTTTTTAGCAATCATGACCCACTGATTAAAAAAGTATACACTTTGGTGCATAAAATACGGGGCAGCTGCTTGTATATGACGTCACAGATAAAAAAAAATAAGATTCATATTAACTTTCTTAATCTTTGATGGGTTTTCCTCAAACGTTCACCAATATATTTTTCTGCTATTTGTCAGGGTGAACTTCTCCTTCAAAACAGGTCGATAGAATGATACCTAAGAAACACCTATGATTATTTTTACCGCTGCCATTTTAACTTCTGCCATTTTTACCTCTGACATTATTACCTCTGCCATTCTTACCTCTGCCATTTTTACCTCTTCAATTATTACCTCTGCCATTTTACCTCTGCCATGTTTACCTATGCCATTTTTACCTCTTCCATTATTACCTCTGCCATGTTTACCTCTTTATTCAACACAGCCCTGTGATGGACACTTGTTTTGTTGCAAATAATTCAGGAGACTGATGTAAATATCTGATTTATTTGACTCAAAGCAACTTTGTTCGCAATATACAACATTCGATTTTACCATGCAGTGTCTGTTTAATTTATGTAAATAATGTATCTATATTTTGTAATGCCAACAGAGTGAGTTTCCATCGAGGACAACAAAATAATGAATCTGATCTGAATGAATGTGAATCTGATCTGCCTAGATTTTGTTAACTGTCAAAAGGAACAAAACTCAATCTAATCTATCATTTTACGAAAAGTTACAGTCGCAATGTTATTTGCCATGTGAAGTTAAAATGTTCTCAACAGAAAAAAAAGGAAGTTATGTATCTGACTTTTTTTTTTAATTAAAGGAAAATCTTAGTGTGTGGAACTATTGTTCAGGTTTATCTGATAGGCGGGTGGGGGAATACTTATGGCCATGCGTGCGTCATGAACTTGCCTTACAAAAAAGATGGTGTTGGTACGCTTTTTAAATTTTTATTCGGTTTAACATACATCTCCGTTGAACGGGGATGTGGTCATGAAATACAGGTACGTGTATATACTCTTTCGAAAAGGGCACTATCTTAAACATTGCCGTGTGCAGATTTTTTTGCTGGGGGGGGGGCAGCATGCATAAACTTTTTTGGGAAAAAACTCGAAAGTGAGAGAGCAAAGCAACCGAGCTTATCATTTAGGCGCTTTTGCATTTTGTCAAGTGAAATTGATGGATTTTGTGCATCCTTTTAATACATTTTGTGAAAATCTGAAGTAAAAAAAACGTGAGTTTTCAAATTTTTTAGGGGGATGGCAACTGCCCCCCCCCCCCGCTGCGTACGGCCATGATCTTAAAACAGAGAAGAAAAAAATGACTTATCTACGCCACTCACATAATTCATGAAACTTACGTAGGATAATTTTAACAAGTTTTTTCATTAATTATGCTCTTGCAGAAGGAAGCAGAACGACGCTAAATAAAGAAACCGGGCGCTCATCGGCCATGAAAAGAGTGGTTTTTCAGGACAACTTATCTGATACAAAGAACAGGCACCTATGAGAAGACAAAGGGGCACTCGTTAACACATAAAACAGGTCCTTCTCAGGTGAAAGGGGCACAGAAAACGTTTGTGGGGGGCACTTTTCTTCTGTAAAAGGGCACTGTGAGAAAGGGTACCTATAAGAAGGCAAAAGGGCACTTGCTAACGGCATAAGACGGATCATTCTCAGGTGAAAGGGGCACAGCACATGTTCGTGGGGGGGCACTGTTCTTGGGTTAAAAAGAGGAACTGATTCGAGAAGGGGCACTTCCGAGAAGGCAATTAAGGGAGCAATTGCTCAGACATAAAACGGGCCCTTCTTAGGTGATAAGGGCACAAAACACGTCCGTGAGTGGGCATTTTTGGGGAGAAGAATGGCACTGATGGCAATTCTACGAGAAAGGGCACTTGGTATCACCTAAAGCGGGTCCTGTACCTTTGAAAGGTACAGTACGCATTCGTGAAGGGCATTTTTCTTGCGTAAAAAGGGCACGTTTTCAGTGCTTCAAAAAGTGGGGGCACTGAGCCACCCGCCCCTGGGGAATGGTACATGCAATGTCTATGGGAGAGTTACGTTTCACATCTAAAACGTGAATAACTTTGGTATACAGGGGCTAGAGACTTAATTTGGTCTCATTTTAAAGCTTGAGGTTAGTAGTATAATAATCCAACATCATTCACAATTTATTTCAATCATTTAATTGTAATTGACAATAATTTAAGAGAGCCCCAAAATTCCTTACATAAAATAACAAAATTTCTCGCACAGGATAACTATGATATAATTTTTCGGCCTTGGAGACGGACTGTCATTAAATATATTTGAAAGCTGAGTATAAGCAGTATTGGTTCCATGACATTTGCTCCAGTGACAATCGCTCCGCTCTGACGTGACCATTGTCCAGTGTAATACCGTCACGAACGTTGGTGGCAGACTTGCATTCCTGAAGAAGACCTTCATCGAGTCGCCCTAATTATTACATCATTCCACCGAAACCACCAGAAGTAAATAGAACGCCTTTTCTATCATTCAGTCCAAGCAGTTTTATTTTTTATTTTTCGAATAGAAATAACATAGAATATGTGAGTGAAACGGGCAGTGAAATACCTCAAGTTGGTCAGATAAAAAACAGGCAAAAAAGAAAAAAAATGAATAAAGAAATAAGAAAAACAGGGAAGAAGAAAAAAAAGAAAAATAGCAGAACCAGTGGCGAACAATTATGGTGGCCATAGATTCCCCTCCCATCCCGCCCACCCCCCAAAAAAAGGGGGAGAGTAGGAGAAGAAAAAAGAAATAGAAGAAGAAATAGAAGGAAAAAAAGGAAGGAAGGAAAACATATATATCCATGTTAGACTCCTTCCCATTCCCCTTGTTCATATCATCCTTGCCAGAAAGGTCCTATTTGGACTGAAGCACTAAAGCCTGGTCAACAGACCAGGCTTTAGTACATATATACGATAAAATTACAAATGCAATGGCAAATAAAGGACATACAATAGGAGTATTTGATAATCTCGACCACCAAATTTTACTTTAAAAATGAAAATTATGGAGTTAGAGGAATTGCATTATCATGGTTTGAGAGTTATATATCAGATAGAAAACAATATGTAATTCACAATAATATTTCTTCTAACCTTCAATCAATAATATGTGGAGTTCCACAAGGGTCAATATTGGGCCCCTTGCTTTTCTTAATATATATCAATGATTTGACTTATGTAACACCTTTGTTATCATTTGTCCTGGGGGGCCAGTCAAATGTATTGCTGTACACATGCGTGGCCAAATTATTTCCAAACACCCCCTAAACGAATTTTTCTCAGTGTGCAAAATAACCCCCTAAACAAGTTGTTCGCGGGCTTTATTTACAAATTTTGGCACCTCAACAAGTTGTCGCCAGAATATGACCCCGGGGAAAAAGCTTGGGGAAAAAAACCTACCCTAAACACGTTTGTCTATAGTCTTTAAAAAAGCTTTGGAAAAAATACCCTAAATACGTTTGACCCAGCGATTGACCATTGACCAGTCTTTCAAAACTACCCCTTTTTGAAAATCGGTCTTTTTGATACCCTTAACGAGTGCACGCGCGGCCCGCGTCCAAAACTGAAAATACACACCTTTAAACAGCAATATATTTGACTGGCGCGCCCCCCCCCCCTCCAGGTCATTTGTATTATTTGCAGATGATACAAACATCTTTGCTCACATAATAGCTTAGAATCTTTAGAATCTTTAGTAGATACAATTAATCGTAATTGCCAAAACTATCTAATTGGTTTAAGTGTAATAAGTTTCACTTAATATAGATAAAACAAACTTTATGTATTTCAAACATACAAATTAACATATTGCTGAATTTCCTTACAATATAATCATAGACAATACTCCTCTGAAAAGAAAAAAGGATACGAAATTTTTAGGTGTTGCAATAGATGAAAATTTAAACTGGAACGAACCCATACGTTGCATATCTACTAGAATCTCGAGAAACGTCGGTGTACTTTACAAAATGAAAAACATTAGTCCACAAACTACCCTTGTTACACTATACAATTCATTGATTTTACCCTATATATTGTACTGCAATATAGTTTGGGCAACCTGTGCAAAAGCTAAAATTAATACAATTTATTACAGAAAAGAGCTATTCGAATTTGTACTGATTCGCAGTATTTAGCACACATTAACTCATTATTCCCTAAACTAAAGACTCTAACAGTATTTGACATAAATTCACTTCAAAGTTTACTGCTGATGTTCAAGTACATAAATAACATGCTTCCATCTTTATTCTACAATTTTTATACAATGAACACATCTATTCATTCATACCCTACACCAGTGCTTCTCAACCCTTTTTTATTCGAGGACCACTTTGACTCTCAGATTTTTTTCAAGGCCCACCTACAAAACTTTTTTTTGAAAAAAAATTTGATAAAAAGGATATGACTACTTGTCTCAACTCAAAGATTGTCTCGACAATTATAGAGCATATTAGTGCGTACCTTTATGATCTTCTGCTGCAGTGGCGTAATGAGCCAAAAAAATTGAGGGGGCTTGATATGGCGTATTGCGTACAATTGATAAAATGTGGAGAACGAGCATGGCGAGCATGCAAAAATTTCGACATTTTTATGACAAAAATCCAGGTTTGTGATAGATTTTGACACCATATTAAAAAAAATAATATCGTATTTCACCCTTATCCCTTTTCTTCTCTTTTCTTTCCTTTTCTTTTTTTTCCCTTGGTCATGAAATATCTGTACGCAAGTGTTCTGCTGTAAATCAAATCCAGCCCTTTTCTCTCGAAACACTCTTTTGGCTTTCCTGCACTCTTCGGATGTTTTATGTTTAGGTGTCTTTGAAGCTCTGACGGTTTAAGCGCCTTATTTGACAATAACTTCAGCACATTCGACACACATTGATTTGGTTTTACATCACTGCGCAGTTATGATAAATCGAAATTTAATGTATTCAGGGTCATATTTTTTTACAGTTACCTTATGAGACTTTTCAACTTTAGATTTGTTTCCTCCCTCACCCTTTCGCTTTAAAACACGGTCCATTTTGATAAAAGTATGATTCGTGAAATTTGAACATAAAGCTCTCAGCCACATTCGAAGCAATCAGTTTGAGAAATAAATGCATTTGCAAAGGTCCGGTGAATGGGCGATAATTAACTACATACACAATATGCTTGCAAATGAGGCCTGAGGTTCACATCAAAGTTAGATCGTGACCATCATTTTTGTGTATTTGGAAAATATCTCTTTTATGTTTTTATTTGACACTGAAAAAAAAATTCAATATGTTGAATTTACTGGAGAAGTTTATTCTTAATGCATATTATTATCATCAATGTTATTTATAATTATGTATTGGAAGATGTCTGACATTGTGTTTTATTGTAACATTCAAGAAAAAAATTATGTTAAATTTATGAGTTGTCAATGTATTTATTAATTTGTAAAGACATCAAACTTCTATTTGTTATGTTTATTTTATTTTGTATATAAATTGAAGTTGTCAATAAAAACTACTTAATACAAAAAAAAATTCAATGTGTATGTATATCACAACATGCTACCTATAGGCGTGCCTTCAGCTTTGTTTAAACCACGGAGACTGATCAAACATACCATTTTCGGACATTAAATAGAACATGTTAAATATACCATAATTTTCCTCCTATTTTTTTCTTCTCTGGAGCTTCTCGCAGCCCACCCGAGGGAGCTTCGCGGCCCACCGGTTGAGAAGCGCTGCCCTACACGGAACTCTTCAAATTTTCACTTAATCAACCCCAAATTGCTCATTGCACAGAGATCCTTAAGACACCACGGTCCCGATTTATGGAACTCTCTACCAGGGAGTCTATCAAAAAATTTTCATCTCTTTACTCATTCAAGGCAAATGTTAAATCCATGTTATTATCAGAATATTTGAAGTAAGTTTTTGTGTCAGTATTTCAGTTAATCATTAAATCACTTTTCCTGTGATTTAATCATCACCAAATACTCTCACCATGACCATCATCATCATCTCCATCTACATCATGGCCTTCATTATCACCATCATCCTCATTCATCTCCATCTTCATCATTATAAAATTATGAACAAAATAACATTTCCATTCTGCTTTATAAATGTATGTATTAATTCAATGAGTTATATTCCGGGGTTGTCTTTTTTTTCAAGCAATCTGCTTATAATGACAATCCTCCTGCAAACTGTAAATGTTAAATTTTCTTTGTTAGTAGTAAATCATATTGGTTTAAAAATTGACCTTTTTTATTTTGTATCTTTTTCTTTATGATTCATACCAAAATCAATTACCAATTTATTTTGTTTGTTACGTAATGAAAATTGTATTGTATATGAATGTTCTAATGCAGAAGAAAAAAATAAATCAAATCAAAATTTTCGGATTTTCAGAAATAGAAAAGGCGGCATTTATTGTAAACTGTACCACCAATGTGATAGTCCAATGACTTCCTTGACCATAGCTTGTACATGTATACAGGGGCATTACATTTTAGTCCCAACAGAAAATCTATGATGAATTACACAATTTACATGAAAATGTTTCAATAAATTCAATTCCATTCCTCCCATTTGTGTTGCCTCATACGAGAAAACACACTATATATTTTTTTTCTGCAAAGAAAATCTTGGACTAGAACTTTCAAAACATAGATCACTTCGAAAGATTAAGTTTTCCTCCATATAATGTCTGCATAAACAATTCTTACATTATTCTAAGTGGTGTTACATTTTACAATTGCACATCGCTTCTAAAATATACATGCATTACAACCTTTAAAAATATAATCTTTCTATCAAGGGGCAAATGCGCCTTACTGTGTCAATACAAACAAATAAAACAGTTGAATTTTAATGGATACAGAAATAACAGAATGCCTCTACAGAATACAAGGATTCAAGTTTCATTTTAATAGTCAATCACTTTTTGCTCTTTTTCCTGCTCTTATCACCCCCTTCCAACTGTGCATGTCATCTTCCTTTTTTTAAATGTCCTAACTTCAAAATATAAAAAGTACATTTTATAGTTGTCTTCCAATCCCTTCTCAAAAAGTGAAAGATATCCAAAACTTCCCATTTTTTCAAAAGAATCTTTGATAATTACATATATATCAAATTTTCAAACCATCCTTTTTTAGTGCTGCCAATCATCATACATTATGTTGGTAAAAAGAAGTTTTCATATGTTTTACATGAAAATGTTATTTCATCTTAAATTTGCATTTACATGTACACATGATGGCATTTATCACATGGTTCTATTTCTAAAAAAAAAATTTCAATGTAAAAACATTTCAATGTAAAAGTGAAGTACGGTATTTTGAGGAAAATTGCATTATTACATGTAGCACTGGGTTTTTTAAAATCAAAATCTGATGTCTTTAGCTCTGATAGAAGACTGATAAAACAGCATGTGTAAAATAGGAATGAAAGCATTTAAAAGTGGATTTCTTAGAATCATGATGTGATCTCAAATCCTAAAATTAGTCTGTCATCCCTTCATGACATGAAGGATATTTCATTCACAATCACAAAGGAAATATTGAAAGAATCATAAGTATATACATGTATTCTTTACATGTTCTAACACTGATCACTTTTGCTGCCCATGTACCTCATTAATCCACACATTTACAGGTAAGGAATAAAAACCACAACAGTCAGACCGCAGGTCCCTATGCTAATGAGCAAAAAGGCCAGATTCATCCAAATCATCTCGTGGCTGAATCATCCTCCTTGCAAAATCTCGTGATTCGTGAGATTTTCTTTCTCTAATAATTTACCTGTTTTAACCTCTAGTTAAATGAAATATCATTGCACCATCAGATAGAGTTAATGTTATTCTTTCACATTGGTCATTTATTTTGTATACAATAGTTTGAGAAATAAGTGAATTTCTGGCCTGAAAATGTGCCTCAAAACTGATTTTTCTTCCTCTGTTTTCTTTTGCAAATTGTGCAAAACTTTTTATTTTGAGCCTCAATGATATATATATCACCATAAAGCTGAACTTCTGTACTTTCTCACAATGCCACTCTTGATATGCGGCACCTTTTAATCGGGTCAAGATCACACTTTTCCCACCAAGGTACAAGACGAGATTTCTGAAATGTTGTACTTGCATGAAAGCCAGAGTTCTGATTGGCTGGATAAGGTTCACAGAACAACAGGCGCGGGTAGTTTGAGGAGATTACCACATGGGAAGTGTGACCTTCCCATGAGCCCAGGCAGTGGAACCGTTGGAATTTGCCAGTGTGTGGTCCCTTTGACCAATCAGAGTGCAGTATTCTTGTTTTCAATCTGCTGTATGTACTTGGACAATGAAAAGTGTGATCTTGACCCGATTAAACCAATTCTTATTTTGAAACCTATACCATTTTAAAGCATACATATTCAGCTTTATCATGATATAAAAATCATTTGGGCTCAAACAAAAATAAAGTGTGAAAATAGCAGCTTTTGTCGGGTGAAAATAATTATTTTGTAGCATATTTTAGATCACAATTTTAACGTATATTACAAAATATTTGAATAAATTCAAACACATGACCTGAAAGAATGATTCTTCTTCTTTACAATGATACCAGAATCATGAAATTCGATGCACAATTAGAGCAGCAATGACAGAATGAAAAGAGGTGTTTTGGTTCGCATCAAGCTCATTAAATATGCAAAACATCTCAAGTCATGAATATCACTTGGATGAAAGAAGCCACTTTTTTGGGACCTGCCTACTGACTGACAAATCCTGCATTGTTCTCAATAAGTCATTCAAATATTTGATTGAACATCCTGATCAGAACCATGTCTACACATACCAAAATCCAAATTCCTGTACTTTTTATTGAATTATTAACTACATTTCCATCCTACAGATTTTATTTGTATACATGTTGCTGCTAAACATTGAGGCCCGTATTCTGAAGTCGGGTTTAACTTAAACTAAGGTTTAAAGTTGTGGTTTAAGTATGGGAAGCCAAAAGTATCAAAATTTTAATAAGTTGTATGTTCCTTATGTTTACTGTGCTCTTTCCTGATTCATCGATGGTGAAGACAATTATCTATTTATACTTCCTACACAATTATGAATGATTTGAGAGCCGAATGAGCTGAAGTATGATATCTCTACTGTTAGTGATTATGTAACAACTGGCTGTCCATACTTAAACCACAACTTTAAACCTGAGTTTAAGTTAAACCCGACTTCAGAATACGGGCCTGAGTATTTCTGCAAGTGCATCTAGCAGGGAAAGAAGATATACCAGTAGTCTCCAAACACAGACTCATATTCGACACTTGAATAACAGGTCAATAGCAGGCTGTAGTTAAGACTGCTATAGTAATAAAGACTAGATTAAATTTACACCCTTTGAAATAATGTTTGGATACAAAGACGATAGATTTGTGACTTGTATTTTTCTTTTACTAAAATATTTTATATAAATTTTGTTAATTCCAAAATAACTCTCCCACCTACCAAGCTTTCAAAATTTATTTGAATGTTAATAAAGAAACAGAGTATAGGATAGCCAAAAAGCGAGGTAAACTAACTCTTCATTTTTGCAAATGGAAATTTGAGCTGTAATTTGCTTGGTTATCTTTATTAATCTGTATGTATTGAAATTAATGTCACCCCTTTATTCCCTTTGTTATTCTTTTTCATTCAATTTTTGTTTATATTGCAATGCTATGTGTGATATTCCATGTAATTGTTTTCTTGATTGTTGTATCAATATTTTATCAATAAAAACTGAATTATAAAAAAATAGAATAAGATAAAGACTAGATGCCAAAGGCTCTGTCTGTGTCAAATACCTTGAGAGAGCCAGCCACAGTCCATAGTGAAACTAGTCTCAGTACTTCAGACCCTGCATTATGCAATATGAGAATTGCAAAAACCAAGGGTCTGTGCTTGCAGACTAATATATGGGGGCTCGGGGCAGTTTCTCCTCCACCCCCCCCCCCCCCCCCCCCCCCGAATGCTCAAAAGAGCCCAGGACACTAAAAAAGGAGCCCGGGAAATCCCCATTCATTGCAATGTTAAAACTTATCCCATGTTGCAGATTTAGGCAACAAGTTGTAGCTCTCGAAATAAAAAAATAAAAAAATATTTTTTCCTGGCACCCAACTATTCAATAATAATATTTGGTTTTTTTTTTGCAGGAGTTACTGCATTTTATTCATAAATCAATGATAAATTAACATGTTCACATACATGTAATACCAAACATATAAATGAATACAATTGAAATGTGACAATTGAAGAGAAGCATCTATACATTGTAAATAATACAGAAGAGACTGATAATTAAATCATACATAAGCATGTGATATAGTGAGTGCGGTAATATACAGGGGCCATAATATTGTGATCAGTGGCGGACCGTGACCCGGAGGAGACAAAGCATTGGAGGGGCACAGCATTGTTCACAAACAATACAGTGCCCCTCCAATGCTTTGTCTCCTCTGGGTCACGGTCCGCCACTGATTGTGATACAAATTGTCATACATTATTCCCATTAGATACTGAGCCCACATATGGAAAACATGTGTTATAGCGAAATTATGAAATCTCAAATGGGCTAATAGCATGACACATGATCAAGGAGAGAAGCTGGTGTATCTCTCTGGTAAAACACTCCTAAGAAGTAGCTTTAAACTAAGGGATACTCCGGGCTGAAGATATTTATACATGTATCTAAATAAATGGAGAAAAATTTACAGAGCAAATTGCTGAAAATTTCATCAAAAGCGGATAACAAATAACGAAGCTTATTGAATTTTAAACATATGCATTATTCCAGTGAAACAGTTCTAGGCATGTCTTCATGAATATTCATTCGGTGGGCTGATGATGTCACATCCCCACTTTCCTTTTTCTTATGTTATTACATGAAATCATTTATTGTTTCATTTTTTTCATAAATGTGTAAATGATGTTGTCCCCATTATGATAAAATAAGTTACAGCAATAAATAACTAATGCACTTAATCAGTTGTCAATCCAATTGTTTTAGTTCTTGGTAGAAAGATTTTGAATAAACCTAATTTCATATAATGAAATACAAAAGAACAAGTGGGGATATGACATCATCAGCCCACCTAATGAATATTCATGAAGACGTGCCGAGAACTGTTTCACCGGAATAATGCAAATCTTTAAAATTCAATAACTTCGCTATTTGTTATCCGATTTTGGTCATATTTTCAATATTTTGCTTTGTGAATTTTACTCTATTTATTGAGATATAAACATCTTCAGCCTGGAGCATCCCTTTAATGTCACCACTCACCAGCTTTATACAAGCTTTTGCCACATGCCTGATTTCACAGTGCAGCATTTCAAATTCCCATGTATCTGTCTATAATGTAGATCATGGGCTATTCCACAGTTACCCACATTACATTTGGAGACACCTTGACTCATACTTGGAGCTGTAACTCCATTATTATTGATAATGATAGGAACTAAACATCTCTTTATCACAACAAAGTACGCAGTCTGACTATCCTTTGTATAAAAACAAACCTTGGGAAATTTTATTATGCTCCTGGCAAATCTTTGAAATGTGGCGGTTATTCATGTTACATGATTTGGACATGCATAAAATGAAAAGTCAAGTGAAAAGTGTCCTCATACAAGGCTTTTATGAAAGTTGATTATATCCATTTCAAAGAAGTATATTAGGGAGACAAACTTTGTATATAATTAAAAAAATAAAGAACACATGGTTTTTACTAGGGGTGCAGATAAAGTGGTTACTCACGTTACGGTTCAGATGGGCTATACAGTACAAAGACACATTGAGCTCATGTCCACCAACCTATGGAATTGCCCAGATGCAGAAATGAGATGATTAGAAGGTAAACAGGGATGCCACATAGGCTTGTTAAAAAAAAGTCTGAAGTCATCTTGAATGACCCTTACCTGCATGGAAAAGGCGTTTTCTGAGGTCAAAAATATGTTGGAAAGTTCTGAATTCAGACTTTGGTCTGAAACCTGGCATCCCCGGGTAAAGGAGGCTAAGCAGACTTCCTGCTGTAAGAGACCAATGAAAGGGGTGACTTAAAGATGCTTGAACTTTCTCTAAGGTGCCTCATGATTTTCGTTGACACAACAAATTGTTGTTTCCGGCAGCTGAATCATTACTTTCCATCTGAGATGGTGCATGGTGTTCAATCAAGAATAGCTTTGAACATCAATCCATCCCCCTCTCAAGATGGTCCATACAAGCATCACTACACAAAGTTTTCATTTATTTCATGATGTATATACTTGATGCCAGCATATCTGCAAAGTCCTCCATGGGTCTCTAATTTGTCATTCACAGACCGTTCAAGTTGATGTGATGTTCTTGGCTTACAGGTTTGCCTTGGTCCCATTTTCGAGCTGTAAGATGATATCAGTATAACAGTAACAATATTTCCGTCTCAGAGCTTTCTTCTTAAATTTTTTATCTTGTTATCTAGATATTATCTGCCTTTTTTTTGTTCTTATTTTGACATCCAATGTTTTAACCATGTAAATCCTTTGTAAATATTGTGATTTTGCATAAAAAATTGTTATAAAAACATGAATAATAAAATAATGAAAAAGGTAACAACAGAATGACAATGGTAGCAGCAGTAACAACACATGTGTTACACATGCATGTAGAGAGGAAATATTTATAAGATAGAGATAAAATTCTTCATTACACAATCATGAAACTTAGGTAGAGTACCCTTAACATTCGCCTACTATGTACAAGTTGCTGTAGGCTTCTTCAGATGTCAACAGATTGGACAGAGATGTTGACTTTGTGGCACTGGCACATTGACAGTCCTTAGACAGCACAACATTTGGTAAAAGTCTTATGAGGTAACGGTACATGTACCTCGAGCGAAGTTCGTGCAGGCTCCACTCCAGTTCATTACCGCTACACTATGCTCCACCTACCCGAACTTCGAGACCGTGAACTCGATCTGATATTCCGAGTGACAAAGGTGGGATATGTGCGAGGTACCGGGTCCGGTCCGAGCTCATGCGATGTTTTGAAATCGGCAGCGAATTATTTATGTGTGAGGAACTTCATGTTGGCTCTAAATCACCAATTTTGAGACTGATAGAAGCATGGAAAAGAAATGAAATTTTGTGTAAAGTAAGAATATTAGTTTTAATTGTTTTTAAAGATCGTGATGTTGCATGAATTTTATATTTTCCCCCCATGAAATCCCACCTTTGTCACTCGGAATATCAGATCGAAATCACGGTCTCGAAGTTCGGGTAGGTGGAGCGTAGTGTAGCGGTAGTGAAGTGGAGTGGAGCCTGTACCAACTTCGCTCGAGGTACGGTACATGTAATTAACCTGTGTTTTTAATGAAGTACAGGTAAAGTTTTTCTCTACTAACCAGCAACCAGATGAACCTCTTCCGACACCAGGGCCTATTACGTTATAAAGTTACTATTACGGTAACTTTGCTATCCAACTTCCCTGAAATCCTTGATTTTGATTGGCTGATGAGCGATGTTACCATGGTAGTTACCAATGGATAGCAAAATTACCATAATGATAAAAATGCGATGGCCCCTTGAAATTTAACAAATTAATTTTTCATGAAAAGAAAAGAAAAAATAAATCTTCCTCATTTCATGCTCTTTCCTTGAACCAGATTCACCAGTGAATGTGTAGAAAATAATGAAGTCTCTGGATTACCTGACAGTATGGCTGTTTTTAAACATTGCCAGGGCTTTATCTAATCCAAAGCCACCCTCTGTGCCCCCCCCCCCCCCCCCCCCCCGCACTTCGAAATTTTTGTGCCTTTCAAACCTTTTTTTTTTATTTGTGCTGAAATATAAGAATATACCCTTTTAAACAGTGGCCTTGACATAAAAATATTGACATCTAATACTTGCACAGCATAGTGACAAAAAGGAACTTACAGATGTAGTATGATTCTAGTTGTTGTCTTAATCTGACTTGCTGTAGCTCTTCTTTATACCTGCTGTTAATAAGATCTGTCTGATCTCTAGTCTTCTTCATAGTCAGCATTCTAACAATCTTTCCTTTGTTCCTGAAAAACATAAACACATATTGGAAAAAATGTTAAAGGCCAAGTCCACTCCAACAAAAAGTTGATTTGAATAAAAACAGAAAAATCCAACAAGCATAACGCTGAAATTTCATCAAAATCGGATGTAAAATAGAAAGTTATGACATTTGAAAGTTTCGCTTAATTTCACAAGTTATATGCACATCCTGGTCAGTATGCAAATGAGGAGACTGATGTCATCCACTCACTATTTCTTTCGTATTTTATTATATGAAATATGACATATTCTAATTTTCTCCTCATCGTCAAGTGAAACAATGATTAATTCCTCCCCAAACATGTGGAATTAGCATTGTTTAATACTACATGGTTCAGTCAAGTTGGTCCTTATTGTCAAATCTGTAAAAAATGATATAATTCAAACAATACAAAAACAAAAGAAATAGTGAGGGACATCATCGACTGTCTCATTTGCATGTCACTGAGTTGTGTGTATCACTGTTTTGTGAAAAATAAGTGAAACTTTAAAATGTCATAGCTTTCTTATTTTACATCCAATTTTGATGACATTTTCGGTGTTATTCTAGTTCGATTTTTCTCTATTGATTCAAATCTACATTTTCTGGAGAGGACTTGACCTTTATTCCTTTAATGAATAAAAATCATGAATAAAACCCTGTTCACAGTGGTGTAAAGAGCATGAAATAAAATTAAAAAGGAAAGAGAAGGATGAATGACATAATTTTCTGAATATTGTCAAAATCTTTCACAAAATTTGATTTTTGTAATGAAAATGTTGAAATTTTTGCTCCCTCACTCGCAACTTTCATTTCAAAAATATAATTTTTGCCCGATACGCCATATCTAATCCCAGCCACCCCTCAAAATGTTCGCCTCATTACGCCATTGCCTGTTCATTTATGGCCAAGATATTTTTGGCTCTTGCCCCCCCCCCCCCCCCCCCCCTGCTGGCCACACGACCTCTGGCTCTGACCTCTCTGTCTCTGTTAATTATTATTATGGCTTTCCCTGGCCCTGCCAGACCCTGGAATGATTCCAAATTAAATTCCAATTGCCAGAATAGGCAATTAGCTAAGTCCCACATAAACTTGTAGAGTTAGCTTGTTCTACTTTTCGATTGTCTTAATTTTACGTTTACTTTAATAGACTTTTGATGCACGGAGCCTAACAGTAACACATAAATATGATTGGCTCTATTCATTTGTGTGCACTAGAAATCGCACGCGCTTATATACGAATTACGATGAGTATCAACCGGGCAGAACGTTACTCGACTCAAATTAGTCTAACTGAACTAAAGAAAGCTAAAGTCGAAACTTACTTTCGGACATAGAAAAAGAACCAAAGCGAAACGACGATAACAACCATGTAAATGTTAGTTGCTTCATTCCAGTGATCGATGTGTTCCTCTGGAGGAAGACCATGGTTTTCATGCGCCATTTGGATTATTTTTAGGATCAGTCAATCAATCGCATAAAAATAACAATAAATAAAACCGTCTATGGCAGGCCATAAGGGAACCAATTATTTAGTGTCATGTGCATAGCATGCAGACTTGGAGAGAAAGTGCCAAAATGGAAACGCCATTTAAAGGCCCTTCCTAATCATGTTAAATCAGTTATGATTTTTCATATTTTAAAGAGGTATTGATTAAAGCAAACCTAAGTCACAATTACTAGTGACTTATAAATTTTGTCTTCAATCTTAAAAAAACAATAAATTATATATGTATTTCTGATGTAATTTTGTCCCACTCAATGAACCTAATATAAAACGTGTATGTTGATGGTTAAAAATAAACCACGCATCGGATGTGTTTTGGCAAATGTACTTTTTTATGAAGAGGAGCAGTGTCTTGCCTTTATATAAATTCTGATTTGTATATCGAACATGTCGACTGAGCAAAATTGGCAGCCGCACATTTGGTTAATGTGTAAAAAATTGTGGCTGGAAGGTTGTTATATCTCTAAAGACTAGCGACTCAAGTGCATGAGCAATTTTATTTTCTTGAGATAGGGCTTGATCGAGTTATGATCTATATTATTATATTTTGTAATCACTTTCTATATAGACGTAAAAGAGACAGAATGGCAAAACAAGCGTGGAATATATGACATTCAGTTTGACTTTATAAAATCATTTCACTGTAATATAAATATTCCTCTTTTAAAAAACATTTAATTCTTTACAAATATGTTTAAGTCTACATTTAGTTTAGCTAAATCCCACAAAGTTATCGCTCCAATTCATGATGAATGTGTATACTAGGGCTGTATACCCTAAATTATGACGACGTGAAGGATATGAAATAGAAATGTGTTTTATTATATATCAAAATGTTATTTCGATACTGGTGCCCGATCGAAATAAGATATCTGTTATTTTTTCATGGGGAGTTGTTATATCTTTTCAATCATGGAATTGGCTGAAAGATTTAGTATTCAATAGCTTTCTAATATGACTGATAATTTGTAGAGTAAGTGCAAGTGCTGCTTTTAATAATAAAAACATCACCCAGATACTAGGGGTACTAGGGCGCTTTTTTTAGTGAGGCCAAATAATTCAAATCCGAACGGCGAGGTGCCGTGGCCGAACGATCTATATAGCCCCTGACTACGCCATATGGAGAATTAAATATGACAAATTAAACATTTTTGTTTAAGAATTTGTTTAAACAACTACTGTACGACATAGTAAACAGCGCAAATATAGAAATAAAATATGACATGTACCGGGTATGCATCATTGACCGTCAAAGTGTGTCACGTGTTTAGATTTTTTTTAAACCTGCTGAATTGTTAGATTTTAATTCTAACGTCCGCAAAACATCTAATAATTAATGAACCCTTTACACTTTTGTAATATGTTAGATGACACTCAAGTATTACTGGCTATTTTAAAGCTTTCGACTGGCTTAAAGAAAAAAGGTTTAACTTTTAATAAAAACATGCACTTTTACTAAGGAACATTGTTAAAAGCTTTTTGCTTTCACAAATCATAATTATTTCACAAGCATAGTTTATTCGAAATTTTGGCCCACCCCCTGAAAAAACGTATAATAATAATAATAATATAGAGTATTTCTAAAGCGCCAAATCCACATTGATTATGTGCTCAAGGCGCTGTTTAAGAAAAATATATTTCATTCCCACAGTGACTCTCCACGAATCACTTCATTTGCTATGAAAATATATTTAATTTTTTATTAAAAAAACATATCACTTTTCGCAAGCATATAGTTTTTAACAAAATAATTGCTATGGGTGTTTTTAGTAAAATATTTAACTTTCTTGGAACTTTTTTTGTGAAACATTTTTTGTGAAAAGTGAAAAATACATTTTCTTAAAGTGGAATATTATGTTTGTGAAAAGATAAATGCATTGTTTTCGTAAAAGGAAAAAATATGGTTTTATACAAGAGAAAAATATATATTTCTCAGAATGAAATATTTATCCAAAAATGAAATATATTATTGTTGGAGTAAAATGAATTTTAATTTTTAATTCTTAGTTTATGGCGTCCCATATTGATCTTCCAATCCGATCCCGCGCGGAGCCTTGTTTTTTACGTTGTAAGTCATTTGTTCTAAAGTTCTGATTAATAATTTTATGAAATAGAATAGAAAATATAAATAGAGAGTCTACCTTTCATATTAACGCATCATACTTTACCCTACAAATACAATACCGTACTGGTAGTCGATGCCATGATTTTCAGCCAGGCAGGGCCAGGGGCACTGCCAGTGCCACTGACCGATCCGAGTGAGGCTGATCTGGGCTGCTACTGCTACCGGTAGCTCCGCCGCCGCCGTAACTTCGGGCGCGGGCCGAGCTCGTGCTAAGACTTGAGTCTTGACACCGGCGCGGCAAAGCTTTTGTCTTTTGACATTTTTGTAGGCCTTTTACTGAATTATGCATAGAGCCATATTTTGGTATGTACTTCCACTCTCCCATCATATATGTTCTAGAAAATTTAAGTCTAGTTTCACGAAGAAAGAAATACTCCCAGAAACAAAATTCACTCGAACTCTAGTCTAGACTAGAGTCTAGTCTAGTAGTAGTACCATGAGTACCGTTACTACTAACTTAGTAGTAGTAGTACTAGTAGTACTAGTAGTCCCGTAGTACTGGTATACTATGACAGTAGAGGCGCACGGCCAATATAGGAGACTCTCTCCAATAGGGGAGACAATCTCCCAAATTGGAGACTTGCTTTGCAAAAGGACAAAAGAAACAACACCAACAAAAGCATGTTTTTTCCACCCAAAATTTTGTCTCACTGAGGTCAGAAGCCCGTTTGTTTTGTGTGTGATTGACAACAAAAATCCTTATCAAAAATATCAAAACAAAAGTAGACGGTGAATTTTTAAAGTAGTACTAGTAGACGGTGAAAAGGGGTAATTTTGCACGAGGAATCTGCTTATCACATTTTTATTTGCCGCCAAGGTAATCCTTTTGCAGCAAATGTAAATAAAGGAAATTGGTCTCCAAAACTGGAGACTGTCTCTGAAATCGGATACCCAAATTCTTTACAAAAGTCTCTGAGTCTGATATTGGAGATAATCTCCCACATTGGAGACAGTCTCCAATATTAGCCGTGCGCCTCTACTGTATGAGGCAACTTTAAGTTTAACCAGAGCAAATTGAAATTTTGAATTATTGTTTTTTTTTTCTGCTGCACATCCATATTCCATTTCCAACAAAGAATCTGTAATAGAACAACAACATTACTGAATGACAAGGTTCATTGGTCTGTATTCGTTGGGCATCAAAAATCTATAAAGAATTCTGTAATTGTAATTATGATTCTCATATTTACTCTATACTATAGCTTTGCCATTGGCTTTGATGGGCTGTCATCTTAATGGTTTTGTTGAAACAGACAGGTCCTCATCTTGACCAAGGCATACCTTATAGATCTGAAGAAGCCACAGGATCACCCACAATGCAGCAGTCATTCCGTCAGCTTGAAGAGAGAAACCTCTCTGTAGAGGTTACCCTTATGCAGTGGTCCCCCAAGATGGATCTCATTGCCCTAGCCAATGAAAATGGAGAGGTATGTTCCTACAAAGTGTAGTATATTTAGGTCAAGTCCACCCCAGAAAAATGTTGATTTGAATAAATAGAGAAAAATCAAACTCAATTCAATTCAAATTGTTCAATTCAAATTGTTTTATTCTCTCAGTAAAACCTTTACATAAAAAACAAATATAATACAAAGTTAAAATACATGTATTACAAATCAGTGTAAAAATTGCATTATGATTCAGAATCATACTAGCATATCACAAAAAATTTCATCAAAATCGGATGTAAAATAAAGTTATGGCATTTTAAAGTTTCGCTTATTTTTCACAAAACAGTGATATACACAACTCGAGTGACATGCAAATGAGTCAGTCGATGATGTCCATCACTCACTATTTCTTTTGTTTTTTATTGTCTGAATTACACAATATTTCATTTTTTATAGATTTGACCATGAGGACCAACTTGACTGAACCATGTAGTATTAAACAATGTTAATTCCACATGTTCAGGGAGGAATTAACCGGTGTTTCACTTGGCAATGAAGAGAAAATGAGAATATTTAATATTTCATATAATGAAATACAAAAGAAATAGTGAGTGGATGTCATCAATCTCCTCATTTGCACACCGACCAGGATGTGCATTTAACTGTTTTGTGAAATTAAGCAAAACTTTAAAATGTCATAACTGTCTTATCTTACATTTGATTTTGATGAAATTTTCAGTGATATGCTTGTTGGATTTTTCTATTTTTATTCAAATCAACTTTTTGTTGGGGTGGACTTGTCCTTTAACAGTAAATTACCAGTTGGTCTACACCAGGGTTGAGCTCAATTACTTTCTTCAATTACAATTACGTAATTGAAGAAATGTTCAATTACAATTACTTTTCAATTAAATTACATTTTTTCAATTACAATTACCAATTGCTTTTGTCAATTACAATTACAATTACTCAAAAAATGTAATTGATTACGTAATTGATCAATTACCTTGTAATTGAGCACAACCCTGGTCTACACTCTTCTTTTTCTTCCTGTTTTGTTCCATCTTACATGGTCTTATCTTAATCCATCTACAAATGGCTATCTAACCGTTTGGTCTAATTGCTTTGTAGCTCATTTACCATTTTGTTTAATTTCCAGTTAGACTCTGCCCATTTTGTAGGGAAAAAAATGAAATACAAGTCTAAAATGGATACTTGTAATTCATTGAAATTAAATTTGTGTTTGATTTCTGGATTTGAGTTTTGATTGCATTGTATTCTGCAGCAAGGCCCATACAACCAGTTCATGAGATTGAGTTTTGGAAGAAATGTTTGCAAGTTGTTGATTATAGTGCACCTCAAAATCACTGGATATGCTGTGAGAAGTTTGGATCTCCCATTTTGCTGCTCACTTCAATCTTAATCACTATCGTTCAGTCAATTTTTTGTTGTATTTTGAATGTTAGGGCTTTTGAAGATAAGTCATTTGCAATAAACCTATTTATTATTGCTTTCACCCCTCTTAATGAATTTCAGCATCTGCCTGATTGCAAAAGTGTGATAAGAATTTTGGGAGAATTTTTGGTAATTCATGTTTATTTTATTAATTTCCATCAAATGTGGAACTTAATAACTCATTTCCATGTTTTACCTTAGTCTCCTGTTAGATCCTGGTATTAAAAGTAAGAAGAAAGTCATTGTGAAAGGAAAATTCAGCAAGGAATTTGGATTCACTTTGTTCTTGAATGTGCAAGTAGGACAATCTGATTATTTTGGGACTTTTCGTAGATAATTGCTTTAGTCATCATCATCATTCATTTCATATAGAATACAGACCTGCCAACTCTCCCTATGTAATATCCATCCCCATTTCTGGTGAAAGAGCCACTCAACCACCATGTCCTGATTTTCTGTTTAAAAAAATGTCTACTAAAAGTGAATAGGAAATTCTGGAATTTTTCTATTTTCAACCTTTCGTTTCCTATTTGTGTACTAGGTTTCAGATTCGGCAGGTATGCTAGCTGAGAATAGTATACAAATTGTAAGGGTATCTGAGAAAAATTCCCATTCATCTGTCATCAGAAATCAAAGCAATGTCTCATTGTATGAATTGAATTAAATCTTTATTACACTTTTCGGGAAATTTGCCATTCACCGGTGCATTACAAAATGTTTACAAAGAAAATGAAGTTTACGGGTGAGATGACAAATATAAATCAACATGTTGGCAGAAATAATCAACTTATTTAAATACAGGGTTAATGTCTTGTAACATTTATAATCATAACTACTGAATGAAGAACATAGAATCCGGAAATGCGTCTGCTTGCTCATTGATATATTGGTTTATTTGTGTCAGCAGAAATAATCAACTTGATTTAAACACAGGGTTAATGTCTTGTAACATTAATCATAACTAATGAATGAAGAATATAGAATCCGGGTATACATCCAATGACTCATTGATAAATCAAGTTTAATTTATGAAAAAAAAAGTTTACAAGTATTTACTATGGATTTTGATTCTTAGCAGGCATTCGGTCATAAAAATGAGTGATGTTTCGTTTACAAAAGAAATATGTTTTTTTAATCACCAGGTTCTATTACAGAGATTGACTTGGCAACGTCAAGCTATTTGGACCTTGACTCCTCCAGGGGAAGATGAGGGTAAGGAGGTCAGAGCTTTGGCTTGGAGACCAGATGGCAAGGGTGAGTTCAATCTATTCAATGTCAAGTCCACCCCAGAAAAATATTGATTCGAAAAAAAATCAAACTAGCATAACGCTGAAAATTTCATCAAAATCAGATGTAAAGTAAGAAAATTATGGCATTTTAAAGTTTCGCTTATTTTTCGTAAAACAGTCATATGCACAAATCAGTGACATGCAAACGAGACGGTTGATGATGTCCTTCACTCACTATTTCTTTTGTTTTTTATTGTTTGAATTATACGATATTTCATTTTTTACAGATTTGACAATAAGGACCAACTTGACTGAACCATATAGTATTAATGCAAATTCCACATGTTCAAGGAGGAATTAATCATATTTCACTTGACACTAAGGAAAAAAATAGAATATTTCATATAATAAAATACAGAAGAAATAGTGAGTGGATGACGTCATCAGTCTTCACATTTGCATTTTGCATTTGCATTTTTGCATGTTTTGTGAAATTAAGCAAAACTTTATTATTTTACATCCGATTTTGATGAAATTTTCATTGTTGTGTTGAGGGGGGTCAATTTGACCTCCCCCTCCCTCAGGTCTTGGCCGCTGATTTTGCGATCGCCGCGAAAATTTGCACGCGCATAGAGCCGGATGTAAACTACAAGACTATGTAAAATTTTCAAAAAATTAATTGCTTATATTTTTCAAATAATTAATAATGTAAATAAGCATATGAAATTTGCCCTAATTTAGGTTTTTTGTGTATGTTTTTGCCTTTAACTCAATTTATATACTAGTAAAATGCTAATTTTTGGTGAACATATAGAATTTTACATTTCTAACAAAAATCTACAAAAAAATTGCCGAAAAATAATTAATTTGCTATGTATCTTATTGTTTTTTAATTCTTATGTATTTCTTTGTTTTTCAAACCTTTGTTTTTTTTCAATGAAATTTGTCAGGGACACTTTTGCAATCATTAATAACATAAAATAAATCCATCTAAACCAACAAAAGTAAAAAATAATCATACATTTATGATTTTTTGTTGAAAAACACAATTTGCATTGACTTTGTACAAGTAATCACATTTTTGAGCAATTTTAAGACCGACATACCCGGGCGTCGCGAAATTGGTCTCAAAAGATGCGCAAGACTTGAAAGTAAAAAGTTGGCGAGCAGCGCGGTCAAACAAATTTGCGCGGCGGTGAGCGGCAAAATTTGTTGAAGGGGGGTCAAATTGACCCCCCCCCCCCCCAGTTTATTAAGGGTTAATTCATGTAGGATATGAAAATAATTATTGTTAAGAGCTGCAGCAAAAATAATCAATTCTGACTGGTTACCATTATAAAGCGAAGGAAAGAAGAATGCAAAGCAGCATATTTTGAAAATGAATTTTCTTCTGAATGACGAATGGTGTTGAATTAATTCTGCATCATTTTAATTCCCATAAGCAGTGAAATCATATCTTGGTAGGCTTAGATTGAAATTCTCTTGTTTAATAAGCATCTGAATAAAATTTCTATATTTTTCCAAATCTGATTACCAATAGTGTTAAAGAAAATGCACTCCCATTATGTTAATAAAAGCAAAAGCTATGGGTGGACCGTGGGGGGTCTCATTTAGCAAAACAAGGATTCAGCTGTCGTGTATAAAGTCATGTTTAACTTTGGAGCAGCTTTATTAAATGACCCCCTGATATTTTCTGAGACGAAGCATCACCATTGAATCTGATAGTAATAGCCTTTGGTTTCGTAATACAAAGTTCAGAACAGCAGCATCAGAAATGATAATAACATGCCTCTTGAAACTCATACTCTAGTCATTATCTATTTACAGTATTAGCTGTGGGCTACCAGTCAGGAAGGCTCCTCCTGTGCAGAGTAGAAAAAGCAGAGGTCATCCATACCACCCACGTTGACCAGCCAATCACATGCATGCAGTGGACAGAAGCTCTGGACAAAGATTTGGATAGTGAAGCCAATGGTCAGTCTTCATCGGTCAAGGCGGAGTTAGGGGTTACCGCTGATGCAGCCAACGAGAATCTCTCGGAGAAGTTCCTGCCCAAGCTTCCCTCTCTATCAAAAATGTGAGTTTGAACATATTTATACATAAATTTCATGCAGAGCTTATCAAGATATATGGCACTATGTGAATGCCTATTATGATATTCATATCATGCCAAAAGTGTCTGTTCTGTTCCACAGTTTGTGGCTCTTCCTTTTCTTACAGACGACTATGCTGAAATTAAGATTAAACTCTTATTCCATAATTATTTTTTTGTCTTGCAGTTCATCTATCAAGAGTTACATTGATGACAATGTAGAAGATGCAAAGAAGCTCAAGGAACAGAAGAGGTAAGGCATGCTTCCTCTACAAAGTAGTTCATCTATCATATTCTGATAAATAGATATAAACAAATTTGAATGCAAATTGATTTTAAGGTAATGTCCCTTTTGTAAGTATTACATCACTAACAAGAAAAATTGACAAAGGGCCAAGAAGAAGGGCATTGAGGCCAATAAATAGGGTAGTTTATAATGTCATGGGACATGATGGCCTTAAATTAATATTGGGAAAATATTTTGTCAGTATACTTCATCATTTGGTCCTTGATTATTTGCTTTAGATATGGTTTATGAAGTCTATTAAATTGAATGGTTTGCCTGAGGTAGGCCAAAAGTTTTGTCCATAGTTTTAACATTACATTTTACCAGAACCATTCGCCATTTAGATTTTATTCAGAGATATGTACAGATCCTGATAAAACGCTCGTAGACAGGTATCAGTTCTCACTTCAAAACTGGAGTATTTAATGAATTTTACTTCATGAACAGATTGAACATGCTAGCAGTGGGATGTCATGGCGGAACCCTGACTCTACTTGCTTTTGGAGTAGCACCAATCGTCAATGTAGATATGTCACAGTTCATTCAAACAACCAAGGTAGGTAAACAATATATTCATCCAAAATAATGTATTACAGTATTTTCTGTTCCTAGTCCTTTGAAAGACTCGCCACTTGGTGTAATGTCAACCATTTCCATGCTTGTCCATACATACTAGCATGCGAACCTTCCAACATCATCTTTCCTGTTTTTGTTTGTTTCTGTTTTTTACTGCTGATGTTTTCGTGTCTTTTGTGTTTCCTGCGTGTTTATGTTTTATTACAATTTTACTCTTTGATCATTTTTCCCCATTTTCAGTAAGACAATCTGCAATATATTTATATCAATCTTGCTTGGATGTGTATGTAGTTTATGACTGAATATCTAACACAAAAATTTATATCAAATCAACTGTCTTCAATTATATATATTGTTACATATGACGGTTTCTTATTGGATCATATGATTTGATTTTTGCAACTGGACAGAATAGATCATTGAACATTGAATGTTTGCCAATTCTAAAGTAAAATAAACAATTGTTGTTTTGTGTACAGTGTGGAGATTTCCTTGGTGCTTCACTGTCATCAGACCTACACACTATCTCCATCATTGTGGAGTATTCCAATGAAGAGGACATCACCGAGATTTTCCAGTCTCTACTCACAGTAAGTACAGCATTACCTCAGGCGATGGTTCGTGTAGGCTCCACTACACTTCACTACCGCTACCCTCCGATACACCTACCCGAACCATGGGACTATAAATACTCGCTCTCAAAAACCAGTGAAAACTATGTCACTTTTGGGGTAAAAAAGGGCAACGCGTCATGTAAAAAAAAAGACATTAAGCGTACTCTGCAGTGACTAAACTTACCATGGGATACAGACTCACTCCTTGCCCTTTACTTTCTTGTAAACGTCTCAAAATTGGTGATTTGAAGCCGGTTTGCAGTTCCCCACATGTATTAATTTACTGCCAATCCAAAATGGCGAACGCGAATTGTGCATTACCCATGCGCAATTAGTGGAGTGGAGCCTATACGAACCATCGCCTGAGGTAGTACAGCATATATATTCTGGGTAATTCCATTAAATAATCAACCATTTGCGTGTGTACGACCTCCATTTCATCCATTCTTGCTTCACTTCATGAACTGCTTGAGCCATAGTATATTGAGAACTTTACAACTTGTTATATGAACTGGAATACAAAGACCTTATTATTTCAGAAATGTCCCTTATTTAGAGGGTCAAATATAAATATTTTATGGAATAGTCCTTCATTTATACAACCTATATCAGGCTGGGTTATATTGGTTATAACGTAATCAGGAGAGGTTTCACCTCATCTAATACTTGCTAATGAAAATATTTTTATTTTTTTAATTGTTTATATGTGAAGTTCTAATGCCCTCCAGTTCAATACTTGAAAATAAAGGAAATTGAATAATTACGTATAATATGTTAACAGTTCTGACACAGTCTTTCCCCACTTCCCCCCCCCCCCCATTGCATGTACTAAAAAATGAAAAGTATTCATTCAAAAAAAAATAAAGGAATTTAAGTTGAGTTGAGTTTTATTTTTATAATGTGTGGATCTAATTTTTATTTCAAGAAAATATTGAACTTGTGATACAAACTGCTCAAGAAGTATATCTCTCTCTCTTTGTTTCAGGTTTTCAGATTTATTCTCTTTGTCCTTGCTTGCAAAATATTATGTATATACAGTAGACCGTGCATAGGTCAACCTTCTGTAAGTCAAATGCTACGCCTAAATCGTAGCATTATTTCAGACTAGAATATGCAAATCATGTGTTAGTAATATCTTCAAATACGTTTCACCAAATTCAAACCAATATTTTGTGGTCTCAAGAGCTTCAGCTTAAGAAGAGTCATCTGTATATCTCATGCCTTCTTCCATTGTAACAGCTTGACTGTGTTCTCCTGGCTTCAAGGCATCAAGAAATTTCAAGATATGCTAAGAAGTTTGGCAAGATACGGACTCTCATGGAGGTAGGCATTAGTCCAAGTTTGATTTTATGCTATTATTATTATACCTCTGGCCACTGTAGATGGTTTCTTTAGGCATTTTGTTGTTGGGTCATCCATCCCTTTGTTTCCTTGCAATAACTTAAGAACTTTTTGACCAGTGAACTTCAAAATTGATCCAAGTAAGATAATAATGATCTGATATTTTTAAGGGTATCAAGATCAAAGGTAATAGGTCATTTCTGTCATCGTATACCGGAAAATATTTTGTTCTCGCAATTACTGGAGAACCAATTAAGGTATCGACTTTCTCTGTAATGGTCATACTTTTCTCCAAAAATGGTCCTTTGAACACTTACCTTACAAATGTGACTGTAGGTGGAGGAAGAGGTACTCTTTCAGATAGCAAATTTTCTCAATTTTATTTTTTAAAGCCAGTTGACAAGTTTGGCTTATAACAGAGAATGTTGGCTTTGTTGCATTGTGAGTTGTGAACTGGATAGTCACACATGAAGAAAATGACCTTCCAAAGACAAAAATATATATTATATTAAGTATCTTGTGTGATTTGTTTTTTTAGTACTTAGAGGCAACTTTGAAGGCAGTGACTGAGGCCAAGGAAGACATTCTCATTGAAATGGAAAATAAGCTCACCAAATATGCACAGGTAAAGTAATTTGAAAGTGCTTAGATCACAGGGAAATTTTGTGTGTTGTCTAGCTGATTGTATATTGATGATCATAAAGTGATGAAAGATCATACATTAACATCTTTCTTTAAAAATTGTATGTTAATAAGTTTATTAAAGCTGGAAATATTGATTCAATAAAGCCTTCTTTTAGGGACCACTCTTATAGAATGATGCTTTATCCTTGACTTGTCAGTTTGAGTAAAGGACTCTGATGACTTATTCATATCATGGCTGGGATGATAAAACCTTGTATCTCAAAATTAACAAATTTTGAAGGCAGCTGAGAAAAGGCTGTGTATTATAAACATAACATTGGTGGCAGTCTCATATTGTCTGAAAACAGTCTACCGATAGCTGTGAAGAACTCTTTCGAGGCAAAAGAAGGTTGCTCCCCATCTTATAACTCTAAAAGCTTGCTTATTCTGAGCTGTCATCAAAATATTTAAATTTTGGTATGTCTTTCCCTGAGTTCCTTTTAATACTCCTATTTGTAATTCATTTGTGTTTCCATAATAGCAAAAGCCTACAGAAGAATCTCTGAGCGATGAGTTCCTTCAGTTGTTGCTATGGGGAAAGGCTAGTCCTGAACTACAGCAGTTCCTGGTTCATGATCTCACTGAGAAAGGCCTGAAGAAATTAGACCAGTCTGTAGAGAACTCCTATGTCAGCATCCAAAAGCTAGTACTCAAGCACATACACAGGTAAATACACTTTGTTTCTACAACTATAACATTTATTCTCCTGAAAGAACTCTCAAATTTCCTTGAGATTGTCACTATTTTCAGAAATTAGATAATGTGCTGGCTCACACCTTTGTGTTTTGGGCTTGTGTTCAGACGTTGATTGCCAGAACGCAGACAAATGCAGTCAAACGCAACGCAATGAAACAAGCTTATATGAGGTCACTGCACATACTAACGTAGAGGTCTTGCATTCTGTAGCTTAGTAGTTTGAAGTTTAAAAAAACATCTGCAACTAAATGCAACCAAAATCTATTGAGCAAATATATTTGTTAGTACATACTTATTCTTGGGCTTTATGCATTGGTTCACATTTTATTCAAATTCATAAGTGATGTGCTAGAAATAGTCCATATTTTCATCACTTAATCATCGTCTTCTCTTCAGTGTTGGACGATCTCTATTGTTCCAGTTGAGTGAATTGAAGGGTATGGCTTTGTGGTATGACAAGTATGGCATGTTAGGACTCAGTGCAACAGCTATCCAAGGTTAGTGTATTCATATCTCTTTGGACATGTGTACAAATCAACTTGGCCATAATGCTCCACTCAATTCTTTCCCATTTGATATTACATTGTCAGAGTTATACTGACATTGGTATGTGAATGCTCTGAATGTCAAAAGAAGTATTTAATATTATCATTAAAAGTTTGAAATATTGAAATAGAGGCCATTTGCAAAAGGCTAAGAAAAACATGTGAAAAGTCTTTTTTTTTTATTATTGCAGATATTTGAAACCCATTTATGTACATCCAACCCCCATTTTCTCAACTTGTTATTTTACTTCAAGAACTGCTTTAGCCATTATAATTTTTGGAGCATTACAATTATTTTATATGAAATTAAAAACAGAAAAAGAATGTTAGGAAGACCCATCATATTAGAGGTTGGACATACTCAATGGGATTTCCCCAATTTCATGTTTTAATTGACAATATGATTTTTTTGATCTGTTACAGGTTTCTGTATCATGTATTTTTTCCTCAGTATTTTTCAAAGACAATGATGATGGTTTTAATTTCCGAATCTTTTTGTCTGGACGTCATCATACTGGGATTTTTTATTTCAGACTGTTTTTACTATTTTTATTTTTACTTTAGATGCCATCAATGCAGTGGGCTCTTTCATGTTGAAAGCTAATGAACTGCTGCAGTAAGTAGAAATTTTGATAATTGTATTATTTTCAATATCCTTAACCCTAAAAGGACGGGGGGGGGGGGGGCATGATCCCCCCCCCCCCTTTAGACGCTTCATGCAATATTTATGAAACACAAAAAGATAGCGCCACAAAATTTTATGGCTTTTTTTCTTCGAAGTCTCACGCAACTCTTATAAAATTTTTGACATACGGGTATAGCATCGCGACGCCACGTGCCTTTTTACGAGACAATGTCATGCCGAAAATGGCTCATTTTTATACTTTGTGTACAAAGTCTATGGGAGATGAAATTCATAAAAGGGTGATTATTTTTCATTCTAATTGGTCTGCTTAATTAATTAAGGGTTTAATTTAGTTGTTAAATGGTATGTAATAATTTCCATTGTAAAAAACTATGAAAAACAAAAGATGAAAAAACATAGAAATACATAAGAAATTCTCAAAACAAAGAAATGCATCAGGAAAAAAATTGGCTTTCGCAATTTTTTGTGTGAAAACCTTTGAATTAGATTACAAAGATGACATCTGGAAAAAAATAGGAAAATTTGAAGTGAAATTGGGTGTTAAATTTGCAAATAATGTTTTTCACGAATGAATTTGCATATTTTATTCATAATATATAAAAAGTTATTATTTTCAGAATTTTTTTTTATAGCAGCTTGTAGTTTATGTGGTAAAGAATGTGTGTGCCAAATTTCGGCGAGATCAGAAGGGGGGCCATCATGGCCCCCACCCCCGACCTCAATACATCCCAAATAGCCCAGTCCTTTTAGGGTTAAAGGAGAATGAAACCCTTAAAACCAGCTGAATCCATATCAAAGAGAAAAATCAAAGAAACATATTGTTGAAAGTTTGAGGAAGATTGAATGAATAATAAGAAAGTTATGAGCATTTGAATATTGAGATCACTAATGCCATGTAGATCCTCCCATTGGCAATGCGACCAAGATCTGTGATGTCACACACGTACAACTCCCTCATTACTTTAGTACTTATTTCACTTATATTCTCACTTTTATAGAGTCTATCACAAGGTGAGGTGTTCTCTTTATGAGAGGACAAGTACAGAGGTTTCACAACATTATATAATTGATGAATCGTTTGTCATATGATTAGAATGAGTAAAAAGAGATGTTTTGGGGTATATTTTCAGTGTCCAAAAGGGGAGAGTTGTTCATCTGTGACATCATATATCTTGGTCGCATTGCCAATAGGAGGATCTCCATAGCATTAGTGATCTCGACATTCAAATGCTCATAACTCTTCTATTGCTAGTCCTATTTTACTCAAACTTTTGTTGATCTTATTCTTTGATTTTTCTGCTTTCACAAAAGCTAACTTGCTCCAAGAGTTTCATTCTCCTTTAAGGGTTTGTTTGCAATTTTTGAGAATGGGCAGTACAAAATGGTTGAACTTAATATGGTTTGGGAGAGAAATATGTCAAACAATATTGCAAGGTAATATATCATGTATGCATATTGAAAAGGCAACGATCTGATTGGATTTTGGGATCATGAGGTCAAAGGTCATGGTCATAATGTCTCTTTCTCATGATAATTGGAGAACCTTTTAAGAGATCAATTTCAAACTTGGCTCATGTATGCTACTATGACAAATTTGCTATCTGCCAGTCAATGGCTATGATGTTGGTGCTGTTATCATTTTATTCTAAATTGTTGTGTCTAGTAACTAATTTGTGATAAGGTCCCCTGGTTTCAAGTTTGCATTTTGTTATGTATTTACAAATGCCCTTTTCATAAGAGTTCTTATTTGAACTAGCTTAATAATTTTACATTTGTGTGAAATTGCCCTTGTTTTAAAAGCAGTGTTGTTTTTTTCTTCTAAAAAACAATTATGATATGAGCTTTGCCCATAATGATTTCAAACTGCAAATATTATCTAGTGTCAGAGGTTGTGATTGCCTTTTGTTGACTATTTCTACTTTTCTATTCAGCAATACATTGATTGATTGATACCCAAATAATATCAACCCGTACATATAATCAATTTTTGTGATGGTGTTTTGACTTTCAGTTTGTTTGTTGTTTTTTTGTACTGAGATATCTTGTACTTATATTCTTCTTTCTTTTCTTCTTTCTTAGGCTTTGAAACGTCCGTATAAGGCACATTATAAATTTTGTATATTATTATTATTATTATATTTCTTTGTTGAAATCTATACAGAGTAATAGAAAGCAGCCTGAAGAACTTCAAAGCCTTCTTCAGATGGCTGTATGTAATTGTAATGCAACTCATGGAAGAACCTATCCAACAAAGCATTAGCAAGGTGAGTCCGCCGAGAGAGGGAAGGGGGGTTACGCGTGAAAGCATTTGAAGAGCAATTCTTGGCTAGTGGGCATTTTTACTTTAATATTCTTCCTATAAAAATGACATGAAAAGAATTTGGGATTCCATGACATTTGCTCCAGCGACGATTGCTCCGCTTTAAATTCCACCCACTTATCTAATGACTAACTTCAACCCTTGATTTAGCACTATACCCTACACTTAACCTAATATAAAACCCTACTGCAACCCTAGCCCTACATCTTAGAAGAAATAAAGCCCTGAGATATTGGGTGATTTCAAGTCCGGTGTTGGCCTTGGTGTTGGTGTTGAAATTTGGATTGATTCCCCTTGCTCCAAAACTTATTCAGAGTTTGTAAAACTGATCCAGATCACATTATTGACATGATCTCAACAACTAGTGAGTGACTTTTCGGGACCATCTTCATTTTACGTTTGGTGTTAAAATCGTGTGAAAATTGACCTAACACCAATAGCACAAGGTCAACACCATACTTGAAATCACCCATTGTCACAGGAGCAAATGTTGTGTCTCCGAATATGTAGGCTCACAATAAATATTTATACTTTGCCAATAAATTTTCCCTTTAAGTGTCTTGTTTTTTGTTCAATTCATTTATTAACTTCTTAAAATACATGGAAATCATATACAATCAAATATGGCTGGGGAGTTACAATAAAAGCCTATAGCTTTCTAAATATAGATTCCCCTTTGACGAGGTATATAAAATGGTGAATCAAGAAATGAGAGTAACATTCTCTAGTAATGAAAACTCTGATATTGCATGTGTTTGATTTTATCTCTTTTGTTTTTTAGATGTATCAGAGGGACATCAATTTTGTTGCAGACTTCCTTGCAGAAAATTTCACAGATGTAAGTAGCCATAATAATTTCTTACCATTTTTAATTATCGAACTTGATATATCCTTTGTTGTTTATCAATAAGAAAGAAAATGGTAATGATAACTAATCGCAATTGTACAGCACAGCTACTATATGTAAATAGACTTTTATATCTTAATACGAGGTATCACCCTGCTAAATCTGAGCAACCGTGCAGACAATAAATCCTACTGGATACTCATTCAAAATGGATTAGGTGCAGTACTGGCAGTATTATTTATAATGTTCTTCATATGAGAAGGGAGAGACAAAGTTGAATAAGGTTGGGAAGTAACCTCACACAAAATCATTCACCATCGTACATTGACTCATTGTATTCTCCACCCCCTCCCCTCCCCCCCCCCCCCCGCCCCACTGTAGGAGCCCAGCTTAGACGTGACTAAATCAGGCTTCACATTAGAGAGAGTTGGGCAGTACCTGCGGAAAGAAGACCTTCAGTTCCCAGTCACGACAGCTCCGAACTCATGGCAAGATTTTGTCGCCTCCACACCCAGCCTACGTGACAGTGATCTACTTTTTCCATGGCAACGAGAGAGGTCACTGAGCCAGCTTCATGATGTTGTGAAAGATGCAGTGGATCATGCCCTAAGTCGACCTCAGGTTACTTGAAATTTTTGTTGTTGTTGTAAGAGGGGAACGATGGAGGCTTGCTATTTAAAGAGTGTGTTGGGGTGGGGAAGGTGTACTTGTTATTTCGAAGAAGTAATCTCTGCACAAGATGAATTTCATATGGTATTCTTGTTATCATTCTCTGAAATTCAATATACTTGTATCATAGTATTCATGTTCCAGTTCTCAGTGTTATTGCCAATTATTTTTGATGGGAACTTATTTTTGACTGGCTGCTGGGCAGTGTTATCCTGGTAGTAGTACTGATGACAGAGTTACCATTAATATTATACAAGGAGGCTTTGAGAAAGTTAAGTGGAAGGTAATATGTTTTTGGGGAAAGGAGCTTGGATTAAGTAGTAGTAATGATATGCTTGAGAATTTGTGATTTCTTTCATAAAAAGTTGAACACTAATTTCTGATGGTAGTAAGTAAACAGGTATTTCATATCTGAATATTCTATGAAATGATTTCTTATGAAGTAAATAGCTTGCGGGAGGGTAATTTAAAATTTTGTTTTCCATATATTGTACAGAGTGTTGGAGGTGAATCTCTTACATGCAGGGAGTCTTTCACATTAGACAAGAGATCAGAAACGGATGAACCAGAGTACAGGACCCTTTCACAGTAAGCAAAAAATCTCCCATGGCCCATATTCATAGAACCTGAATAAATCGAGTTATCCAGTATTACATCTGACAGCTTCCACTAAATCAACTTTCAGATCTTTACTTAAACCCTATCTTTTTTGTATTTCTTTAATATAGCATGTAAAATTATTGTGATGATAAAGTAAGTTTCTCTTTTGCAGGATCAAATATTTATTTAAGACTTTGTAGTACAATTATGTAATGTAGACCTAGAGAGGCCTTTTTCTTTCTTGTTATGATATGTATTTTCTATTTTGAAAAGCGCATAGTTTATATTTATTATGCCCTTTATAAAGTGATGTTTTATTACTTTTATTATTATATTATCCCCTAATTTTATTGGTTGCAGTACTCATTTAGCTCATTAGTAGACTTATTAAGGTTTCATTAATATGGCCACAGTTCTATATAGCTTTGAATTATGATTATTAAGAGGACATTGCATTCATACACTTGGATGGTTATTATGATACAGTCAGGGTCTGACAACTTTACTTGATATTTATTGGCTGAGATAACATCGCTACTATGGTAAAGTTAGATAAATTGGGACTTGTTGGATAAAACATCCAACAAGTCCTGTCATGATACGCTCCCCTGTTTGACTTCATTATGTGATTGTTACTAGAGCTGGAATCAAATTGAATTATCCATGCATCTGATCTTATTTTATTAGACAAAGCCTCCAAGATCAGAGTAAGCTTCTGACTGTGTTTATGACGGAGCCAGCTCCTACTCGGTGCATCTTCTTAACCAGACAGAACACCAAGCCTGACAGGTATGAATTGAGCTTCCAGTACCAGGTCACTTATTACATGGCCTTGGGAGTTGATGCATTAGCCTTGACCTTGAAGGTTTTTTTGCCTTGGCCTTGAGAGTTGATGCTTTAGCCCTGGCCTTGACCTTGAAGGTTGATGCCTTAGCCTTGAGAGTTGATGCCTTAGCCCTGGCCTTGACCTTGAAGGTTGATGCCTTAGCCCTGGCCTTGACCTTGAAGGTTGATGCCTTAGCCTTGGCTTTGAGGGTTGATGCCTTAGCCTTGCCTTGAAGGTTGATACTTTGACTCTAGCACTGCATGATACAAAATAATTGTCTTTGCAAACACAGTCAGTCAGTAGTTAATAGTTTTAATCTGGTGTTGTCCTCGTTGATTGAGGGTGCTGGATTCACCTCACACTCACAGCAATCGCTTTTACATAGTTGAAGAGAAATTTGATATCCACTAGCAATTGAATATTAATATGTAGAAAAACAAAGACAGAAAGTGAATACATCACAAACCGATAAGTAATCAATAGTATTAAGGACACATTCTCATCATTTTTGTGGGGAATTTGACACCACTCAGATGCTCAGCTTGTAACAGCTGATGTCAATCGCCCAGAGTAGATCATCACTCATGACCAGCAGACATTGTGTAATGCCACTGGAAATTCCACCCGGGTAAATGTCATTATCGCACCTTCCCTGGCCTGACAGTTGCCAGAGGCTAAGCATGTTTGGCCGAAGAATTTCTTGATGATACATTGAGTTTGCTTTTTGTCTCGCCCACCAGAGGTGAAGGTGAGACTTAGGGATCCAAATGTCGTCCGTCGTCCGTCCGTCACAAATCTAACGACACATAACTCTACAACCGTAAGTCACTTTTCAACCAAACTTGGATGGTAGATGGACTTGGGGGACCTGCATGTTATGCTGCAGTCGGAGGTCACATGATAAGGTCAAAGGTCATTTTCAGGTCAACGTTAAAGTTTACATGCAAGACTCTCTTATGACACCTAACTCCGCAACCGTAAGTCGCTTTTCAACCAAACTTGGATGGTAGATGGACTTGGGGGACTTGCATGTTATACTGCAGTCGGAGGTCACATGATAAGGTCAAAGGTCATTTTCAGGTCAACGTTAAAGTTTACATGCAAGACTCTATTATGACACCTAACTCCCAAACCGTAAGTCGCTTTTCAACCAAACTTGGATGGTAGATGGACTTAGGGGACCTGCATGTGATGCTGCAGTTAGAGGTCACATGATAAGGTCAAAGGTCATTTTCAGGTCAACGTTAAAGTTTACATGCAAGACTCTCTTATGACACCTAACTCCGCAACCGTAAGTCGCTTTTCAACCAAACTTGGATGGTAGATGGACTTGGGGGACCTGCATGTTATGCTGCAGTCAGAGGTCACATGATAAGGTCAAAGGTCATTTTCAGGTCAACGTTAAAGTTTACATGCAAGACTCTCTTATGACACCTAACTCCGCAACTATAAGTCGCTTTTCAACCAAACTTGGATGGTAGATGGACTTAGGGTACCTGCATTTTATGCTGCAGTCGGAGGTCACATGGCAAGGTCAAAGGTCATTTTCAGGTCAACGTTAAAGTTTACGTGCAAGACTCTATTATGACACCCAACTCTGCAACCGTAAGTCACTTTTCAACCAAACTTAGATGGTAGATGGACTTGGGGAACCTGCATGTGATGCTGCAGTCAGAGGTCACATGGTTAGGTCAAAGGTCATTTTCAGGTCAACATTAAAGTTTACGTGCAAGGCTCTTATGACAACTAATATTCCATCCCGGTCATTTCACAATTAAGTTTCGATAAATTTCTGTTGCGTGCCCTCGCAAATCACGATATTTCTGGTTATTTTCATAAGTGGGCGAGACACAAAATCGCTTTTGCCTTGTTCCTAAAAGAGGTCTCTGATAATGATATTTTTAGTGCTATTCACAAACTCTTTAGTGCTATTCACAAACTGGGGGTATCGGCAAACATTAATCCATCGCCCATGAAAACTGATACCCATATGACTTTAAAAACATAGAGCTACCTAAGTGGCTTTAATAATTCAAATCATGTGCTTCATACTAGCTTCACACCCTTTGAGCTACATTTTTTTATTTTATTTATGTCAGAAGCAGCAGTGATGTAACAGAGATTGTTCAGCTGACCTTTGGAACTCTCGGGAGCTTAGACCCTGATGAAAGCGTAGTCTCACTTGCTGCTGATAGGTATGAAAATGGGTTTTTAATTATTTTAAGTTTCTTCTGTTGTTGTTTTTTGGGGATGTCTGTCTTATTGTCAATGCATACTGCCTTTATTTGAAGAACATTGTCATACACTGTTACCATAAATCACTAAATTAATAAATTAAGTTTTATTATCAATTGGTAGCTTCTATAGCAATCCTACATTTTGATTGGCTGTTAAAGTGGTAGATGCCTCACATTACCATTGATGGGCTCCTGGCTTTTCAGTCATGAAAATTATTATCAATGAAACAGGTTTTAAGCTACTATTTATCTACTAATTTGTGATTGATTCCTGGCTTATAGATATCAAATTTCATGACATAGAGTTCTGATATCTGTAGACGCAGTTTCCTCTTTATATTTCAAGAGTGTAGATCCAAAAGGAGTTGTAGATATCAGGGCATCGTTTCATGAAGCTTGTCAGCACTGACAGGTTATAGTTCTTTGTTTCCATAGTAACGGTTGGTAGCCAGTGCCTGTCAGCTAATCATCATCAAGGAGTCTTTGGAACTTACAAAATAAACTACTAGTTTGTTTTGGAGTATATTCAATTTTAATGCACATTTACATGTAAACCTACATTCTTCCTTTTCCTTTGAGATTGCTTGATTTAAGGCCTTTCTGTATTGAAACTTCCATTTCTTGTATAGTCATATGGTGCTGGATGCTGCATTCTACGGTGATCACTCCCTCTCGCTCCTTCTACAAGAGGTTAAAGATGATGAGAGTAACAATGGTAAACCTGTCCTATGTCAGTTGTCATTGATGGCACTCCAAGCAGAGGCAGAGTTCATCCCCATGTCACAGGTCAAAGGTCATCTATCAACAGGACAAACTGGGTAAGTGACTTTCTACTTTTTGTGGGCAAGCTTAAATTTAATAGATATGTGTGCTCCATAATTTTCTGTTGAATTTATTAGGAGAATTAAGGCCACTGCATACTTTACGATTACTTGGACACCCGTTTTGGGAATAAAGCGTAGTAGAATTTGATGCAAATATGCAGACATGGTACATCTTACTGTGTAATGTCTAAATCATTGTACGAATATTGGTTTTCAAATCTTTGACTATGCTACCATCCTTTTTACAATAAAAGTAAACTAAATATCCAGTCGTAATTACGTCATAGCAATGGTATGATTGGCTACCAATCGGAACTTTACTACAAAATAAAGGCTTGCAATTGTCCAAAATTATTTTATTAGTATTCTTACAGTTAATCTGAACCTCAAATAAAAAGATCCTCTTCATGCACATTTTCAGGAAATAGGCAAAATGCGATTGTTCCGCGATTGGATATCGGACCAGTCGTAAGGTGTGCAGAGGCCTTCACCCACCAGTGAAATAGACTGAATGCTAAATGATGACATTAAAGTTGGTTATAATATTAAATGATTTCACAGTCTCATTAACAATATGTACTGTTGATTGATTCTAGCCATTTTGAATGACAAATTGTTAGTTTGTTAGACTAATGTGGTGTTGCAAGAAACTTGCGATCAATTGCAAGTCTATTTTTGGTCCCTAAATCAATCGTATATTTCTTGCTATTGATTTAAATTTGCGAATGATAACTTATCTGCTTCTTGAAACAGGGAGTGTAATCTGAGCTGCTAAAATATTTGCAATTGATTGCAAATATTTTCTTGCAACACCCCATTAGAGCTGGTCACACTTGTGTGATCCATACAGCATGGTGATGGTGATGACAGCAATATTGATGACAACAATGCAATGGGTTTACATGACAAATGGCATGTAAGGCAGTGCAACTCAGAATTCTAAAACCCCACTCGAAATAATGTTTGAAAAAACAGTGTGTTATGAAAAAGGACAAATAGCATTGTATGTATATTTATGATTTATAATTTATTGATTTATTTATTGTCTTTCTTTAGACCTAGTTTTGATGCAGGACCTCTAGTTACATCCAGGCGGATGGACAATATGAGAGCTGGCAGGCTAGCAGTCAGTGGGTCAAGAAAGGTTGCTTGTGTGGTAAGTAGGCATACTTATTTTGGATGTTTGATAACACACACATAACTGTCAGAATGGGTGATCATGTAGTCAGGAGCCGGTTTCTTGAAACATATGTGACAGAACATAGAACCATGTGATATAAGATTAAAATGCATTCTATGTGATGTTAACGAATTTGAAAATGTTGTTAACCTGCATGAGTGCTTCAGATATTAAGTTTATTTCTTTAATAATTCCCCACTCCTTTAAGTTTTAAAGTTCATGTCTAGGTTTTGTAGCTACCGATTGTCAATTTGGAATTGTTTAGATATAGTGTCAGGTTGTCAACATCAAGTGTAAAGTGTATCTCAAATTGGCCAAATATTACAGTCATTTTAGAGATTAAAGTCTGTAAAACCAAGATTAATTTTTACTATATCATCATGGATCCAGATCTGGTACAATTTAACTGAACTTTGTGAAATCCTGAATTCCAAGCTAAAAAACGATCACACTGTAGATCGCCAACATAGATACGCACGTGTGGGACGGTGTGTTATTATTATTGCTTGGAAAATACCAAACATCTGAATTTAATTCCTTGCTTATTTTGCTGATTTCTTCAATAGCAATCACACAAGTTCTTCCAGAATCCTTTGGCACATATTACGGGACGTATTATGGTATCACGCTCGGTGTACGTCTGTCTGTCCGTTAAATTTTCCTTGTAAACACGATAACTTCAGTTTACTTATACTAGGCTCATATAATTTGGTGTGTATGATACTATCATGGATCCCAGGAAGCCTATTGATTTAAGGTCAAAAGTCAAGTTGCCACCTTCCACTTTTCTTGCTTGACCATAACTCCATTTTCCGCGTTACAGGCGGGTGTATTTTGTGCTCGCCCCAGCAACACTCTTGTTTATTTATGCAAACAGACATCTGGGGGTCATTTAATGGGACTCTGTACAAACTCGTTTTGAAATCGTTCCCACAACTTGGCATTTATCTTTAACTATGTCAGGTCAAATAAATCCCACTTTTCCAAGCATGTAAGCCCATGGTTAATCATGTCGTGGTTAAGATCTCCCATTTGTCTTTCTTCCCAAATTCAGTTGTTCTCAAACCAGAGGAGGGTGCGTCTCTTTGACATGGATGCCGAGGATGAAGGAGATGATGAAGAAGATGATGACGAGACACAACTAGAGGACACTTCTATGGTGATTGTTGAGGACAATGGAACAGATAATTGACTTGAAGAGGAGGGAGATGATGAAGACGATGACGAGACACCACTAGAGGACACTTCTATGGTGATTGTAGAGGACAATGGAACAGATAATTGACTTGAAGAGGAGGGAGATGATGAAGACGATGACAAGACACAACAAGAGGACACTTCTATGGTGATTGTAGAGGACAATGGAACAGATAATTGACTTGAAGAGGAGGGAGATGATGACGAGACACAACTAGAGGACACTTCTATGGTGATTGTTGAGGACAATGGAACAGATAATTGACTTGAAGAGGAGGGAGATGATGAAGATGATGACGAGACACAACTAGAGGACACTTCTATGGTGATCGTTGAGGACAATGGAACAGATAATTGACTTGAAGAGGAGGGAGATGATGAAGATGATGACGAGACACAACTAGAGGACACTTCTATGGTGATTGTTGAGGACAATGGAACAGATAATTGACTTGAAGAGGAGGGAGATGATGAAGACGATGATGACGAGACACAACAAGAGGACACTTCTATGGTGATTGTAGAGGACAATGGAACAGAGGAGGAGGAGGGTGAAAATAAAGGCAACTGGAGAACAAGGACATATCATGGTAATAGAGAAGAATGGAAAAGATGATTGATATGCTGCTCTTATAAAAGATAATGGTGAAGGAAGGAGGATGAAGATGGACCGGTGTGTTGGCTCAGTTGGTAGAGCGTCCGTCTCACAACTGGGAGGTCGGAGGTTCAAAAACCGGCCGCATCAGACCAAAAGACGTTAAAAGATGGGAGATGCTGCTACCCTGTTGGGCGTTCAACAATTAAAGGGATAGAGCTTCTTCGATCTGGCGCTGCACAGCGGCTGCCAGGCCCACAACCAACTGGGCAAAGCAAATTTTCTGAGTACTTCATTTCATGTCTATTTCGAACAATAAAATATGGACTTTCATTTTCATGGACATGATGACGAAGAAACACAGATTGAGCATATCGAGAGGGTAGTGATAGAGTAGAATGAAACAGATCATTGACATAACCTCTCAAAAGAGTGATGAGGAGGATGTTGACAATTGTCCAGATTAAAGATTTGTCATCGGTCGTGGACTTGTCACATGTCAGACTCTCAGAAGCTATTCAATAACTGTCATTGTCAGATTTAATAGCCATGATGAAATATCTGGAGCGAACAATGATTGACAAGACAATAGAACTTCACTATGGTCATAAGAACCCCCCCCCCCATCCTCACCCCCATTATTGAAGTTGTAATTCATCAGAATAATTAAAAGTGCTCAATTTTCTTGAAGCATCAATCTAGTTCTTGACTTCAAAGGTCACATACTCTCATTCAGAAGAACTCAGTGGATGTGAATAGGTTTCAGTTTACTTCCCTATGATTTGGAATTGAAAATTAATCATTTCTATGGCTTTTTTAATTTAGAAAGGTCAGTTATACTGTGATTTCATAAGGAGAGAGGTTAATATGCAGTAAAAATTAAACGAAAAGTATGTTGATGTGAATCCCTTGTTTGTTTTGTCATTGTGTCATTAAATATTAATTACAAATGAGTGTGCATAAGTCAACCTCCTAAGTGGAATAATTACAAGTCAAAGCAGATTTTTCAGATTAGATCGTGCTAAGCATTTTTTTTTTCCCTGGTCAAATTTTTTCATTAGTCACACATATTACTGTGATCCCAAGAGATTTGACTTGGGCAGACCTGCCCGGGGGCGTTTCATAAAACTGTAAGTTAAGAGCGACTGGTGATCCTTTCTTGTGGTAAATGATATTCACCGTTCAATATTCATTGGTGATTAGCGCGTAAAAAAGGTTCACCAGTCGTTTAATATTCAAGTCCCTCTTAACTTCCGAACAACTTTATGAAACACCCACCCGATCTTAAGATATAGTACAATATTAAAGGCCCCGTTTAAAAAAAATGTAAAGAATTCCATTTTATATGATCACAAGTATAAATGAACTAGTTGAGGTCATTGTCTAAGTTCATTCTGACAACATTTTGGTTTTGATAGAATATGATACATGTAATGTGAGAAATGCCTTGGTTTGATAAGAATTTGTCAAAGAATTATATTATTGTAATGTGATGAATGAGTTCCATAAAAATATTGATTTTTTTTTAATGGTCATGACAGGAAATAATTTCCCATAGGAATTTATTTTTTTATCAATTGATGAAAACCTATTATCTTATTCACCAATTTCAAAATGGTTTTTATATTTGATTTTGCATATTTACATGTAATCGATCCAATTAATTTCATGTAACTCTCAAGAACATAGACACACTACACTACTTCAACCAACTTGAACTATCCATATTTATCAAATTGTGAGCCTTAAATGTGATGTTAAAGTTATACACTACTAGTTTTTTCTCACATTCACACTTTTACAGAAAAGACAAATGAACGTATTTTTCTGAAAGCCTCAAAAGCACATAGCTGTTTATTCTTTCAGCATATTACACGGTGATGAATAGTTGATAGAATGAATCAAATCTCAAATGCACAAATTTATAAAGTCACCCTAAATGACAAATGAAATGAATAATCTACTACATAAGAGAATAAAATATATTCAGACTTCAATTCACACTATTCAGAATTCAAGCAATCTACATCTCGGTTCTTTTTGATATATTTATTTCAGAAACAAGGAATGTAATCTGAAATTGACCTATTTCTGAATTTTATTTCGACTAATTCACTTCACCATGATTAGGAATAAGTTCAATTCATATATAGCACACAAAACTCCTTTCTTTAAGATGAAAATGGAATACAAGTTTAAAAACAATAAATACTGATGTTTTATGTTTGAAAATGCTTTAAAAATGCAGCCTTTTGTCAAGGTTTTAAACACAGGATATAAAATACACTAAGAAAGGTGTAAAAGTTCTTAATGCTGAAATACAAAACAAGGTGATTCCATTGCAAAGAAAGAGGCAGGTCTCTGAATTGGACGGAAGAATTTGAAGATACCTGTAGCCCTTTTAAATCAAATCTGATAAAATTACATTAAATTAAATGTTTATTTTATTTTCATTACCATTATCCATTAAATATTCATGCCAATCAAAAGAACTGTGTGTTTCAGATGAAGTATGACAGAATTTCTGTTCTCAAGTTGCATAGGATAACTCTGAAAGACTCAACATGTGTTTTTTATCAAGAATGTATGTTCTAACAATCTATTTCTAAAGTAACAAATAATGTTTCTATCGTATTCATCCTATCGGCATCGCAATGAAAAACGTACAAACATTGGTACAATTCCAATTTATGATTGGTACAATATCAATTTATGATTCATAAATTTTCTTGGTCCTCTTTATGTCAATAAACACATACATCAAGTAATACAGAAGCAAACTGAATAAATGTGGTATTTGACTGATTATTACAAATTTAAACAGACAGCAGCCTAAATATATTTATAAAAATGAAAATATAAATAGATTAAAATAACTTGGAAACACAAAACCTGTACTATTCACAACTTTAACTATACAAGATTTTCTACGGCAAGGTTAGACAGGTTTACACAAATTTCACTACTGACATGATTCAATACATTTCACTTGCTCAAAATTTGACAAATACGATTCTTGTCTATCAAAATTACATTCAGACAAGCAGCTGAAGAGCAATGCTAATTATATAGTGTTGGGAAAAAAAAACAGCAGAACATTGTCAAGATAAAAATGATAGAGTATGTTTGACCCCTACATGTGATAGGTTTGAACCCCTACATGTAAGACCTTCCTGAAATGGTTAATCTGGGGAGTGTTTCATCAACATTTTCATCTGACAAGTTGTCAGATCTGACATCTTTCTCTGATGTTGATTGGCTGAGAGGTACTGTTACTATGGTAACTGTCGGATGAAATGGGACTTGTCGGATAAAACGTCCGACAAGTCCTTTCATGAAACGCCCCCCTGATTTTCCCGGAAAAAATGGAAAGGGAGATTAGATGTATAAAACGTTTGATTCATTTATGGAATTAATTACCACAAATGTATTTCAGAATTCTGAAGAAAAGGGTATTTTAGAAAATTAGGATTTCTTAATTTACTTTGTCTGAATCTTTCAGCATAGAGTTATTCACAATGGGACAGTTATTTCAAAAATTATATTATTCTATATTTTTTTTTAATTCAAGTTTTTGCTTAACCATTTAAAGACTATATATGTTTTTTTAATTTGAAAAAAATTAAACGTAGCATAATCAAATAACAGATACAATACGAATTTCATTGGAAAAAAAATCTAATCCACCATAGCATATTGTCATAGCAGTTTTGCTTCTGCACTAACTAGCACATGACTCCATTATCTATTAATATCTAAAGCATTTTCTATTTGGATTCATAATATTGCCTTCATTCCTGCTTATACTATCTTGCATTCAATTTACATAATTAACATTTTCAGGTAAAATATTTGCACATGATCATCATAATCAAACATCATCGTTATTCACAAATGTATATTCTACACATGATTATATACACAGGGTAAAATAAAGAGTAATAGAGTATGTATTTAAATCAAAGCCTCTAACATTCAGCAAACTAAAAATCTTGTTACCAACACACACACAAACATTCTATTATCACAAAGTTCCCCTGCTATTTATATTATAAGAAATACCAACGGTAATATTTTCTGTAAAATCTGCTGAAAGAGCTAAAGAAGACGGATTGTTGATATTTCAAATAAAAACTCACACTTTTGGCATAGAATAAAAAGATCTACCATATATTGGACGAAAAGAAAAAATAACGCCTTTAGATACTGATAATAGTTCAAGGTGATACACACGGAAAATATTTCTATTTTTACAGCCATTCAATTTTCTCTCCTTATATATATAATAATTTCTGAATCAGTTTAGTACTTTACACAAGGTGATGTCTAAAATCGGCCTATCAGAGATATGACACCATCTCCTCCCTTAAGGCTTGGTCCTACTGCACTGCAGGGAGGATGTAAAACTGAAAAGAATCTTGCCATCCATTTTGCAAAACATTATGTATCCATCGTGTACTCTTTGCATACCTGGCTGTTTCATACGCTCTATATCCATCGAGCAACCATCCACTGTGATTTCATTGTTCGCCCATTTTGTCCATTGTCTGGAGCGGATGAAAATGGATGGAGCCACCCCAAAAATTTTGCTTGTCCGCTGTATCCGTTATGGATATGTTTTGTGTCCGTCGGCAAGTGAGATCAAGCCCTTAGTTACATATTGCCCAGGATGTGCATGTAACTTTTGTTGTCAAGGTTTTTTTTTTATCTCTGCTCTCTTAAAATGTACACTGTCACCAACACTTCAATTGTCATATACATAAATGCATAAACTGTCAAGAAAATTCACTGCAATAGTTTATTTAGCCTTCAATCATTGGTTCTTTTCCTTGCTCTTTGCAACGCTCAACCTTACAATATTGAATGCAGCAATTGCTTCTGTAATTACAAGATTTGTAATGAAAAATAGCCAGGAAATGGTCACTGTTAAAGCGGAAAACTTCTCAATTTACAGCACAATAGACAAATTTGGTATAGTGGTGTTGTATTTAGCATCCAACCCTTTTATTTCCAAAGCCAAGCAGATAAGAGCTCAATGTGATTTCAATGGAATATGGCAGACACGTAATAGAGCAGAGGAAAAAACCTATAATGGCCCAATCACATCAAACCATTATTCTTTCACCATTATTCTTTGTCAGATGAGAATGGTGACAACCGCACATATTCATATTTCATCATTATGTATTTCATATGTATACTCTATCACCTGTTTTCTGAAATTTCCTCAAAGCAAAAGATATGTGTAGCAAACAAATATGGATCTGCAAATTTGCTGGCTTTATCATTCATAAGACAATACACTGACCAGGATAATTGACATTAGCATGTAAATGAGCCATTGCTTTTCTGTCATCAACTCACTGACAAAGTAGATTCCATATTTTTCATGATTAAAGATTTCTGTGAACACTATCAAAATAATTTCTAAAAGGTTTTTAATCTAACTAACGGCTTCATGGAATAAATAGAAATATGATTATAAGATAATAATGCAAGTACTGTAATTACAATAGGAAGGTTTGACAGATAAAACATGATTGAATATTTAGAAATACTACATATCATTCTACGATTCATGCAAATGATTGTCTTGACTTAGCATCCTTGTCGTTCTTGAAGTTGTTTAAGTAGCAAGGAATGTTGCTGATTGAAATTACGCCGGAGTAGCAATTAACTGCAGAACTTCGACTGCCAGAGCATGTTATAGAGTGTCCATGAACTCGACCTGCATTGTTTTCTTACTCTTATCATTGAAAGCTGAGCGGATGATCTCCATGGCCTGCTGGTGACTAACGTCCAGTAAGGATATCCCATCAACTCCAACCAAGACGCATCCAGACTGCAAAACAAAACAACAGAGGAGAACATACAATGTAAGCATATGTGTAGGTATGTGCCTGTATTCTCAAAAGAGGTTTCAATTGTACTATGGTACAAAACCATGGACTATGCGGATTTCGTGTACAAAATTTTGTTCGTTTCATCGCATACACTAAGACGGGTCCAATTATCAATGCAATCTTTTTGGTAAGTGCACTAAAAAATCACAGTTTGAACGAAGTGCCATATAACAAGAAATCTGCATAATCCATGGTTTGTAACATGGTACCATTGAAAACCTCTTCTGAGAATAAAGGCCTAGGGGTGTTCTATTCATGCAACAGTTGCAGAAGTGTGTCAGATCATGGTTGTTTAAAAAAGGCAATACAACTGCATTCATCATAATTCATATTTGCTTGCTGCAAACAACAGAGCTGTTTCATAATGCTATAAGTAAATTCCACAAGACTGGAACACGTTCTTTGGTACTACTAAAATTGGACTATCGGGCCATATATGGGAAGCAAAACAAATACAGAAAAGTCATTTTTAATGAAATCCTAACTTACCGTAAGATTACCATCATCTGCTACAGCACCTCCTGGGTATATCCTATCTACCTTTACATACGGCTGGTTCTTATAGTCCTTTCCTCCTGTTAGACTGAGTCCTACAAAACAATTCAAGACAAGTCATTTTATACTAAACTTTCATGAACAATCTGATCTGTTGATAATAATGCACATACAAGTGATTCTGCCTAAGTCTCTTGGAACCATACAGATATGCTTGACTTATGCAAAATTTGACTTTGAAGGGGTAAATAACACATTTTGCAAACATAATCTGTCATTAAAAAAAAAATTACCCCGACTTGGATGATTGTATTACTTATTGAAGATTGACTTATGAGGACTCAACTGTAATTTTTAGTTTATAATGCATAATTTCTGGGGAAAAATAATAGTCAGAGATTTTTAAATAGCAGTTTTGTGCTGACACTACATGTAATAATGTTCACACTAGCTCTTAACTCCATAATATGAATGTGGTAAGAATGATTCATTGAAAATGAGACCAATTTGTAAATTTCCATTAACCTCACCAAAAAGTAAAGAAAGCAGTTTTGCTGAATTACTAGTATTACATCATATCCAATAAGACACAGCCACACTTTATTTGTGTCAACCCAAGTCTAAATCAAACACTCAAATTCCTACAGAATATCGAGTGTAAGAGTACACAATAACGAAAAAAGGTGTGTGATGAAATAATGGTTTACCCAGTGATGACTGTGATTTTGAGAGCTCAAATTCAAAGATCTCCCTCCCTGGGAAGCCATCAATCCTTCTCCTAGCAGCAGGTTTGATGGGTGACTTTCCTCGTCTGTTCCTAATGATTTCCTTGAGTGGAGAAGGTTCATCATCATCGTCATCATCAAGGTAAAGCTGTGGATTCCTGATGGGGACGGTAGGACGCTCATTGCGATTGAAACTGTTCTTGCTGTGGGTAGGAAATCATATACGCAATCACACTAACAAGAAATTTTTAATCTGGTATTCTTTCCTGCATTAACAACATTCAGGTAGATCTACATGTAATGCCAGATTTTTGGCATAAAAATAAAAAATTTTAGATAAAGTTGCAAGTATTTTTTGACTGAAGACAAGTAATTTCCATTATAGATTATGCTGTATACAGTAGTTTAATTCGGTGAGGATAATACCTCAAATTAAGTCAGAATGCAGACAAAATCAAAGACAACTGTGTGATAATTTCAACATACACATAGGCAATTTGTTTTTATTAGCACTTGATTTATTCTTATCAAGGATGTTAAACCTTAATAATGATTCGCATATTTTCAATTTGATCAATGATGCTATCCAATGTACTTACAGTATTCCTTTCCTTGGAGGGTTTGGTGAGCCATTGAATTCACTGAAGCTAACTCTTTTAGCGCTGCTCTCAGACTCTGAAGCACTATCCACAGAGTCCCTCACATCCAGGAAGTTAGCAGGAGTCCTAGCAGCTGCTCCTTTCATGACCTGAGCATAGACAGGATCATCGGAGCTACTACCGCTGGAGCGATTGGAGTTGGTCCCATCACGGTTGGGAGTAGAGATCATGTCTCGCCTGACCTGGAGAAGAGCATCGAGGTTCTGACTGGCTTCAGATGGAGACGAAGGAGGAGTGGGTTCAACGATTCTGGGAGTGGGTGGAGAAGCAGGGATGGGGCTCAGCTTGTGTGGCTTGGAATTGGGTTTTGGTGGACTTGCTGACTTCCGATCGTCCCAGTTATCATCAGTATCGCTGCCCATAATGCGGTACATCCCATTCTTCTTACCAATGCTGTAGTCAGAATCTGAGCTATCATGACCACTCTCATTTGCATCGGTGGTGTCATGAGCATCATCAGTCAGTGGGTTAATCTTGATTGCTGCATACGGAGGGTCAAACTCACCCCTCCTCGTTGCTCCAGAACCTTGACTCGCCTGCCTCCTACCAGCAAGTTCATTGTTCTGTATCTTTGGCGATTCAGAGGAGTCATCAGCCAGCCTGCTCATGGGTATCGTTTCATAGGGGTCCCATCCCGACCCATGATCATTTCTCCCTCTCCCGAACCGATCTTCAAAGACACTATCATTGATACCATCTCCTTGGTCCTGTCCACCTAGCCCCTCCTCACTGCGTGGTGAGACATCATCACCGGTGGAGTTTGTCCTGATGATCTGTGGAGCAGCATTGATGAGGACTCTCTTGGCTGTCTTCTTGGAAAGGCTACCATCAGAGATGCTGCTTGCGGGACTACCCCTTCCAGAACCACCCACTGCCACACCCTTGAAGGTGGAGAAAGTAGGCGGGGCTTGGTCCCTCCTCTCCCCAAAGGAATATGTATCAAAGCTCCCGTGGCGGCTCTGGTTAGAAGGGTAGCCAATCTGTCCGTAAGGTGATGGGTCAGTGTCCGCGGATCTCCCAGTAGCTGTTAGTGTTGCCTTTCGTACCTCCTCCTGTCTCTGCTTTCGCAATCTTTCCAATTCATTCTGATGCCTCTTCTGCTTTTCCGTCTCACTTTCGTTGTTATTAGAGGTACCTGTAAAACCACAGAACATTTGTATTAATTTTAACATGTATGATGAATACTCTCTGTACACCTAATGCTATTGATACCAAATAACATTATACATAGTCAACCTTAACTAAGTATTACACTTAACTTTCCTTTGTGTTTTTTCTTTAACCAGTAAGTCTTCTTTCCCCCAATGTCTAATTTAATGTGAAAAGAAATATCCTTACATTTGACACAAAATCAGGTCAGTCAACAAATGCTGAGATAAAATCGTTTACAAAACATTACAGGCCCATTACATAAAGAAATGATGGAATCAAGACATTTTTGTAATTCCACTTCATTTAAAAAAAGACCAAAGTAGTCCATTTCAAATTCTTTTTCTTACCTGGTTGGTTTGAATCAAGCTGATTTGAGGGAAGCTTCCTGTCAAATGATAGTCTTGGTGAAACAGAACCTGAATAAACAAATTCAAACAAAAATCAAAGACACTTTCAAGCAGAGTAAAACACTACTCTACTTACAATTCCAATATAATAATAATTAATCTTGATTTTTTTTTTTGTGTGTAATTTTCAGAACTATAGTCATTATATAAATATAGATTAACATTAACTGCCTTTTACTGATAATCAGAGGACCCAAACTGGTGGTAAAATTATCACTTTTGATTTAGTCATGAAATAGTGGTGCTATACAAATTTCAGGATTCAATTGGAATACAGGGTAAACCTACCTGATTTGGCATTGAGATAATTCCTTGCTTCAAGCTCTCTCCTCGATACCATAGAGTCATAGACGGCCAGGTCTAAGGGAGCTATCACTCCTCTGAGGGGAGAAAAAAAAATTCGCTATGATTATCAATAAAGTCAAAGATGGCCAGGAATACGGATGATATCACTCCAATGAGAAATAAAACTTATTCCAAGTGATCATTGATATAGTAAGAAAATATGCCATCACAACTAATATTGGAAAAATATTGTGTATAAGGTTTGAAATCTTGCCGTTTTAATAACTGAACTTGTTGAGGATGTTTGAGAAAGTGGCTTTATCAATGCATGAATCATACAGGCCATCTTCATAACGGGTGGTAATGAGCAGTTTGAACAAAAAGGATATCTTCAATTGCGGTTACCTGAAAATTTCTTGCATGCATCTGCAGTCATGAATGCATAATTGCAAAATTGCAACTTCATGAATTCAACAAGATATGTTTGAGAGCATGTTTATATCAGCCAGATGTTCATAAAACCCACTCTGCCCACCCTTCCCCTTCCCCATGGGTAGATACTGTAGGCAGAATTGACTGTAATTAACACGCCAGATGATATACTGACCTGACTTCTCGTAATAGAACCGCCTTCTCAGGTTTGTCCAAGATCGCCAGGAGTGGAGTCACAAGAGCATCAACACCCCCTTCTGTATGATACTGTAAAATATGATTTAAAAAATGATAATTAAAGAGAAGTTCATTCTGGTAAATCTAATTTTGATAGAAAATGGTTGGAAGCAATCTGTTTTAATCATATTCCAGGATAGTTATTTAGAACAAATTTCAATCAAAATAACTCAGGCTTGCTTGAAATTATATTCATTTCGTCACCACCTGGTGTAGCTAACACAGGAAATGACATGTGGGACCACATTATAAACAGACAGGATTTTTTTCAGGAATTTTTCTGATCTTCATTTGCTAAATTCTCTGTAATTATACACTTTCCTTAAAAATTCATTTGACAGATATCATTCATTTATAGTGTTTTTATATATCTCTGCAAGTTTTTTTTCTGCTGGGACCAGTTCCAGGGTTTATCTTTAAGGTTTCAAACTAAAAAAAATGAGCCCCTCAGTAAAATAATTCAACATGAAAACACTTTTGCTTTAAAGGCACCTTGTTAATAATCAGAGCTGTGTCTTTCTCACAGGCAAGTGGCAACCTGCAAGTGGCTTTTCATTAAAAATGCTCACATTCCATCAAGACTAAACATTATGAAATACAAAAAAAATGTTGAAGTATGGTGGGATTCTAGATAAAAGACTAGGTACAGAGTTTTAACAAGGTGCTTGTGTTGGCAAGATGAACTCTGGGAGAAAAATAATTTCAATAACCTCTTGGTGCCATAGAAGCTTTAGGATTTTTGCAACCAAAAGACTTATATACTTTCACCTCTTTTTCTGTATGTCATGAACGAGCACCAACAGAAATTTTGATGAGTTCAAATACAGTAATAATAATGGTGGCAACTTATATAGCGCACAGGTCCACCTTTCGGTGCTCATGGCGCTTTAAAAAATGGATATATCATGTAGCACAAGAAAGGATCTCCATTCATACGTAAAGTCATTTGTGACTTAGTAACAGCTCCATGAAAAGACCTGCTGATCTTATAAACAGTTATTAAAGTAAGAGTAGGAAAATCACATTACAAAATGACAAGAGAGTCTGGATAAGAAAGGCATCTAGCAAGCAAAAGCAATTTCAATCTCACCCTTTTGATGTGTCTATGGACAGCAGCAGCCTCATCTTGGTTGAGTGTTTTCTTGATAGCTTCTGAGAGTATAGGCATCTGACTGGCCTGAGATGCATGGACATGCATGATCTGTGTTCCAGCTCCAGCAATGAAAGCTCCCTTCTGCCTGCCAAGACTGCCATGGGAGCCTGCAACAAAGACATTTGAAAACATTGAATCAACACAGGTAGACACTTGAATGTCTCAAGTGCTTTGGGGACAGTGTCTTATATTGTTGTCTGGTTCACGATCACTTTAAATTGTAAAGATAGTGGATTCTCAACTAAGCGCAATCAAAATACTAATACTTTCATGCCCCTTGTCCCCAAGTTTTTTTTTTTTTTTTTTTTTGAGATACAAGGTTCTAATAGACCACTAACATGTACTTCTTTTTAATGATTATTGTAAGAACAGGCTATTTTCAGGTATATAAAAACCTTTGTGACCTTTGACTTGCTGCCACTTCTTAATACCAAACAGTATTGTAATGTACCCAGTTTATGTTAAAGTCTCAAGTATTCTGTGAAAACCAAAAGCATTAAAAAATTCACATAAGCAGGTGAAAAACATAGAATGTCTTTCTCCTTTTTCACTGCGCATGCTTACTATATTTTCATTCATAAATTGGCTTGTGGCAGTGGCTGGATGACATTACCTATGCCACTGTGTTTTAAATGGGGGTTGTTCCACCAGTCTTTTTCATGCGACATGATTTTCGGGTACCCGCCCCAAATATGTAAACATTGTTCCATACACATGTGAGGGTGGATGGGTGGTTGGATGAATAGATAGATAAATGTATGAATGAAAGATACAAATGTGCTGAATTCTTACTGTTGCTGAGTGATTCCCCTAAACTATCTTTCCTCGATGCCCAACTAGTGGCTGACCCAGGACGCTCAGCAGGGGGTGGCCTTTCTTGTTCTTCCTCTGGAGGTAAGGAGATGTTGTGACGCTTCTTTACAATACCCTCCGGTCTGGTCTTGCGGAAACTTGCGATAATACCAGTCATCTTACTTTTCCCTATAGAGATAGAGAGCATTCGATGAACAAAATAATCTTTCCTAAATTTCTGTTATGTTAATGCTCATGCATTATAGAGAATAAGGCTCCTGAATATGCACAGGACTTACATCTACAGATTTAATGAAATACATTCCCATTGGGACATTGTTGATTATGCCTAAAAAATATCTTTCATGAATTTGAAAAAGTTGTCCCTAATGAGACATCAAAAATGTACATCAAGATAATGGCAGAAAGCTTTTAGGACACATACAATACATTTCATTGGGATCATAGGGTGCAAATTACACAAAGTTACCATTATGAAATTTATATCATCTGTTCTTATATTTTAATACAATTTTTGAATGCTAAAACAAGAGGCAAAGGTACTCAGCAGAAAATCTTACGCCTAGGTAAGTTTGTAAGTTCTCAGAATTATATACTGTTCACTTATTAGGTACCCTGTCAAAACCAACCCACGTACCCTTCAGCTGAACGACCTCACCTTTTCTATGTCTCTTGCCCTCCTTCTCCATCACCCCTCCTCCAAGATCCTCGTCATGGGCTCCTGCCTCCTGCCCAATGGGATCCACCCTGGCTAGATCCTCCTCAAACGACTCTGCCAGGATCTCCTCCTCAATATCCTTCTTGGGAGATGGAGGGGAGATCTCCCTCTCAGGGCTCCGGTCGTATTCACGTTGCTCCTTCTCGTGACCTTTGACCTTGGGCTTGAGGCCAAACAGGGCACGGAATGTCTTGTTTCGTTTGACCTTGGCCGGTTTGTGCTTGGGACTATGCTGTTCCACCACTGGAAGTCGCCTCTCTGGTACAGAAGAAACAAGGTAAGAATGGAGTGAAATTATTTAGGTTTATTTGGAATACCGATAAAGAAACAATGAGAACAGTAAAAGATCTTTCACTTCAGTGTATTACACATGCATATTTAATATTGGAAATGAGGATCAAGTAGTGAAGAAAAAAACAACTTGAACTAGATGTACAGCGAACCATTTAAAGGTGTATTGTGTTAAAGTGACCTCTAACGCTAGACCTCAAGATCTCTCCCAACTAATCCGATAATTGTCACTCCTACATTACTAAATATGAAGTTCATTAGTAAAATTCATCACAACAAAAACAGTATAGACAAATGACCAGCTAAAATTGGTAGACGGAGGCATAAAACCTACTTAGAAGCATTAACAAAAAAAACAAAGAAGATGTGAACCACATGAAATAATATGAAGCCACACAGCTAGGCCCATTCTTGCAAAGAGATTTCATTTTCAAATCACACTCTGATGGTTATTAATCTAGATTATGGCAATGGTTTGTGAGACAAGGCCCAGATCACCTTTGAATTCTTACCTCCAGGACTTACGATTTTTATTACAGATCGAGCATGCGATCTTAAACACATAGGAGTAATGCCGAAAATTTGTTTACAAATTATAATTTCCTCCTATTAAAGCCTCTTTATTTACTATCTATTGTCCACAGCAGACTGCATTTGCATATTCATGAGTAAGAAAGAAGAGGATCGAGGGTAGTTGAATTCCAGTTCATCGTGATTTAGCCGTGAACCAGAATAGCCTGGTGGTAAAGTCGCTGCCCGGAAAGCAGTAGATGGCAGGTTCGAATCCCACTGGTTCCAATTTTTTCTGACTTAAGATTTTCATTACAGATCGAGCATGCGATCTTAAACACATAGGAGTAATGCCGAAAATTTGTTTACAAATTACAATTTCCTCCTATTAAAGCCTCTTTATTTACTATCTATTGTCCACAGCAGACTGCATTTGCATATTAATGAGTCAGAAAGAAGAGGATCGAGGGTATTTGAATTCCAGTTCATCGTGATTTAGCCATGAACCAGAATAGCCTGGTGGTAAAGTCGCTGCCCGGAAAGCAGTAGATGGCAGGTTCGAATCCCACTGGTTCCAATTTTTTCTGACTTAAGATTTTCATTACAGATCGAGCATGCGATCTTAAACACATAGGAGTAATGCCGAAAATTTGTTTACAAATTACCTCCAGGATGTTTGACACTAAGAGATCTCCCAAGGCCACGCCTCTTCTCCTTACCCCCGCTGTCCCCTCCCCTGCCTGATACCATCTGCTGGGGGTGATGCGGTGGTGATTGTCTGAGATGTTGCTGTGGAGGTGCTGGGGGTTGTGTTGTACGGTGTGTCGTGGGTTGTGACTGGGGGTATGGCTGTGTCCGCTGGGTAGATTGCTGAGATTGGACCGACGAGGGCCGGCTTGGGAGATGATCTGTGATAGTTGTGTTGCTGAGATGAGGGCCTCCCTGAGAATATTGATAGAAAATAGGAAATTAGTTTAATAACATCAATGAAAGCATTATCCTATATTTTTACATTAACTTTCACAACAAATGTGATCAAGACCGTGAACTAGCATAGAAAGAAAAGCATATTACTCTTGAAAGAAAAACAAAACATGGTACCATAAAATCAAATATATTGATTTAATGAAAGAAAATTTATCACAAACTTTTCAATGAAGAGGTAGTTGAAAAGATGTTTTGGAAAGATGGGATAAGATAATAATGCAGTTTGAAACAGAATAATATTGGATAAATGGATATCATAAATATATATACAGATGAAATACACAAAGGAACAAATTCTTGTGATTATTAAAGAAATCTATTACAAAATCTGAAATTATTCATTACATGATGGACACTAAGAAGCAAAAAAAATTGTACAAATTGAAATTGAATTTTTTAATGACTTACATTGTGTGTAATTAACACAAAATTTTGTGAGAACTTAGAAAGTAATTTGACAAGTAAACAAACCTGGACATTTTGTCTTGCTGACATAATTACTGGAACATTTTCACCTGGAGATTGCTTGGCTTTCATGTCCCTCGCATCAAGACGTTGCACACCCCCGTGAGGTGGTGCTCTGGTCAGCCAGTCCTTATTCTGCTTAGGTATGGGTGGGACTGGTCCATTAGGAAATGGGGGTGATTTCTGCTGTTGTTGATTGGAGATGCCAGAAATCATGGAAGGAGTGGTACTTTGTGACCTGCTTGCTTCTGTTACAATTATGAAAAAGAGTGGAAAAATCATCAAAAGTCCTTTACAAAAGTTTTGTTCAAATCTTGTGTCCTAATTTGAAATACTACCTTTTTTATTGAAAAGAAATATCAACACTATATTTTATCATTTTAAATGAAACATTCATTGACTTATATTCTTTGTATTCATTCTATTTCTTTCTTTTAACAAAAAAAAACATAATCTCATAATACAAAGCTTTGTTATTGATTACTAATTTCCCATATCTATTCAGATTGTTTGATTTTGTGTGTATTGAACAATAAGCACATGCATTGGTCCATCCCTGGTGTTTGTAAACACTCATGTCTCATTGCAATTGATAGATGCACGTAAAAACTTGACCATACACACACACATGTATAGTATATATCTTGACTTACTGTTTTGGCTTTGATTGAGGTTGTCTGATGCCATGCTACGAATGATCAAGACAAGTCTCTTCTGTCCTCTGATGAGATCAACAGCCGCAGCATGAGGGATGTTCTCACAGCTAGTCCCATTGACTGAAAGGATCTGATCACCAACCTGTATCTTGTGGTACTCGGCCATACCACCTCGATCGGTCCTGGTGGGGAGAATATGGAATGATTAGATGCATTCTCTATCAACTTGTCTTCAGGCAACAATATATTGCAGAAAGAGAGATGTGTTTGAAGACAATGCAAAGTAAAAATCCCCAATGTGTGCTTCTGATCAGTTGAAAATCAAGTGGCCTTATTTTAGTTATGTTTTATTGCAACATTTCTGCAAGAAAGATACGTGGTGTACCATGAAACCTACTACACTATTCTTCTTCGCCATGGAAACCTTCAGAAGTTACATCATACTAACCTGCCACCCTCTAGGAGAAATCGTTTTAAAAAAAACTGCAATTTATTGAATGTGATAAAAAATAAAAAATAAAACACCTGCTTGCCCATGAATGAATGATTGGTTTCAATTCACTTGTTCACATGACAATGTACAGTGCTCTTGAATTAAGATGTCTTGAGCAGTTCACGTACAAAAAGGTTGAATATTATATTTTGAATCGTACAATACTGACATGTGCAAATGCTCAATAGATCACATATAAAGTTGTGCTCAAAAGTTAGTGAGCCCCACCACCAAATGCACTCCTTCATACTGAGTGTTGAATGTAGACTACATTACTACAATGTTCGGCGAGCCTAGAGAAACAAACTTTATTGAATGTAACATTTTATCACCTGAGTTTACAATTGAATATATAAATAAAACATGGCAGAACTTGAATACTTAAAATATGTTCATTTTCTGGTGGGGTTCACTCACTTTTTAGCACCACTGTATTTGATGTATTTTCCTATTTCCATCTATTTTCCTATCTCACAGGTCTTTAGTAGAAATTTAAAAGCAAACTCTGATCGCTTCAAATAAACGTTCGATACTTGATTATAGAGGCAAGATTTGTTATCTTTTAAAAGAAAATATACTGGAAAACTTACTTGGATACAAATATTCCAAGGCCATACTCGCTTCCTCCTCGTATGTTGAAACCAATAAACCTATGTTTCTCATCCAGTTGAATCACTACTTTCCTCTCTCTGTTTATACCAGCAGTGGATGCGTTCAGACCTGATGGTGGGCCCCTTGCACGAGAATAGGTATCAAACCTAAACACAATCACATAAATAGAAATGTAATAATGACACGATACAAACACAAAAGCAAAAAAAAAAATCAGAAAATTCATACTTTTGGTGGTAAAAATCATATTCATATTTGATTAATAAAATAGGAACAAATGCAATTTTATCAAATTGGTTTGGTATCTCTGCAAGAGTAGTCTGCATAGTTTATTGGAGATGCATTCACATTTGATAAATGACAGTAATTGGTGGAATGGTTCTGGCTCTTGTCTGTCGATCAACGGTTTGTAGGTTCAACTAGAATGCAAAAATAAGTTTTGTGAAAATAAATGAATCCTTCAATAGTAATTAGTATCAATTGTCTTATTTTACATGTGCATTTGACTTTGATGACATTTTGAGTGCTATACTTGACAAATTATTTCTGTTTGTTAAAATCAGCTTGTCATTTGGGAAATCTGGGCCTTTGAATTCATAATTACTACATGTATTTATATTTAAAAAAAACACAAAAACTAATTTCAATTTTGCATGAATACTCACCATTTTGTTTTCTCTTTTGATTGTCTTCTTTGAGAGTGTTGTACTAATGCAGGATTATGCTGAACGGTCATTCGGAGCTTATTGGATCCCTGTAATACACGGATAGCACTGCTGATGGCTATCTCTTCAAAATTAATGTTGTTCACTTCTAAAATCTCATCACCAACTGCCAGCCCATTTTTCTCTGTAGGAATGAAAGTGACAGAAAAATTGATTTGATATTTGTTTTAATGTAATCAAATTGCAACTTATCCAATTCAGATTTCAGAAAAAAATACATTTTAGAGTGGAAATGATTAAGCAAATAAATGACAAGTATTAAAGGTAAAAGAATGTAGTTGTAGCAAACATTCATTTCATGAGAAAGTATTAAAATCAAGGTTAATCGTCACCCTAGTATCAATTATCATAGATCTAGATCTGGTACAATAACATAAACTTGTCTTTGCGAAATAATGAATCTTAGCTGAAAACTGACAACACTTGTGATTACTAACACAGAAAAATATATGTGAGACAGTGTATTAACATTGCTTAGAAAAATATTCAACATATATGATGGAATTCCAAGTTTATTTTGCTCATATCTTGGCAATTGCTCATTTTCTTCCAGAGCCATTTTCATTTACACATACAAACACTTAGGTGGTCATTTTATTGGATTCTGGGCTCATTTTTAGATTATTACCACAGCTGGCAATGGAAAACTTTGTGCAAGTACATGTATGTAGAAACAAATTTAATGGCAAAGCAAAGAAATTTATTTTTGCTTTGATATCTAACAAGGGAAATGTTACTAAAAGCTTAAAACACATCTTGCTACAAGGTGAAAATGATATACAAATTAATGACTGGGCTCTTTTATAACGGTGATCACCCGGGGGGGGGGGGGTACTCGACCAAAAAAGTAGTACATTACGTCAGACCCCCATTTGCAGAAATACCGCAGTTCAGATTGCAAACTGCGGTATTAGACCCCATTTTGCATTTGAAATCTAAAAAATCATTTCCAAGCCCTGGGGGTCGTTTCATAAAGCTGTTCGTAAGTTAAGAGCGACTTTAACAACGACTGGTGATCATCGCCAATGGTTTGTACCATTTACCGCAAGACAGGATCACCAGTGGCTCTTAACTTACGAACAGCTTTATGAAACACCCGCCTGATCAACCCCACTTGGCCAGGTAATCCCCACAGGCCAGATTATGAGCGTTGAGCCAAGGACGAAATGATAAACAACAGCTGTGCTATTACGTAAGTCTTCTCTGCCTGTAGAAGGACCTTCGGAATCAAATTATTGTATTCGATATTTAATCACGTTTTCAAAGGCATATTGTATTCAGAAATTCAATGCTAGCCCATTTTCAATTTCGAATGAAGAAAATCAACCTCGAAATAAGGAAAGTAAGTGAATAAAAAATGGCGACATGTTTTCCCGGACCGCACTCGGGCTGTTGTGTTATCTTCGGACCGAGGTCAAGAAACGGGTGTTTTGATACTTACATTGCATGCCTGGGGCAGTAGGGTTTTCGTACTTGGAGAAGAGAATTCATTGAGAAAAACTGGGGTATAGTGTTCTCAAATGGAGGTTTTTCGTCATGGGTATGTGCCGCGGGCGAGACAAAAAACGGGGGCCTTGGAGCGGGCTTATTGTAAAAAGGAGGGTCCTCGGAACGGGCTTCAGAACTACAAATGTTTGTGAAAACGGGGGTCCTTGGAACGGGTCGCCTGCGTGTGCATCCCAATGGAACGGGCATACGTGCATGCAGCTAGCACGGCGCACAGGCGCCCGGTGCACTAGCGCAGAGGCGATGGTCGGACAGCGCTCTGCGGCCGCTTTTCACAAAAATTGCGGCTCATCGTAGCAGATCAATGCGACCGGAACGGCGTAACGGAAAATATGTGAAGCTTTGGAGCGGATATCTTTCTTCTTTTTTCTTGTTAAGAAGAAAATGCTATGCTTTGGAGCGGCTTTCTTTGTTCTTTTTCTCAATAAGACAAAAATGCTATGCCTTGGAACAGAAATTTGAGTGTGAAAATGGGGGTCCCCTCCGCGGCACATACCCACTATGCATTATATACTGAGTGCCCCCCCCCCCCCCGGGTGATCATAATAGAAAGGTTTGTTTTACTCACCAGCATCAGACCCTCTCTCAACCCTGCTTACAGAAACTGGGGTACCCTGCTCTGATCCTCCTTTGATTGTAAAGCCTAAATCCTCATTCTTGTTGGTGATTGTTAAAACTCGGGGACTGGTTGCTACATAATGACTCATATCTGGTCCAAAACAAAATGAGATTGAGGGAAAGAAAATATATTATTAACATATATACATTCGATTCCATTCCATAATTCCTGAACAATTTCTAAAAGTTATACGAGTATATAAATGATTAGTCAAGTTATCATATCCCGTACTTATTCTTCTGTACGCAACTCCTACCTGACATATCACCCTGGTCTTGTACATCATGTACAATAGTAGCTTATTTTGACTTAACATTAATCTTTCCAACACATTTTATCACAAGATTATCCATGACCTGTGGCTCAGTACACTCATAAATTATGGAAAAACAGATATAAAAAGGATCATATGAAGTGCAATCATGAATTATTCATCAATATCTACCTACCTGTTATCTTGATGAGGTCATTGGGTGCTATATTTTAGACACTCAATGTGATACAAATTCCTCAAGAGATAAAACGTCATCATGAATTAAAGTCCCACTTTAATAACTGATGTGCTCAATCATAAGGATTATTTTAAACCTGGGTGCAATTTTAAATACCGATTTGATGACTGCCTAACTGTAACCTTGCTTTAGACCCTATCAAATCCAAATACAAAAGAAATCAATAAAAGTGACTTCACATGCAGAGCTTACTTCCCCCACCTCAATGGAAGGGGTTGATTGAGAAGCACTCATGCATAAATAGTGGCATAGATACTTCTATATCAATTAGTGAGAAAACAAGTTACAATAGACAAATGCAGGTGCAACAATCTCTGTTGGATATATTAAGAAATGTTACAAGTGAGCACAGAGATGATTTTGGATGCAAATGTCAGTTTCAAAAGAAGTAGAAAATGCATTTCGTTGCTGAAGATCATACATGTAAAAAATGATATAAAGCTTTTACAGTTATTTTGATAGTATACTGTACATGAATATTTATCTGATATTGATGAAATCCCTATTAATCTACATGTACATGTGTTAATATAAGTATTAAGAAATATGTTTGTCTATCAGTGGAGTTTATATACTTTTCCTGGTACATGTAGCTCAAAATGTATATTATAAAGCATAATTCTCTATTTTTTTTAATATCAATCTATGAGTTTCTTAGCTTATAAAATAAAATGTGGAAAACAAAAATGTACCCCAAAAAATCTGAAATATTGGCATGAATTTAGCATATCCACGTCATCATATTGCCAACATACAATGGTTATTCAATAGTCATTCAGAAGTCTAATAGGGGATTTTGCACATGATATATCTGCATTTGCGATCTTCTTTCTGAACAAAGTGATCCTTACATCAACTCTAGCAGGCAATAATAGTTTGTAACAAAGACCCTTAAGGGCATTTATAGGGCTACTTCAAAGAACATCCACACCATAGCCCTCGGCAAAGTAGATTCTTGAACACAATGGACGAGACAGACTCTGACGCTTCCTAAAAACCCAAACTGTCAATATTTCATCACCTGTCTGTCTTGTCATTCATATCTACAAATCATCTTTGCAATGCTTTAGAAGGTTCGGGACTCCAGGTACATGTACATTAGGACCTGTCCCTCAAGGGAAGTCAATGCCATTCTTAAAGCTAGACAATGCCAAGATGTCCTCCTTGAAAGACTGATCTTAATGAACCTCATTGAGACTGCCAACAGAAACCCTTTCAAACTGTCCTTTAACCAGTTAACAACAGCTATTGTTTGCAAGCAACGCTCTGCAAAGACTAATTATTGATTAAGTAGCAAAGAGGGTCTGGATGTTATTGCAATGCAACTGATGATTCAGCATGGATTCAAATTTACATTGAATCTAAGAAATGCAAAAAACTAAACATAAGAAAATAAGTTGCAGTATCACCAAGCACATGTATATCATGGTACATGTATCCCTGCTTATCCTGTTTTCAAAATGGATCAGTACATTTTCAAGTATTAAAGGGGATGTGGTACTGGTTATTATCATTTTTAAGCATAATATGCTACATGTAGACTGATAATTCAACAGGATGAAACATGTAGAGTATGACCCAACAACCATGATCATTTTATTTTCATTTTCTGAGGCTTGTATTCAATAACAAATCAAATGGTCAGTGTTCTTTCTGATCTACTGTATCCACAAATTGGTAGTGTATTGGCGAAAAAGAAGAAGTCCTATTAATGTTTTGAATTGAATCCACACTCAATCAATATGAATGCTTTCTTTACGTATCACAAAATTCTATTATATAAACTTCATCATTATGGTATAAGAGGTACTTTTTTAGAATGGTTTAAGAGTTATTTGAGTAACAGACAACAGTTTGTATCCATCAATGGTATAAATTCTCCATTACTGCAAATAAACACAGGCAAGGTTCAATCCTCGGCCCCTTGTTGTTTTTATTATATATCAATGATGTCCAATATGTTAGTCACCAACTGTGCCCTATAATTTTTGCAGATGATACAATTTTTTTTTTGTCAGGTAAAAGTATTGTCGATTTAAATTCTATCCTGAATGTAGAAATACCTAAGATCGAAGAGTGGTTTCTTGTAAATAAGTTGGTTATTAACTCTTCTAAGACAAATTATATGATATTCAAAACAAAAAATAAGAAACTTTTTGACAATCTTAGTGATATCTACTTAAACGATAAAAACGTACATGTATTACAAGTTTCTACAATTAATTTTCTTGGAATCACTCTTGATGAAAACCTGTCATGGTCTTCTCATGTAAATGTAATTTTACAAAAAATATCTTGTGCTATTGGTGTTATATTTAGAATAAGACATTTCATACCACTTCAAATTCTATTATACATTTATAATGCAACAATTTTACCACATTTATCTTACTGCACAATGACTTGGGGTAGCTGTGCTCAAACACATTTAAATAAAGTCTTTGTCTTACAGAAGAGAGCATTAAGAGCAATTAATAACTCCAACCCTAGAACACCATCTGGACCTTTATTCTATAAGTTTAAAGTTCTTAAAATTTTTGATATTTACAATTTACAAATAGCATCTTTTATGTATATGTTTGAGCACCAGTTGCTTCCTCCCATATTCACAAAATACTTTAAATTGACTTCAAATGTCCATTCATATTCAACAAGACAATCCAGTGATTTATATTTACCTTTGTTGAATTATGAATCTTCTAGAAATTCTGTAAAATATGCTGGAGTTATTTTATGAAACAAAATACCTAAAGAAATAAAAAGATGCCCATCTCTTGCCTCTTTCAAAACAGATATAAAAAAATCCTTATTGATGCATATAAATCAATTTGAAAATAAGTTGTATTGCCTTATCATCCACCCATATAATTATGTTTACAGTACTTTCTCCCTCTCTCTCTTCTATGATTATTATGATTATATTATGGTCTCGGGAGCCCAGCCTTAGAAAGGCCATTGGCCTATGCTGGCTCCCTCATATTCTCATTTATTCTCTTGTTAAATGTATTTCTATTTTTGTATCTTTATTTGTATATAGTGTATTCTTTGATTTGTATGTTGTATGTTTTTTAATGAGAATTTGGAATAAATAAATGAAAATGAAATGAAAATGAAACGTTTCCAATCAAGGTGGTATGTCCTATTAATATTATGTTTTTTGCAGGAACAAATGTGTAGCTCTGAAATGACAGACCATGTTAGTCACCCAAGAAGTTTCTTGAACATACATGTACATGTACATCTATAAAAGGCACAATGAGTTGATTACTTGACCCTCCTTCTTTATTATTTGTACATAGAGTTTTTTTATGGTCTTCACCGACTTAAAAAAGCAGTATGTACGTAATACACAGGTATCGGAAGTCAATATCTTGTGGTGAGATAATGCATCAATGATCGTGGATAAAGACGTTTATAGATGTGAAAATTTTCAGAATTCAAGAAGCTTGATCATTTAGGTTCGATGACCCTTTGTTAGTCTGGGTTGGTTGGAGTTGGTGAAAATCAATAGTATTCTTTCTGAAGAAAAGAACAGGATCCGCATAACCCAAGAATTAAAAAAAATAAACTGACGTAAATAACTCTTACAGATCAATTGCCAAGTTTTAAGTTGTACATGTACTGTAGGCTTAAAATAGCCATCACCTCTTCTTACTGTATGTTTCTAATGAACAGAACAATTCCAGTTTAAAAATGGGCAATAACCATCCTTGTTTCAACTGAATGTTTTTGGAAGCATTGATGGAAGATAATATTATGTAGAAGCTTTGTGCTTCATAATTGACATTTTGGCATCATTATCATCATACCGTACTTGCATTTATAACATGAAACCTGTATCCAGAATCCCTAAAATGCTCACCTAAATCTTCACTCTGCGTATCAAAAGACCTTTCATAAGCCCTCCCATGCCAGCTAGGAGACCTCTTAAAGACAGGAGCGTCCTGCATTAAATGCGTGGCCATCGGGTGGGCCATGCGGTCGTACGGTGCCAAGGTGTCAAATTCTTGCAAGTACCCGGGTGGCACCAGGTTCCTAATCTCCCGGAGTAGGTCCATCTTTGCTGGCGTGTTGAGAATACTGCGTAGATCAGAGATGAACTGCCGAGCATTGTGGTATTTCTGGTACTCCTTCAGCATGTCATGAAGAAGATCACGCTCCCGTTCAGTCAGGAGAATCCGTGCCTGGTGATGGTAGTGGCGCAGATTGCGCTGCTGCTTGTCCTCCATTTTGAAAATAAAATCCAAGCGCTTTTTAGTCCAATGTTCATTTAATCAAGGGAGAATGTCTTGTTTCCTCATGATAACTGTCATTCTGAGAATTTGGCAGATCTGAAATATAGTGATCATTAAAAGTACATGTACCTTTCCTTTGTCTCAGTTTCTAGAGTAACTTCCTCATTCTGTGTCCTTTGGCAGAACATGTAGTTCACTGACGATCATTCCATTTCTGAAAAGAAAGGTAAAATATAATATTATTTTTCACCATAAAAACCATAAAGCTACATTTTACATGTGCAAGAGGATCATGACAATTTTTGTACAACTGAGTGAATGCACAGTACATGGATGTTGAGAAGATAATTCTGTGACTATCAGAAAGCACTTGATTTTTATGAGTGAAAGAAAAGTTTGTGGCAAACATGTACTTTCCCGGTATCTGAACATAATAAGCTACAACTGTAAAAGATGGTTGTTTGACTCTAGTGAATAGCAGGAAGGCTTTTCACATGTTCCTTCAAAAAAGAAATTCATCTTTCATTTTGGGGGGGGGGGGGGCATCACCAAGACCAAAAACAAATGCTAGCTATAAAAGCCAAGTAGGCCTATAGACCTGAGCAAAAATAACAGTGACACAACTCTACATGTAGTCTTAATACAATGTACATGTATCTCAAGAGGGAATAGGGTCAGAGTTACATGTAGGATTGTTCTAGAGTTTTTGGTTCAGAATATATATAAATATAAGGATAAGGGTTTATATAGTCTTCAGGTTGTCTTTTGTTTGGCTTATTGTGCAGATTTTCCATCAGAGCAATTGTCGCCGGAGCAAATGTCATGGGACCCAAATTGCTTCATTTCCATTTGCTTGAACACTCTAATCGTTTGCTAATTTTGAAGATTTGCTCATCTTGAATATTTACCCAACAATACATGTAGAAATTACACTGAATCGGTGCCAGTTTACCCCGACAATCTTTCTTTTTTGGCAGTATTTGGCTTATATTATTGGCATGTCACTATTGCCTAGTCACTAATTCAAGCAAAAGATTAATTACCAAAGTGCAAAAAAAGGCCATAATGTCCAAATTTCAATTTTATAATTGACTTTAATGAGCGTGATCGGTTCATCACGGACGGACATTTGATAGATTTTGAAAACTTTGAAGGCTTGTAACAAATTAGGAATAAGATGAACATGGTTCCTTTGTGTTTTATAGTGAAGGGTAGGACAAAGTATGCTGAATGATGAAAAAAGTTTGTTGCCATGGTTACCTACAAACATAGGTAGCCACTAAATGTGCCATATCACGGACGGACATGATAGAAATGTGGTTTTCAGAATTTTTGAACATTTTTATTGTTTCTATCTAAATAGCTTAACTTTGACCAATAATTGTTAATGCAACTTACACTCAGGTATGTTAGCTTCTATGTTCAGCATATTGAATTCTTAACCAATATCAAACTTCTGAGAGAATTGCAAATATTTTCCATCTCGGACGGACATCACGGACGGACACAATTAAAATACATTGGAAGTACCTTGTAAGAAGTTCTTATTACTTGTTTGGGGGAACAAATGCTATTGTATTGATGATTTGTACATTTTTTAAATATAATTAAACAATATTAGTTGCACAATCAAGTTGCTACAACTTCAGTCAAGTTGCTACAACTTGATTTAAGTTGTAGCAACATGATTTCTATGCTAGACACACAAAATAATCTAGCCATATGATTGCTTTTAAACACAGTTCTTTTCAAATCAAACATCCCAATGCACATTGTCTTCTTTTCAATTTATTATACCGTGTTTACACTTAATCGGCAATTGGTTCAGAACCAAAAGCCGATGCAGAATCGGCTTTTGGTTTGCGTTTACACGTTGTTACAGCTCGCGGTTCAGAACCGCGAGCCGATGCAAAAACCTGAAATGATACGCACACCAACAATATACGTCATAATAAAGACAACGCTGGATCAGTGCGCTAACAATTACGTCACAATGGTAAAGTAAATGAAATGCGCACAAATTGCCGATGCAGAATCGGCTTTCTGTTTACACGTAGTAAAAAGCCAATTCTGCATCGGCGCGGTTCAGAACCTACTACTTTGGTGGTGCAAATTGCCGGTTCTGAACCGCGAGCCGATGCAAGTTACTCGCGTTTACACGCTATGAAAAAGCCGATTCAAATGCCGATTAAGTGTAAACACGGTATTAGAGAATACTATAGTTGGTACCAAATCAACATCCAGTGGATCAATGATTATGTTGATACTTTTTATGATATATCATGATGATACATGTTCATACATTTTTAGGCATTACTTTTCGAAGAGCACATATTTTTTTTTATGTCCATTAAGTAAATCCAAAAGATTCACAGGTTGCTGATCATTATGCTTGTTTGGTGGATCAAGTATGACCACAACACTTGTCCAGGCTCTCTTCAAATTCATCTTTTGTCCATATTAAAGTGGAGACACCCCTTCACATCAACAGCCCTCATGTATTTAGGCCCTGACCGAATCCAAAATTGAAATCAAATACCAATTAAACTTGTAAACACTGCAGTGCAAGCTTTATATGAATTGTATGCATTTTCAGATTACCAGATCAGCAATTTGCTCAAAATTAGCTCAAAAATGGACTTTTAAACAAAGAATTCTTGTACTTTTCACAAGCCTCAAGGACGTGATGTCATGTTCTGTTTAGTAGAAGCATTGTGAATCCATGGGTTTGTACATAGAATTTTTTTTTTTTTCTGCTTATCAGAATATGCATTCTACTTTCTTCCTTTCAATCACTTTCTGCAAGCTTCAATTGATGAAATATACAGCTTTTGACTTATTCTTGCTCTATTTCATTTCCTGCTTTTTGGCATACATGTAGCTTCCAACTCTATCTGCATTCCAATTATGTTTTTTAAAAATTCCTGACAACAATTAAGCCCCAATAACAGCCAAAGAAAGATTTCACAAAAAATTGTGAAGAGTTGTAGGTTTCCATCCATTTGAGTTTTGAATAATTCTCAGTACCATTTTTCACTGCAAATTGGAACTAAAATTAAATTCATAATCTGCTCAGTATTTGCTCATTGTCTGTCCGTGATGAATTAAAGGAGAATGAAACCCTTGAAACCAGCTGAATCCATATCAAAGAGAAAAATCAAAGAAACATATTGTTGAAAGTTTGAGGAAGATTGAATGAATAATAAGAAAGTTATGAGCATTTGAATATTGAGATCACTAGTGACTAGTGCCATATAGATCCTCCCATCGGCAATGCGACCAAGATCTGTGATATCACACACGTACAACTCCCTCATTACTTTAGTACTTATTTGACTTATATTCTCACTTTTATAGAGACTATCACAAGGTGAGGTGTTCTCTTTATGAGATGACAAGTAAAGAGGTTTCACAACATTATATCATTGATGAATCGTTTGTCATATGATTAGAATGAGCAAAAAGAGATGTTTTGGGGTATATTTTCAGTGTCCAAATGGGAAGGTTGTACGTGTGTGACATCACAGATCTTGGTCGCATTGCCAATAGGAGGATCTCCATAGCATTAGTGATCTCGACATTCAAATGCTCATAACTATTTTATTGCTAGTCCTATTTTACTCAAAGTTTTGTTGATCATATTCTTTGATTTTTCTGCTTTCACAAAAGCTAACTTGCTCCAAGAGTTTCATTCTCCTTTAATGTCCGTCTGCGATTATTTTGATTTATGATATGGATAAAATGTATGGATTTTAGCTTTATTCAAATGAAATGATGTACAGTGTCTAGTGAGATGCTTCTACACACTTATATTTTTGTTTCTATTCTGATAAAGAATAAAAAGCTGAATCCATACATATTATCCATATCATAAACTCAATAAAAATGATCACGGACGGACATTAATTTCATCACGGACGGAAATTTCAAAATGGAATGTTAACATCTAACAGAAAAATTTACTTCCCATATTTTTTCTACTAATTTATGTTTGATGATAGATTGATGTTTAGAGTACAAGAAAATCCAAACCAAATTGGAGTAACTTTGAAAACAATAAAACTAGAGTGAATTGAATTTGAGTGAATTTACATTGTCCGTCCGTGATGAAATTAATGTCCGTCCGTGATCATTTTTGATTGAGTTTATGATATGGATAAAATGTATGGATTTCAGCTTTGTACAAATAAAATGATGTACAGTGTTTAGTGAGATACCTCTACACCTTTTTATTTTTTATTTCTATTCTGATAAAAAATAAAAAAACTTTTTATATTTTTTTTCATCACGGACGGAAATTTCAAAATGGAAATGTTCACACCTACCAAAAAAAATTACTTCCCAATATTTTTTTCCTACTAATTTATGTTTGATAATAGATTAATGTTCAGAGTGCAAGAACAACTAAACCAAATAAGAATAACTTTAAAAACAATAAAACTAGAGAGAATTTGATTTGAGTAAAAATGTCCGTCCGTGATGAGAGGTAATAGCACCCCCACGAATAAAATGGACTATTCCAGGAATTTCGGATTTATCAATCTTCATGAAACTGAGTTCTTTGAAACCTGAGATATCAAAGATTATCTTAAAAGCAATTTTGATAGAAATATCTATAAAAAAAAATTTCACCTCAATGCTAACCCTTAACCGATCATGCTCTAATAGTCAAGTGTATATTTTTTTGTTAAAGACATTACCTTGACACCCTTCCAAGTACTTGAAGAATTAACATCAACATTTTTGCCTGTGGCCTTGCTCCTACTGAATTTTTCAATTCAGTGCATGTGTCACATTAAAAAGCACATTTTACTACTGATGCAATTTTTTAATGGCTTTGAATTCGTAATATGAGTACTGTGGTTATGTTGCTTGTAATTTAGTAACAAAGAGAGCCAACTCTCCTAATCAATAGCAAAACTTTTATCATTGCTCAGCTCAGACACCTCTCTATAAATATTAAATTTGAATTCTGAATCTCAGGAGTTCTAATTAAAATGGAATATATCCTTCACAGCTCAATACTAATGCACGAAGCAGATGAGATGAGCACCTCATAGCATTTGTTCCTGTGTGAATAATCAATAGAATTCCTATCTAATGTGGGCTTATAAGGTATACTTCAATTAGTACACATTTTTACACAATAATTCAAGGAATTTTAGTGAAGAAATAGATGTAGAACATGTCTTGCATGAGCATGAGAAATATAGATGTAGAGCTATGCATACTTTGTAATCAAACCCGGTCCATAACTTGTTTAGAACTACTGCAAGACAGAGCTCTCTAGATACATTTAAAGCCTGATTTATGAAGTTGCAGTGAGCAATGATTTTCAGAATCTTTTTTAAATCGAGAATTCGAGATGTACATGTATGCATCATATTGCAGGAAAAAAAAATACACAAGGGCTCTGGGCGATATACATGTACATAGTTACTATTCAACCAAACATGGCAGAATGATTACAATGTAAAAACAAGCTCAAAGTAACCAAGTTACCGTGTAAGTTGAAAAGAACAATACTGGAAATTGAATTTTGGGGGGGTTTATTTTGGCTTGTTTAAAGGGATGGTCCGGGCTGAAAATATTTATGTCTTAATACAAAGAGTAGAATTCACTGAGCAAAATGCCTAAAATTTCATCAAAATCGGATAATAAATAATAAAGTTATTGAAGTTTAAAGTTTAGCAATATTTTGTGAAAACAGTCATCATGAACATTCATTAGGTGGGCTGATGATGTCACATCTCCACTTTCCGTTTTCTTATGTTATTACATAAAATCATAATTTTTTCATTATTTTATACTTGTGTGAATAATACATGTATGTCTCCCTTATAATGAAATAAGTTGCAGCAATGAATATCGAATGCACTAAATAAGTTGTCAATCCAATTTTTCTAGTTCTTGGAGGAAAAAAAATCAATAAACCTAATTTCATATAATAAAATACAAAAGAACAAGTGGGGATGTGACATCATCAGCCCACCTAATGAATATTCATGACGACTGTTTTCACAAAATATTGCTAAACTTTAAAATTCAATAACTTTGTTATTTGTCCTCCGATTTTGATGAAATTTTCGGCATTATGCTCAGTGAATTCTACTCTATTTATTAAGCTATAAATACTTTCAGCCCGGACCATCCCTTTAATACTGCAAACGGAACATTTTCCATGGTTTCACCATGTATCATCATTAATAATCATGCAAACTGCAAGTTTGATACTATGCAACGTACAAGTACATGTACATACATGTACACCTAAAATATGTTTCCAAATACATGTAAATTGCCTGTACATATAGATCTATGGAAAATAGATTCTCATCAATGAAAAGCTATTCACAACATTGTAAGCAATCTATTAAGGTTAAAGTATTATCATTGGGCAGTCATTGTATGAGAACAAGGAAACCAAAAGACTTTGGAAATTCATCAAATATAAATCAGTAAAAGCGCATATCTCTGAACAATGTTGAAAGGAAACCCACAACCTGCAAGCCACAGAGATATTAAGTACAATGTAACCAAACCAAACAAAAGAGATTCCTTTCAGAGAACCACATCATGCTTCATCATCACCATGACAACCAGGGACTCTTTTCAAGCATGCACAGCTGGCTTGGAAAAACAGGGGATGAGGACATGTCCTTCAGGTTTATACCCAGAATTGAATTGGAATCATGTATGACACTATCAATGGAACAGACTGTTTGATTTAGTGGACTGGTAAATGGGAAAGGGTTTGGATTGCTTCTTTCACTGAAAAGAAAGCCAAATATATTCAACCTCCAAGGCAGATCAAGTCAACACTTGAGTCAGAGGTCTGTAAGTCTCACTGCAGGTTTAAAGAATCAATTACAATTTACTCACTCTGGTTCTGAATTAAAAGGTGACATTAAAGAGAGAGAATGCAAAAATACAATGAAAGAAATGCTTGTAGATACATGTACGTAGTCTGAGATCACAATGGTGGATGTGCATGAAGGCAATGAAGCTATTTTACTTTGAGACTGAATAGAGAATCATTACCTTTACATGGACATACTACATTTCACATGCATTTTTCAAAGTTCAGACATTAGGCCTATACATGTACATGAAAATAAGCATGAAGCCATGAACCAACATAATGATGAACATTCAAAGTTATTTTTCCTCTGATTGAAGAGAATCGTCATCAATTCAGCTCTTCTGATACACATGTAATAACCACCACATACTTTTGGTGCAGTACAAAGCAGTAGTTCATCCCCTTGGGTTTTCTTTGGATTGGTGTACTTAATAAATCTGAGACAGAGGCCATTTGCTAATTGGGACTAGTAATGTTGACAATATTTGCAACAATAATCTTCACATAATTTCACAAACCAATGATATAAATACCTGTTCAGACGATGTACATCATAACTTAACTTAAATGAATTTGGTCATTTCCTTAAGGAAATTTTTATGCTAATTTAGGCCCATTATTTTTAACATAAAAAAACTTTCTCCACTTTTTAAGTTTTCAACAATGTTGAAGTTCACCCCAGAAAAATGTTGATTTGAATAAATAGAGAAAAATCAAACTAGCATAATGCTGAAAATTTCATCAAAATCGGATGTAAAGAAAGTTATGACATTTTAAAGTTTCGTTTATTTTTCACAAAACAGTGATACACACAACTCAGTGACATGCAAATGAGACAGTCAATGATGTCCGTCACTCACTATTTCTTTTGTTTTTGTTTAAATTATATACAATATGCCATTTTTTACAGATTTGACAATAAGAACCAACTTGACTGAAACATATAATATTAAACAATGCTGATTCCACATGTTCAGGGAGGAATTAATCGCTGTTTCTCTTGACAATGAGGAGAAAATTAGAATATTTCATATAATAAAATTCAAAAGAAAGTGAGTGGATGTCATCAGTCTCCTCATTTGCATACCGACCAGGATGTGCATATATCTGTTTTGTGAAATTAAGCGAAACTTTAAAATGTCATAACTTTCTTATTTCACATCCGATTTTGATGAAATTTTCAGCGTTATGCTTGTTAGATTTTTTTCTTTTTATTCAAATCAACTTTTTATTGGGGTGGACTTGTCCTTTAATGGAAATTCAACAAATACGCCCACCATGGCTAAGGTTCATTGACCTTGGTCTTATGAACTGAAACTCACACAGAATGTTCATTGATACTTGATTACTCTTACAGTACATGAATGTCCAACATTTATTTGTTTTTCTTTTTTTTTGGTGGAGGAACACATGGAACTGTAAGAAATTTTTGATTGAATATCAATATGTATGGTCACCCCATCAACAGAAAAAGCAATTTGAATTTTTAAATTAGCAAAGTGAGTAGTTATATTGAATTTGACAATAAGGTTTCCAAAATATTGGCAAAACATCAGCAAATTTTGTACCTTTTCTTCAATTGTTCTTCTGGAAACAGTACAGGCCACCCTCTAGGCTCCGTAACACAAAGGTTTGCGATGAATTGCAAATATGAAAAGACACCCCTGATTGGTCCTTGGTCAGTATTTTAAACTTAATGCGCATGTAACATTGATATCTTGTCTTGTCTGTCCGTTGATGCCCACAATCATTACATTGATTACTATGGCATATGAACGTCAAGGTCGACTTGACCTGAATTTTGCCGGGACCAGCAGGTGCAATACACCGGGTAACACCCTACTCTTTGACGAATAGTGTATTGGTTTTAACGTGCATAGGTTGTGACTCTCCTATACACGGGACCAACATTTGCGTCCTTACCGATGGTCGAGTGTTTTCCAAACTGCATTCACACCTGCACTGAATAAAGTGGCGAGGCACGCTTACACACAACGCTATAGCATCAGATTTTTTTGTTAGACGCGTTCCGAACCCCTCACGTTGAGATCTTATCCGAAACATTTGCTCTAACCCACTAATTTAGCGATTGATCGCTGATCTGTGTTACAGAACCCTGGGCCCCGTCTTACAAAGACTTATGGAAATTCATCAGTGTCATAATTTTTTTAAGAAAAATTTGCACAATGTCATTTTTATGCAAAGAGAAGTGCATTGAATTTTCAAGAAATCAATGAATTCATGGATATACATTCATATCTAGGGCCTATGTACATTCATATCTAGAAAATCTTTTGAACATACATGCATTTCATATATTGACTTTCCATAGTTGCGATTGATCAGATCAATTGCAACTATGGACAGCCAGCAACGTCAAGTATTATGCATGTTTGTTCAAAATATTTTCTAGCTGTGATGTACATGTACATTCATGGAATCATGCATTCATTGTTTTCTGCGAAACTGGGAAATTCACGCTGACAATTTGTGTAGACTATTTGGGGAAGTTTGATGAGCTATGCCTATGTGTAGTATGTTAACGTTTGTTTTGATGTGATTGAATAATGAAGTGTTCAGTAATAAATACTAATAGGATGGGGGTCGGGTGTCCGGACACATTTTTGAAGCCAGGGCCAGGCTTCTGTTTTGTCTTTGAGTCTGACTTTGGATTACAAAATAAAATTATGAATTCAATATTTGTACATATGCAACTTGACATAGGCCCTATGTACTCTACTCTCTAGTCATCTTCTATTTTGTTCTCTATTATATTTCCTATCATTTTGTACTAAAAATTGATAAAACTTCGCTGGTAATTTTTTCAAAATGTCTTTCTAAAATTGATTGTCCGGACACACAACAACTGGGTATACCTTAGGCTTAGCGTCGGGTCATGAGGCCAGCCGCAGAGTCAGCGAGGTAGCGGAGCTGAGGCTGCAGCGCAGAGCTCAGAGCAGAGTGGTCTCGGCCTCGGGTGCTGATGCATCGCGTTAATAGTATACTCCATCGACATCCAGTCCAGGACTCCCAGGATCACTCACAACAAATGACTTTCATTTATCAATCAATCACTGGTCTATCGCTGCATTTTTTAATGTCAGACTTAACTTCGACCAAATCCTAACGTTAGGGCAGCCATCCCTCTCACGAACGATAAAGTAAGGCAGCTCATCGGCGGCGGCGGGTGAAACATGGATCTGTCACGATCGACCTAATTTGAACAATGCAATAACAACATGCACGTACGGTGTGTACCGTATAATATTTATAACGGGAGCTCGCTAGCTGCCGACCGGACCCGTGCCCCGTACCGTACCGGTACCGGTCCGTAGATCAGATTCTTTAATTCGCTCGATCCAAGTTGATTTCGAGGATTTGCAATTCTGGCGTGCATCCGGGTTCTGGAAGCTATGGTGTTCAACTTTGACCTCATTTCCAGTTAGACTCGACAAAGCAGTCCTCATTTATTTGTAATTTTGTGTATAATAAACCTTCTATTAGTTAACTTCATTTTGGTGTATTGTATGAGTTACCAAGGTAATTTTCAAAATGGTTTAATTTTGATACATCAATTAAAAAAAAAACCTGTTCTCTTCGGGGTTCTCTTAAGCTGGATTTTTGTTTAAATCAGACAATGTCTTGTAGGCATGTCACTTTTTTATAATTGGTTTTATAACGTACCACAAAACGACAAATTTATAGGCGTAAATATCCATATCTGAATGACACGAGCCTCTAAACCCAAGATAACAACAACAACGTTTTGTTTGTTTTCTCTAAGAAATATGATATTTGGTCTTACAAAAAGTAAAAACTGGGATGTGCAGAACCCCCAGAAACTATTATGTAGGTGGGTGTACTGTGAAGGGGGTGCGTGCCCCTCCTGAAAAAGGCGGATGGACATGTCGTCGAAAATTTGAGGCAATAAACATATATTGATTGGCAAATAAAGCATTCACTGGATTTGTCTTGATTGTTCTCTTTCTTAATCCAATACGTGAAACTGTAAGATATAATTAGGGCCCATTTATACACTGTATATATATATATATATATATATATATATATATATATATATATATATATATATATATATATATATGAGATTACTTGCAAAAGGGGTTAGGTCGATCCATTTTTCATCAAATTTGATTTTTATGTCTCAATGTATAGATTTTTAGTACCTCTATAAGATGATACCAAAGAAAAGTTGAGTCCTATTAAAAAGTGAACTAAAATGGCAAAGAAAAATCACTTTTTTTTTCAAAAGGGGTTAGGTCCATTTCAGTTTAGTTGCAAAAGGGGTTAGGTCCACACATAATTTCAAGTTGGAAAAGAATATCTTTAAAAAATTGAAGACAGGTAGATTTCTCTTATACCAAATGTTATGTTCTCATGGTGAAAATTCAGTATCGCATAAAAATATTGCAATATGGGAGAATAAAAAAAATGATTTTCTTGGAGTGGCCTAACCCCTTTTGCAACCAAACTCTTCTGAAGAACTCATTTTTCAAAAGGGGTTAGGTCCATTTTTCATAAATGTTATTGTTTTCTGTCTCTAAACCTCACAATTTTTAGTCACTCTGATTATACTAAAGACAATTTGAAAATCAAATGAAAACGTGAATGAAAGTGGCAAAGAAAAATCACTTTTTCAATCAAAAGAGATTGGATTTATTTCAGTTTACTTGCAAAAGGGGATATGTCCACAATGATGATTTTTTTTTTTTAAATATATAGAAAAAAAAAATTGAAGACAGGTAGATTTCTTTTACACCCAATTTTTGTTCACATGATAGGGTAGTACATCATGACAATTTAGTTTCTCATAAGAATATTGCAATAAGTGAGAATAAAAAACATGTTTTTTCTCGGAATGATCCAAAGTGGACCTAACCCCTTTTGCAACTAAACTCTTCATATATATATATATATATATATATATATGGGCCCTAATTATATCTTACAGTTTAAATTAAGGTAAATACTTTTAGTTTTGGTTATATTATGTTAGCCTGACCTGTAGGTGTAAAGTATTGACAAATTAGCATCTTTTTAATTTTGCGTTTGAAAAAATGATTGGAGGTCCTTTAAAGTCGTTCGGCAGGGAATTTTAATACACTGGTCCAAAAAAGGCAATTTTTTGCTAATATAGTACGGGTTGGGGTAGGTGATAACAGTTACGTTGACTCGTTTGGTAATCGTGTATAGGAGTTTTTACAGAACATATTTGAAAAAAAAAGAAATATGGGAAAATCAGGCTATTTAGTTTAAGCATAAATTGGGCGACTTGGACAATATATAAATCATTCATTTTAATAATATTATTTTTGAAAAATAGGATATGTGTGCTATCTGATTTGAGTTTAAAAAAAATATAAGGGCCTTCTTCTGCAACAACAGTATCATTTGTAATACTAATTGTGTTTGGATTGCACAACCCCTTGCTAAAATACCATAATTAATGTATATGATGCAGTGTAAGTAGTGTGAGATGGAAGAAAATATTTGAGTTTGTTGATCATTCCGATCGATGTTTCTTGAAATTGTCTTGCATAATAGGGCCGCGGAACGGTTTTAAAAGAGGGGGCTGAGCCAAAAGTGGGGGGCTGACCATGCAAAAAATCTAAATCAGATGGTCATTTTTATGTTTTTGTACACGGTTTGGGTAAACAGTCCCCGCCCCCCCCCCCTCCCCGTTTCCGCGGCCCCTGCATATTATCTTGACATCTGGATTCATTGAGTCATGCCTATTTTGGCGCAAGTTGAAATCGGAGTTATATCACTGCAAAAAATGTCTACTGATTATCCAAGCGTGAAGATATACCACAGGAATCGAAATATTTTGGAGAAAATACTCTTTCTGGTGATATGATGTATTCATTGCATAATTTGTCCTAAAATTTGGGATTTGTGAGGTGCCAAGTTTTTTTTTTTCGCAATATCATAAAATGAATAAAATGCAGACCCGACGGAGGTTATGAAGTTGTAGGCCTATATGATAAAGGATGACCAGTGGTAGTAGCCGGTCCAGTATGGGCAGGAAAGAAAAAAATCGAGCCATATTTTGGGCTAAAAGGGAAAGCTTATTTTTCACAAGTTGATCATTTATCCTAAATTCCAAAATAAGTGCCAGAATCGCGCGCTAATTTTTGTTTTTTCATAAACTAATCTTAAAAGTAACACTTTGAGGACTATTTGCAAAAAATTATGAGCAGGATAAGTATCTTACTACTATAAACGAATCTTGTGAGCGCAAAGAGCGAGCTGATTTATGTTAAACATATTGCACGGGCGTAAATCTCGGGGGATAGGGGATATATCCCCACTTTTCAGAGAGGGGAATGGCATGTACAATCAACCCCCACATTTTTCAAGATATAATTTTTTTTAATCATCAAATAGTGCTCCTGTATTATATCATTGGCGGGTGGAGGCCCGTTTGGGAGCACCCCTAAATTAAGATCAAATTATACTTTGAAAAGAGAAGTCGATCCATCACCATATACAACAAATTGATTTGAATAAATAGGAAAAAAGGTCGAACAACGTTAAAAATTTAATGCTAATCGGATGTATACTGGGAAAACTGACAATTCAAAGTTTTGCTTAAATTTACCAAACATTTCTAAGCATAACACGGATGAAAAGCAAATTTTGTTTCACGTAGTAAAATGTAAAAGGATATATATTTTACATATTATGAACGAGTACAATTAATAAGCACTCTCTCGGTATTGAAGTTATAAAAAAGGGTTATTTCAAAGTAAATATGCGCCACTGAGTTTGTCACATATTCTGCTAAATCATATTGCCCCCCCCTAGACCCTGTATCACGGTGACGTAACCCACTTAAAATAAAATGGATGATTTGAAGTACGGTATTTTAACATATTTAGAAATCGTACTTGAAATCCAAATATACAATCGACAATAAGTGAGGGAGATAAAATGCCAAAAGAGAAAGAATGACAGCAAGAAAGAATTCAAGATAAAAAGAAAGAAAATGGAAGCAATAAAAATGGCCTCATCAAAACATAATCATATTCATTACTTTGAGGATTTGGCCGGTACGTGGTCTGGTTCAGGGGCGGATCCACGATTTTCTAAAAGGGGGGGGGGGCACATATTCCCGAGGAAATTTGACGAGCAAAAAAAATGGGTCCTCGCTTTCAAAAGGGGGGGGGCACACTTGTGTTAGGGCGACATATTTACATTAAGGCTTGGTCCCACTGCACTTACGGATGCAGAGAGGATGTAAAACGGAAAAGAATATTGCCATCCGTTGTAAAACGTTATGTATCCGCATGTACTCTTTGCATACGTGTTTCATAATTATGCTCTACAGTATTATATCCACCAACCATCCGTCCACTGTGAATTCGCCCATTTTGTCTATTGGCTGGAACGGATGAAAACGGATATGGAGCCACCCCAAATTTTTGCTTGTCAGCTGTATCCGTTATGATTAAGTTTTGTGTCCGGCGCGACGGCCAGTGGGACCAGACCTTTACACATTTTTATTATGCCTCCCAAATGGGGGGGGGGGGGGGCACGGGCTGGATCCGCCAGTGGTCGAATGCAGTCATGATAAAAATGAAAAACTCTTCGACTGAAAAAAAAGGAGGAAGAAAATATTGTAAATGAAAACATTCTCATCTAGAAAAACAGTGATATTTTGTTCTTATCATCATCATCATCATCATCATCATTATTATTATTATTATCATTATTATCATTATTATCATCATAATTATTATTATCATAATTATTATTATCATCATTATTATTATCATCATTAGTATTATCATCATTATTATTATCATTATTATTATTATCATTATCATCATTATAATTATAATCATAATCATTATCATCACCACCGTCATCATCATTATCATTTGTATGATTATTATTGTTTATGCATTCAAAATAAATCGATTTCAATTAAGTTTGTCTTTGTTGTGATGAAAACAATACATGGCAAAAGCCAATATAAAGCCACCTGCTGACTTGACACATTCATATTCCCAAGTTGAAATGTATGTTAGTTAATATCATGAAAGTGAGTTAAAAATATTGAAATAATCAACAATCGGATGGAGCAGTTCATTGATCGCCCGATTGATCGATAGAAAAAATAGGTTTTCTGTATTTATGGAAGTGCCCCTTTTTTCTTGGTGCCCCTCAAAACGGAAGATGGCGCTCTGCAAACCATGCGAGATAATGAATTGAATACACTAGTTCTGATTCTAGTCTTTTTCTAGATGCCATAAAAATCTGTAATTTTGTCCTGTATTTCATCTATTTTCCATTGGTTATTTCTCGACTTTCCCCCTTCCTTTCCCTTGTTTGTGCTATAGATCTATCAATATTTTTTTTTATTTGATTTAATGATTGGTGAAACGAATTGAACTTTAATCAAATCTTGTTGCCCAAAGCAGGATTGAAGGAGATATTTCTTTTTTTTATGAAGAAACTTCAGGGAGAAGCTTTCCAGGGCAGCTTTTAGCCTGATAAATAATATTTCTTGATTTTTTTCCGTGGCAAGCTCTTAAAATTACAACGCACATTTATTAATTCAAATATCACTGAGATCACTCAATCCAAAACGCCGCAAAAATATTTATATCAACACATGAATATACCGACCAATGCCAACGCTTGGTTGACGAATTCGTCTTCACGCTTGCGTGCATTTGAATGGGAATGAATGAATAGATAGACGCAGTGCGTCTCTTTTTTCGTCATGCATCCGGCCGTCGCTTTGTGACAAGCAGCGCAGCGCAGATAGAATACGGCGGCGATCGCAATTGCTCAGAGTATGTGTATGGCTGTGACAATCAGAAAAGTGTGAACGACTGCCATAAAGGAGTCTATACATTTTTGACTAAATTCTCTTTTTACAATTTGACCGATGGAATCAGCCATAACAAAGCTGCAATTAAAAGCTACTCTGAGTTTCATGATGGTGTTTTGCTGAAAGAGTCGCCGTGTTGATGTAGGTTTGATCGCCTCTTTCTGAAGTTTCTCTACTGAACGTCAATTCTTCCACCGGAATCGGCAAAGATCGCTCCCCTAAAGATTCGGCCTGATTCCTCGAGCTCCCGTGGCTCTGACCAAGGTAATTAAAGGGCGCCACCCATCTGGTTACTTGTTTTGTAGACCAAATGCTTCAAAGTTCAATCTCTGTACACTGGTTGTTCCGCTGAACTATGTTGGCTCCACTCACAGTAAATGTCAGAATTTTTTTAATAAATCCCCAGAAACGACAGTTATCGATCTTGTTTGATCTAGCCTAGGCCTTTTTTTTTTTTTAAATTAAATTTTAAGATGACTTTAAACTTTTTGTTTAACTTAAGCTTTAAATTTAAAACTTTTGAATATATGCAGCCTGTATACTCAATAACTCGATGTAGACCTATATTTTCAAAAAAGTGTAATCCAGGTTGCACTTAACATGTTGATATATTTCACACCAAATAACTCTAGATCTATAAAGCTTTGATTTAATGACAATCATTGAATATTTACTTTATTGTCTTGACTCACAAATGAATGTAATATGCGGTATAGGGTCTAATTATTTAAAGGACTGGTTTTTTGTCTCACCTGCATAGCAGAGTGAGACTATAGGCGCCGCTTTTCCGACGGCGACGGCGGCGGCGACGGCGGCGGCGGCGGCGACGGCGGCGTCAACACCAAATCTTAACCTGAGGTTAAGTTTTTGAAATGACAGCATAACTTAGAAAGTATATGGACCTAGTTCATGAAACTTGGCCATAAGGTTAATCAAGTATTACTGAACATCCTGCCTGAGTTTCATGTCACATGACCAAGGTCAAAGGTCATTTAGGGTCAATGAACTTAGACCATGTTGGGGGAATCAACATCAAAATCTTAACCTAAGGTTAAGTTTTTGAAATGTCATCATAACTTAGAAAATATATGGACCTAGTTCATGAAACTTATACATAAGGTTAATCAAGTATCACTGAACATCCTGCTTGAGTTTCACATCACATGACCAAGGTCAAAGGTCATTTAGGGTCAATGAACTTTGGCCGAATTGGGGGTGTCTGTTGAATTACCATCATAACTTTGAAAGTTTATGGATCTGATTCATGAAACTTGGACATAATAGTAAACAGGTATTACTGAACATCCTGTGCAAGTTTCAGGTCACATGATCAAGGTCAAAGGTCATTTAGGGTCAATGAACTTTGGCCAAATTGGGGTATTTGTTAAATTACAGCCATAAATTTGAAAGTGTGTTGGTCTAGTTCATAAAACTTGGACATAATAGTAATCAAGTATCACTGAACATCCTGTGCGAGTTTCAGGTCACATGATCAAGGTCAAAGGTCATGTAAGGTCAAAGAACTTTGGCCACGTTGGGGGTATTTGTTGAATTGCCATCATATCTCTATAAGTGTTTTGGTCTAGTTCATAAAACGTGGAAATAAGAGTAACCAAGTATCACTGAACATCTTGTGCGAGTTATAGTAGTTTTCAAAATCAGCACTGCTGCTATATTGAATCGCGTGATGCAGGTGAGACGGCCAGAGGCATTCCACTTGTTTTCTATTCGCAAACAGGAATTCAGATTTTGTATTCATGCACATGGAGGCTAACTAATCATGTTTTAACTGAACTTAATGGTCAAAGAATGATTTAGTATGTGTTATGGTTCTATTAACATCAAATTCAAGGCTAGTCCATTGTTCTTCATCATCATCATCATCTGGTACGGGATGAAGGCGCGATGCCTGTAACTCCCGGTCGCTTCTTATAGGATTGATCACTGAAAACTACTACCTCATGAGCTTGCGTGAGGAGCCATGGAAGCTCAATTTTTGCCAAAATATCAATATTTCTTTTAAATTTGTCTGTTGTTAGCATTTGTATTAGGTTTTGAGGAAGACTATTCCAGTCATTGATTACTCTTCTACTAAAAGACTTATTTCTCACATCCAGTTTACTATGGGATTTCAATAATTTCATGGAGTGACCTCTTCTTCTTCTTCCCATGTTATATAAATTGCTAAAGCACAAGTCCACCCCAACAAAAAGTTGATTTGAACAAAAAGAGAAAAATCCAACAAGCAAAACACTGAAAATTTCATCAAAATTGGATGTAAAATATGAAAGTTATGGCATTTTAAAGTTTCACTTAATTTCACAAAACAGTGATAAGCACATCCTGGATGTTATTCAAATGAGGGACAGATGACGTCATCCACTCACTATTTCTTGTGAATTTTATTATATGAAATATTCTTATTTTCTCCTCATTGTTCCTGTGAAACAAAGTTTTATTCATCTCTGAACTTGTTGAATTACCATTGTTTTAAGATTTTATGGTTTAGGGAAGTTAGTACTTATTGTCAATTTCTTTGTTTTCTTTCCATTTTCTTGTCATTCTAGGGGTAGGGAATCATGTCAGCAATGTATTCAACAGCATCATCTGCCTATTCTTCTGCACCCAATAGCATGGGTGTTGGTCCCAGGCAGAGAAGGACCAAACGAAGAGCGCCAGTTCCAAACAATCAATCAGGACCTTGGAGGGATTCATCCTGGGTCCAGAGTTTCTCTTCCCAAGGACCCAGCCCTCTAGGAAACCCCCAGGACCTCAATCCAGCATTTGCTCTGCGGAAGATTGTTCTTCTTCTGGAGAAAGAGAAATATGTTGACGTCTCGCAACTCATCAACCAGCTCAACAATGTTACCATCAAGTCTGTCCTGCATGAATTGCCTATTCATACGTTTATTGAAAACATCCCAGATTCCCTTGTCGCAGTGGAGAGTTTGTACTCTAAACTGTTTGTTCTAGACCCAGAGAGCTTCCCTGTGGAGAAGCTAGCTATTGAAGCTACAGTTTTCCAGATTGTCCGACACTTAGCCTTGGCAGACTCTATGCTTGATGGTGGCTCCCATGAAGCAAATAATGAAACGAACAAGTCTATTAGAAACATCTTACAAATTGTCCTCTTTGTCAAGCCAGACATTGTTTCTGTAGTCCATGCTCGGAAAAAGATGATGGACAATGCCCTCCAAGGAATAGGTGAGCACAGCCTGGTCAAAGTCGCAGGATCTCTCATGAACCTTCATGATGGTCTCAAAATTGAATTTGAGAAAACTACTGCTTCCTACAAAACAGCCATTCAGCAGCTTGAACAGCTGAGCCTCTCCAACCCAAAACCGGTCACTCTGAAATCATTTGCAAATCGATCACTTCCCTCTGCAAACCATCAAGTCCTGATGACATACACTGAAGGAGAAATCCAAGAAAGGCTCTTCAAGAACAAGACTGTGTTGAATGCTGTTGAATCCAATATGACCAGTCAGCTTCCACACTTGATCCAGAACCTCAAGGAAAGGATTGAAAATGACAAGAATGCACTTTTGGCATTTGGGAGATTACGCCGGGAGATTAAGGGCATAGCTGGTGATGCCAAAGTAGCACCTGTACTGACTCAGTACTCAAAAAGTCTCAGGTCTGTTCTAGAAGTCTTCAAAGTTCTCTTGGAAGAGCAATACCCAGAGAGAAAGACACATAATCTCAACTTCTCAGACCATGATGACCAAGTCCTAAAGTTGGAAGATGTCGAGGGAGTGCCATCTAAAGATTCTGCTAATTTGGATACAGATAGAAGCAATTCTACTGATTTTCATGCTGGTAAGAATAATAATCAATTTTTCTGGTTTGTGAGGTTAGCACTAACTCTGGGCATAATGAATGGATGGTTTTACCTGAAGGTTTCATGAAAATGCTGAAGACATGAGAAGTCTGAGAGAGCACACAGTATAGACAATTTCCTTTATAAAACAAAATAAATCAGGGTTATTTTGAAAGGAATAATTTTACCTACTTGAATTATCATTACTGGTTTTTTGTCTCACCTGCATAGCAGAGTGAGACTATAGGCGCCGCTTTTCCGACGGCGACGGCGGCGGCGGCGTCAACACCAAATCTTAACCTGAGGTTAAGTTTTTGAAATGACAGCATAACTTAGAAAGTATATGGACCTAGTTCATGAAACTTGGCCATAAGGTTAATCAAGTATTACTGAACATCCTGCCTGAGTTTCATGTCACATGACCAAGGTCAAAGGTCATTTAGGGTCAATGAACTTAGACCATGTTGGGGGAATCAACATCAAAATCTTAACCTAAGGTTAAGTTTTTGAAATGTCATCATAACTTAGAAAATATATGGACCTAGTTCATGAAACTTATACATAAGGTTAATCAAGTATCACTGAACATCCTGCATGAGTTTCACGTCACATGACCAAGGTCAAAGGTCATTTAGGGTCAATGAACTTTGGCCGAATTGGGGGTATCTGTTGAATTACCATCATAACTTTGATAGTTTATGGATCTGATTCATGAAACTTGGACATAATAGTAATCAAGTATTACTGAACATCCTGTGCAAGTTTCAGGTCACATGATCAAGGTCAAAGGTCATTTAGGGTCAATGAACTTTGGCCAAATTGGGGTATTTGTTGAATTACAGCCATAAATTTGAAAGTGTGTTGGTCTAGTTCATAAAACTTGGACATAATAGTAATCAAGTATCACTGAACATCCTGTGCGAGTTTCAGGTCACATGATCAAGGTCAAAGGTCATGTAAGGTCAAAGAACTTTGGCCACGTTGGGGGTATTTGTTGAATTGCCATCATATCTCTATAAGTGTATTGGTCTAGTTCATAAAACGTGGAAATAAGAGTAACCAAGTATCACTGAACATCTTGTGCGAGTTATAGTAGTTTTCAAAATCAGCACTGCTGCTATATTGAATCGCGTGATGCAGGTGAGACGGCCAAAGGCATTCCACTTGTTTATAGATTTAATAGATTTAAACTATAAATCCTTGACTCTGTATTCCAGGAGCCTGTTTTTAACTTGTGACAATCTAAACTTCTATAACAACAAATTAATAGTCATGTATCTTTAAAGTTTAAGTAAGGTAAAGTGCCCTTGTATTGTAAAATAAATGATGATACATACTGTCTTTAAAAATTTTATTTGAATGTTGCAAAATTGTTCACTTTATTTTCCCATTACCACATATTCTTTGCTGTTTGAAGATTGAAGCTCCTTGCTCAAAGGCTCTCATGTCTCTACACTAAGCATTACACAGAGAATATCTGGAGCTCTAATAAGTAAACCTGTATAGTAGTTTACTAAGCCTTGAATACAATTGAAGATGACTAAGTACATAGAATCCTCTGTGTTATGCCAGAGTTTGGATTTGAATACTTCAGGGTATTTATTCAAGAGGAAGTAGACACAATATATCTTTGTAAAGGTTAGAGGTCACTTTCTTTAACTGCACACACTTCTTTTTCTTTGGTGTTGGAGTAGGTGGACTGAGATTATGAGTTAAGAAGGAAAAGACAAGGGAATTAATAGAGAAGATAAGAATAGATGATCCATGTCAACTTTGGTTTGATAAGAAGATATGTCCATGATCTTATCTTCCCATACTTACCAAGTCATATATGGTTTTAACCTTTGTATCCTTGTCTTGAGAAAATAATGATATACCATGATTTTATTTTCCCATCACCAAGGGTATTAGATTCATAATTTGTTTCCTTATCTAGGAAAGATAAAAGACATTCAGGATCTTTCATTCCAATTCTCACCAAGTGTTCAAGAGGCAGAATCTTTGTCTCCTTGTCTCAAGAATATAAGGAGAACTCCAGGATTTATCTTCCCATTTTCACCAAGTGTTTTAAGATTCAAAATCTTCATCTGAGCCTTGTCTCAGGAAGATGAGGAGAAGGCCATGTCCATGATGTTACCTACCCATTCTCACTAAGTGTTTAAATGCAGAATCTTTGCTTGTCTCAGGAAGATCTATGGAGAAATCCAGGATGTTATCTTCCAATCCTCAACAAGTTTTTAAGATTCAGGATCTTTGTCTCCTTGTCTCAGAGAGATGAGGCGACATCAGGATGTGATCTTCCAATCCTCAACAAGTTTTTAAGATGCAAGATCTTTGTCTCCTTGTCTCAGGAAGATAAGGAGGAATCCGTGACATGATATTCCCATCCCCACCAAATGTTCAAGATTCTTAATTTTGTCTCATCTAGAGAAGATAAGATCTTTGTATCAAGAAGATTTATAAGGGGACATCCATTATCTCTTCTTCGCATCCCCACCAAGTGTTTTCATATACTGAACATTTGTCTTGAGCATTGTCTCAAGAAGGTGAGACATCCAGGATGTTATCTTCCAATCCTCAACAAGTTTTTAAGATGTAGGATCTTTGTCTCCTTGTCTCAGAAAGATAAGGAGACATCCATGATGTGATCTTCCCATCCTTACCAAATGTTTAAGATACCGGTACATAATTTTTGTCTCCTTATCTAGAGAAGATAAGAAGATCTTTGTCTGATTGTATCAAGAAGGGGACATCCATTATATCTTTTTCCCATCCCCGCTAAGTGTTTTCATATACTGAATCTTTGTCTGCTTGTCTCAAGAAGATAAGGAGATATCCATGATGTCATCTTCTAATGTTTAAGTTACAGAAAAAAAAAAAATTTTGTCTAAATCCATGATGTTAACTTTTCATCCTCACCAAATGTTTAAGATATGCAATTTTGTCTCCTTATCTAGAGAAGATGAGAAAATCTTTGTCTGTTTGTCTCAAGAAGATTTATACCTGTAGGGATCTCACTTGTCTTGGGAAGATATGAAGACATCCAGGATCTTAAATCCAATTTGTACCAAGTGGACTTGAGAAGATACGGGATCATTGTCATCTTATCTTTTCATCCCGATTCAGTCACCTGGATGAGATCTGTATCTTCATGTCTTCTTGTCTCACATTATTGTCTTCTCCCTTGAGTTATCTAGTAATTTCCTTAAACTTAAATTCTGAATGGAAGTTTGCTATAATTATAAAAGTTGTAAATTCACCCCATTGGTATATTTATTGATTACATGAATATAAAAGCCATCACAAACCATGTTGCTTTTTTATAAGTCAAATAAGCTATATGAAACATTTTCCTTTTTTTCTGTTTAATAACCCTCTAAAACATGTAATCCTTTATTATGTAAATACAGCAAATCAAGGATTTTATACATTTGGTAACAAATTCAGACTCATTTTGGGGAAAAGATGGCATGCGATGTGTGACAAGCTCAGATACTATACTACTTCATCTTGCATTTTTACTCCAATTTCCAGATGCTAGCCATTTTTTCAGATTTTTTGGGTGTTTTTCATTCCCTTAAATGCAGACATCATGCCTCAAGTCACCTTTAACCGGGTCAATAGGTTTTACAAGTTTTCTTGTGGCAAGTGTTTAGTTAAAGGTCAAGTCCACCCCAGTAAAATATTGATTTGAATAAATAGAGAAAAATCAAACTAGTATAAGTGTATAACACTGAAAATTTCATCAAAATCGGATGTAAAATAGGAAAGCATTTTATAGCATTTTAAAGTTTCGCTTATTATTCACAAAACAGTGATATGCACAACTCTGTGACATGCAAATGAGTCAGTAGATGATGTCCATCACTCACTATTTCTTTTGTTTTTTATTGTTTGAATTATACAATTTTTCATTTTTTACAGATTTGACCATAGGGACCGACCTGACTGAATCATATAGTATTAAACAATGCTAATTCCACATGTTCAGGGAGGAATTAATCACTGTTTCACTTGACAATGAGGAGAAAATTCGAATATTTCATATAATAAAATACAAAAGAAATAGTGAGTGGATGACATCATCAGTCTCCTCATTGGCATACCAACCAGGATGTGCATATAACTGTTTTGTGAAATTGTAAGCGAAACTTTAAAATGTCATAACTTTTTTATTTGACATCCGATTTTGATGAAATTTTCAGTGTTATGCTTGTTGGATTTTTCTCTTTTAATTCAAATCAATTTTTTGTTGGGGTGGACTTGTCCTTTAAGGGGGACAGTAGACATTACACATACATGTATCTTGCTGAATATGACAATATTATTGAAAAAATAAAGTTGAAATACAGGTAGTGACTTCTCTTTCTGTACCACATCCTCTAACCTTGTCAAATCAGCAGTAAACCTGGACATCAGAAACATGTACACACCTATGTATTCACAGTACAATTTTGGTTTGTATACAGTCAGACAGATAAAAACCGAATAAGAAGCTCCTGTCACAAAAAGCAGGCATCATTTTGATTACTTGTATGATTATTATTTCTGGTGAAGTGAATGGATGCATATTCCCTAGTTTGGTGTACAGATGGTAGGGAATGATCACAAATGTGTGCTAGGTGGTGGGCAAACACAAAGCAGACAGTCTCATAAAATAAATAATCAATAGTTGCCTTGTCTGCCTTCTAACTGTACGGCATTGATTAAAAGTTCAGTGGAGCTTTTGATATCAAAGGCCAATAGGTTATTCAGTCTTTAGCGGTGGATGATCATTTCAAACCAGACAAAAGGTTTTTTTGAAAAGAATGCTCATTGACTTTTCCATTTACATGAAATACATGTACAGTGTATGATATCTTTATACAAGACATCAGCTGTCTGGTATGAAATGTGGAGACTATAATTTATTAAATGTTTGGCAAGGAAGATGAAGTCTACATGCACTCGTCTTGATTACCCCCAAAACTAAAAGGCAAAATCAATTATTTCAATTCAATTCAAAATGATACATTGAATTTCAAATAAATTTCATTGACTCAATGACAAGTGATAATGATAAACAACAGTTCATAAAAACTGCATACCTAGGCTGCCAAACTGTTAGAAATTAGATCGATGAAATTAGCAATAGGTGCAATATATATGGAATTTCATGAAAATCACACATTTAGTATTAAAAAGCAAGCTTGCATTTCAGCCTCTATTTGTGTGCACTACCTTTCCGCAAAGTAAAGATACCAATGTTGCAGCAACTTATGCCGCCGTATTAAGGGTTAATTCAGTGGTATATTTGCCATATCAGTTTTGAATCTTTTATACATGTATCTGCCACTGTTAATTTTTTGTAGTTCTGAGCTACATGTAATACAAAAAGACTACAGTATTGGTCCTGTATGTAAAGTATACATGTACTTTCCTCTTTTCTTTTTTTATATCCCCATGACTTTTGAAAAATCTTTTGAAAGTCCTTGTCATATTGAACAGACCTACTTTATTTGTACTTTTGTTCAGGGATATTACTATAATTTGCTTTCACACTGGAAAATAAACATTTTTTTTTATTGGATTGGGATGCAAGCAATACCGGTATTGTTGAAGTTTTGGAACTGAAGGGAACAACTTGTACAATAGGTCATGTTTTCAAGCCTAAGTCAGGATGTTAAGTCTTGCTTAAAGGAAAAGTCCGGCTCTGATAAAAGTTGATTTGAAAAAAAGGAGAAAAATCTGACAAGCATAACACTAAAACTTTCATCAAAATCGGATGTAAAATAAGAAAGTTATGGCATTTTAAAGTTTCGCTTACTTTCACAAAACAGTTATTTGTACAGCCTGGTTGTTATGCAAATGAGGGGACTGATGACGTCATCCACTCACTATTTCTTTTGTATTTTATTAAATAAAATATGAAATATCCTAATTTTCCCCTCATTGTTTTGTGAAACAAAGTTTTATTCCTCCCTGAACATGTGGTATTTCCATTGTTTTAACATTTGATGGTTCAGTCAAGTCAGTCATTATTGTCAAATCTGTAAAAATTGAAATATTGTATAATTCAAACAATAAAAAAACCAAAAGAAATAGTGAGGGATGGACATCATCGAATCCCTCATTTGCATGTCACTGAGTTGTGCATGTAACTGTTTTGTGAAAAATAAGCGAAACTTTAAAATGTCACAACTTTCTTATTTTACATCCGATTTTGATGAAATTTTCAGTATTATGCTTGTTTGATTTTTCTCTATTTATTAAAATCAACATTTTTCTGGGGTGGACTTGACCTTTAAATAATAAAGTTAAGGAACAACATGTACGCTGTTATTGTAACTACACAGTTCAATGATTTATGATTTTGTTGTGATACTGCAACGACTCCTAAGAAAAATAGTGTATGAAATGTTTTGATGCAGAACGACTTTTTATATTTTGGACTTGACTCCATTATCACATCACTAATTCAAACTTAATATACCGTGGACAACTTCACAAGAGTGTACAATGATCCGAAGCTATGGAAAACCCATTGAATTCGCTCACATTCCCACGCTTTTTTGGAACACAATATTCCAAGGTGTGTTAGTTGATACACCAGCTATTTGTCATAATTTGCATAGGAATGGGACTTAGACAGTTCTGAATGGCTTTACGAGGTTCGAGGACCATTGTTCGTAAAGAAGGTCTGTCTAGCTATAAGGCTTTAGTGAATGGATGGTTGAAAAAAGGTATTACAATAGATCTTACTGCTTTTGGTACTTCCTGCTCTAAGAAGTATGACTCAAGGCATTCAAAAGATCTACTTTTTAAGGAGTACGTTCTTCAGTTCAGCTTCTGTAATCTTGTATTTTCCTTGAAAAATGTATTAAATAAGAATGCAGAAGACATGTACGTACATACATGTATGTAGAGCTCAATTTCACGTTCTGATAATATAACCCCTGTGCAATAATTAAGTCTATATAGAAAAACATAGTTGAATAATTCTTGGATTTCCCCTCAAAGACTTAGTTCTAATAAACAAATCAATGATTTTGTAATTTCAGGAAACTACAAAGTCCTCTTGATAAATTGTTTGTCCAAAGATTTATAAAATGAATGTACAAAAAAACTACTCATGTGTTAAAATGCTGACGTACATACAAATGTAACCCTACAGTGTATACATGTATCAAAATCATTATGTGCATGCCTTACTTTAACTCTCCCATTAAGACCTTGCCTAGCTTAATCTATAAACTAAATGTGATAAGTTAGATGCTGAATACACGTACCTACCCATATTTTCCAGTGGATTGCAAATATTTATATATTTGCTGTTTGATAGTTTAAAAGGGCAGATGTTGTGTCTTGTTAATGCCCTTCACTACATTGTTTACCTTTTACCTGTAGGGCTACTTTGTAGTGGAGTTTTGTATACAAAAACGCGAAGAAAAGCATAGTAGATAATGTTGACACTGCCCAATTTTGTCAAATAGACAGTATAAGAGGGCAAAGGAATTTTTTAAAAACTTATCCTTGCTGGAGTATTAAAGGTCATGCCCAGTTCCCCACCCGCCCCCTCTCCAAAAATAAAAAATAAATAAAATTCTTGAATAAATGGGCAGGGATGGGGCTGTCAAAACAAGTACAACTCTAAATATTTCATCGGAATCAGATCTCATTTAAACAAAAAATATGCAACTCCTGGGTGGTGCAAATGAGGAAACAGATGATGTCAAGCAATCACCTTTTCTTTTGTATTTTGATACAAATATTTAAATTCTTTCCTCTAATGTTGTATTGTAAAACATGGTTTCTTTCCATGAAACATAAAATCATTTTTAAATTATTAGATTTGGTAGAGATCATCTTTATTTTAAATTCTATGAAAAATTTAATATTTTCATTATCATAACAAAATACATACACAATGATAGTGTGTGACATTGTCAGTTCCCCCATTTGTAATTTTGCATGCTGACCAGAATTTGCATACAACTTTTTTGGTGAAAAGAATGGCACTTTTCAAAAGTCATGACCTTACCTTGATTAATTAACATCAATTTTTCATAAAATTTCCTTTTCTATTCTGGTCTGGGTTTTTTTTTCACATCAACTCATTGGATTGGACATACATGTAGCATTTGAGATAATCTATTGCAAAGTATGAAATTAATAGATCGGGTAACAGAGTGTTTAAAAACATTCATTATGCATGTATTCCCCTGGCTCCAGCAGGCTTATTGTAAAAGATGCAAATAAAAAAAAGAACATGAAAACCCCCGTGATTTAATGACTCATCCACAGCATTGGCTGCCCCAAAATGAAAAATGTTGAAATGCCGGTTATGCATATGACAGATCACAAAATACCCAAAGATAAAAGAATGATAGTTATAATATGGGATGGGTCATGCAAGAAATTTATTACCCATTGAAAATCCCCAATGATCTGAAAATGACTGATATTGAGGATCACTATATATAGACCTGTTCAATGAACATTGAGAGCCTCATACAACTGTTTGATTTTGCCCATTTATCTATGTGAAACTGCCTTGTGTATTAAAAGAGGTGTATTGTTGGAGAGAATGTTGGGTATTTACATGTATGTGGGGTTTCTATTGTTCATAAAGTGAAAGCAATCCAATCAAGAGAAAAACTACAGATTCTGTTCACAAACACCTTGCATATTAAACCACCTCATAAAATAAAATGAGAATGATAAAATGAAAAAGTACAGATTGACAGTAAAAATAAATAATGCAAGTAAAAATGTCAAACTATAAATGATCAGATCCTGTTTTCTTATTCTTTACTCATAACCTAAAGGTATATCAGATGCTGACATACCACCCCCACCCAACTATTCCCCACCTCCAATACCCTCCATGACTCCGCCCACTTCACCCCACTCCGAGACAGAGATGGGGAACTCCTCGATGCCATCCAAGGAGGTTCAGCGTAGACGAGCCCGATCCCGTGATCGTAGCAGGAGGAAGAAAGCACCAAAGTCGAGGGCAACGTCGCTGGATCGAAGTCAGGTGGTGATATCGCGGCCAGAGAGGGAGAGCGTTGAAGATAGTAGGGACTTTCAGGTGATGATGAAAAGGATCAATTCTGTTTCTGCTTCTTCACCAGGTAAGGTTAATTATTTTATTTCAAGTATCGTCAACAACAATAGTAATAGCATTCCATTTTTAGAAAGTGCTTTACATCGTGAAGTCTACGAGAATAAGTGCTTTCCAGATTCATTGTTTACCCCAGTCATCGGTTCTGACTTGCCCTTGCGAGGTACAGGAGCATTTGCCATTCCTGAGGAGCATTCCAACGATAGTTTCACTGGCTTTTATGATAATTGTGCCTATGAGATAGTAACTTAGCGTGTATCTTTTTTTTTTCTTAGTTTTTATATTTCATAATGCATGCATGTTCTAATTATAAAGAAATATATTCAGAAATATTCTAAATGTATCAGTGAAGTTTTTCCATATATTTTCCTAGACTTAAATTTGTAATATAGGTATATAAAAAAAACGTAGTTTGTAAGGAGTTTATATATATATCAGAGGCTGCAAAACAGTTCTGAAAGTAAAAGTAGACAGCTGACCATGCAAAAACGATTTAGATTTATAAACATGTAGGTATAAATTTACACATGCGGTACATGAATATACATGTAGTGCAGACTTTTTTTCTGTCTAGTATTTATGTACGCATTTTTTCTTTTATGAAGGCATGCATGCATATCATTGTAGCAACCTGAAACAGTTCTGCTTCTGCTTGTATGAATATTTGCTCTTTGGTTTTATATTTGTTTATGCATTATATACAGTATATTTCTTTACCATCTTGCCATATTATTGTTCAAATTCAGTGATACATGTATGTCTTTCAGATAGTTTTCAAGCCAATAAACAGTCCATAGAGAATTAGTCAGGGTTGAAGATCAATCACGAACAAACATTTGTTTTCTCACTATGAGACAGGATGAGTTTAATCCAATTTGTCATGGGTTTTGGGGTCCGTCATGTTTTTTTTATCTGTCTGAAATAGGTTTTGTAAACTAGGCTAAGGTTGAAAATTAAACCAGGGGCCCGTTTCATAAAGAGTTGCAACTGTTGTAACTTTGCCATTATGGCAACTACCATGGCAACAGGGCTCAGCAGCCAATCATAATCAACAATTGCAATGCTTTATGAAATGGCCCCAGGTTAGTATTCATTTGGAAGAGATGTGAGAACAATGGACTCCAACAGGTCTCCATTCTTCTCTTTGGACCGTCCAACTTTTCAATCCATTCAATTATTTTTAGTGACACTGTAGGCCTATGTTGAGATGCATTTTCAGTAAGTTAATTTCTAAAACACATGTAGAATTAAAGATATGATAAATCCCACTTTCAAAATGAAAAATAAGAATACATGTATGCAGGTAAATATATGTCGTATAAAATTCAATATTAAAATTTGTAAAGTATTACTATAGTTACTTGTAAGGTTCTCATATTGCAATTAAATGTAGAATTTTCTGAGATCTTAGGCTATACAGCAGATTGGTTGACCCCCCCAGTATTTTTATTACGAGCATACAGTGTATGTATTACATGTATACCAAAAAAATATATACATGTAATGTATGTTCACCTGAAGGCCCATATAATCTTTGTCTCTGAAGTCTGAACTGTTTGTTTTCCTTCATTGCATAGAAATAATGTTTTATACATCATGCTGATATACATATTCATGTATGATAAAAAAATGATAGTGATCCCTTTACTTTTTCCTATTATCAATATACCGGTATCAAACTTTTGTCAGATGTGTTTTATTCGCTTGGTTTATTACGCATGATGTGTAGTAGAACTTTCATCCTCAACGAGACACAGCAGGAATCAAGCTTGCGGAACTTCCTGAAATTCTTTTGATCTTTTTGATCCAGCCATACCACTCCACCTGCAACTTATTACTTATCTGTGCGTGTACATAAATAACTCCTCTATTACATATATATGATAAGGCTACCAAATCCTTCTGTTTGGTTTTCAACCTTGAGATCCCTCCAGAATAAAAAAATATTAAGATGAGATTTCTCAAAAGATATCACTTTTTATTACTGCTCTATTTAGGTTGTATATATTTTTGTTATGGGATTTTCTGAATGGGCAAAGTAAGATCAATACATCAATTATGGTCACTGAAATTTAGCCTTTTTAAATCTATCCATTTATCTTCATTCATTTATATGAAAAAAAAAACTTGCTTGAGAGAATATCAGGCCAAAGATACATGTTTTGAGTTTTTAATTTGGCCTAATGAGAATTGAGAACTGGCTCATTCTTGATTCAATTTGATTTGATCTATTAATTTATTTACCATCAATATTCAAATGTTTACAGGTTATGAAACGAATTGCATAATACACATCAATGTAAGAAACATACAATGGTAAGTGGGACCAGAAAATAGCACAAGTGCTAGTTGAGCCTGGCCCCACATATATTACAAATGCATATTTAAGAAGAACAAAAAATGAATATTACAACTTTTCACTTTGCTGTGATTTTGACACATAAAAAAAAAATTGTAAGTAAAGGATGCATGATAATAGTGAAGCGATATATAATAAAATGCGTGTACATCATCCTGGATTCATTTGAGAAGCTAAGGGGACTTTGAGCTAATGTCAAAACATAGTTACCTGAGTTTAATTAGGGCTGAAGGTTGGAATGTATGCTTTCTTGAAGTGCACTTAAACTCTTGAAGTAGTCACCATTGTCAGTGACTCCTGTAGTTGCACGGTTTTGCATTCTGTTGCATTTGATTGTCTAAAGGGCTTGAAGTATTTTCAAGCAAATATACATTTAGATTAAATGTAGATATTCAGAATTAATGTGCACTCTGTTCTTATCATTAAAACCATTGAGGGCTATTTACCTCCACCTGCAGCCAACATAATGAACAGAATACACATACATACATTACAGTTTTTATTGTTTTCATATCCAGTCAACAAAATAAGTTTATTTTGCCTTTGTGCAGAATATATATATATATATGTTTGTAACATGTATTGCAACATCATGATAAGTCAGATATGATATAGATATAAGATATTTCAATATATTTCTCTCCCAAGAAAAAAAAGGAATGAAATAGCAATTATATACCATTGATAATATTTGTCATGCTGTTTCCAGTATCCCCACAGGAAAGGGAATATTTCTCCCAGTTTGGAGCAATTCCATGTAAGTTTTCTCTTCATCTCCTCTTCTACTGCATGATCAGCCCATGTCAACATCACATTTTACCCATCACACATTGCATGAATGCTACAAAGTGCCAAACATTAATCAAGCATTAAGGTTGCTTATTGTCTGTTAAATGTTATTCAGGGGGTGTTTCACAAAGATTTAAGTATGACCTAGAGTTGCACTTAAATACCAAGTTGCGTACGGTATGAAAGGCTTGACCGCATTGGTCATGTCATGAGGACGCGCACTAATGCGTATCTCTTAATAAGATCGCGCGTTGCATATCATGTATGCGTCAGCATTTAAGTGCGACTTAACTCATACTTAAATCTTTGTGAAACACCCCCCAGATCTTGTTACTGTAGTTATCATCATAAAGTTATCTTTGTGACTGATTTTTTTTTAAAGCAGAATGATCCTCCTGTCATACAGCAATGCATGTTATCATGTTTGCAATCATCATTTTTAAGATCCCGTTGGCTACATGTATTTCATTCTCCAATTAACATTCCATACTTGTTCAACAAAGAAGGTTCAGCTTTAAAGGGAAAGGTCACCCTGACAATAAGTTGCTTTTAATAAAAGCAATAAAATAAGAGAAAATATTGGTGAAGGTTTGATGAGAATCCATTAAAGAATAAGAAAGATTTTTTAAAGTCTATAATTTGTATATTTTAAGTCTTTAATTAATTACATCAGTAGTGTATGCAGGTAGGGGGTTACAGGGGTTCAACCCCCCCCCCCCCTTAATTTTGTGAAACATCTTTTTCCTCTTTTTTTTTGCTTTCAAGTTTTCATTCAGCATGACCCCCCCCCCCTTTCAAAAATCCTGCGTACGCTACTGTGTAAAATGATCATAATTATGCAAGAATAATGTGTGTTATTTTTAATGATTTTAGGAAATTGAAACATATTTTTACCGAACCCCTAGCAAACCTTTGAAAATACAAATCAAAATGTGATTTTATGTTTCGAGTTGCTGATATTTGAATGTTTGCTAGGGATATGTCATTGTGCTATCTTTTTGTTATAACTTTTATCATTTGCATGTAAAATCTGTGTTCCTGTGCTGACATGTTCAATGCATTACTGTTTATTTCCAAACACTCCTCTGTTTGACAAACCAAATAATTCCCTATTGAAATATAGAACTCGCACCGCTTCATTGGACAATATTATATTTTTGTGTGGCTACACTCAGTTTGAAATTCTTTCAATTCTTCCTCTTTCTATACATGTACATGTAGCATGTTGACAATTTGTCAGCATAAATTCAAAGGTTATTATTGAGAGTGATGATATTGATGTGTGTGTTCCCATGACCAAACAAACACAAGGTGGTTTCTAATCATATTTGCTTAGACTTTGAGCCAACTTGGAGTATAAAGAATTAGTCACTGAAGTAACAGTCAAATGTTTTTATATTACAATATACCCCAACTAGAGAGTTTAATGGGCGAGTATGTCGTTAGAGGGTGTCGAGAGCAGATGTCTGCTCCTCATACATGATCTTTGTAACAATTTCTATATGAGAGCGTCCATGAAATGTGGCTTAGGCTTTTATTTACATGCAATTTGCAACCGTTCATTACTTGTTTTCTAATTTGCATGTACAGGTATTGACCATAGGCGGTGATTTCATGTTTTTGGTCCTTCAAGGGGGGATGGGGTGACAAAATTTGAAATTTGAGGGGGAACCCCCCCCCCCCTGATCAAAACCCATGTCATTGACGTTCAGAGGAATTGACACAAATTTTGCTTTCTATCATTCTGCTTGAATAAGTATTCACCTGTCATGAGTGAATATCAATTTCACGGTGGATCATCCATTCCGTATTGATATCCATATCCTTTGTTACTGGTGTCACTTTTCATTTTAAAGCCAATTTGTGTGTTGCATTCACTTACATAATGAAATATCAGAGATAATGAAATTCCTACGGAGTTGTAACATAATATGTTTGGTAGTCATACAATCACATTTTCGTCATTGTATGATGGAAATTGATCAACCATAGGTAGAAAATTAACTTTATTTGCATGTAGAATTTCAATCTTTGCATGATGATTCCCCCCATCTCCCATTTTTCTGTAACACTGCAATTAACCTTTCAAAACACTACTTATATGTGTATACATGTAGGTGCTCAGAATCCGAGTGGTGTTTCTAACCTACATGTAGTCTGGTTTATCATCTGTGTAAACATCTGTGAAAGTACAGATTCTTTATCTGTGAAAGTACAGAATATGCAGAGGGAGGAAAAATAATGAAAATCATGCTTTTGAAAAAGGAGTCATGTAAATCCCTGCTATTTCGGACAGTGACTTTTGTAGAGAATTAAAGGAGAATGAAACCCTTGAAACCAGCTGAATCCATATCAAAGAGAAAAATCAAAGTAACATATTGTTGAAAGTTTGAGGAAGATTGAATGAATAATAAGAAAGTTATGAGCATTTTAATATTGAGATCACTAATGCCATGTAGATCCTCCCAATGGCAATGCGACCAAGATCTGTGATGTCACACATGTACAACTCCCTCATTACTTTAGTACTTATTTCACTTATATTCTCACTTTTATACAGTCTATCACAAGGTGAGGTGTTTTCTTTATGAGAGGACAAGTACAGAGGTTTCACAACATTATATCATTGATGAATCGTTTGTCATATGATTAGAATGAGCAAAAAGAGATGTTTTGGGGTATATTTTCAGTACGGTCCAAAAGGGGAGAGTTGTTCATCTGTGACATCATAGATCTTGGTCGCATTGCCAATGGGAATAGCATTAGTGATCTCGACATTCAAATGCTCATAACTCTTCTATTGCTAGTCCTATTTTACTCAAACTTTTGTTGATCTTATTCTTTGATTTTTCTGCTTTCACAAAAGCTAACTTGCTCCAAGAGTTTCATTCTCCTTTAATGTCTGACATTTGGTAAGCATGTTCCTATTAAAACAACATGTAGGGAATATTTTAAGTTCCGAAATAAAATAATTATGGGACAATACCCATGGCTTTTGGCTTGTTGAATAATGTTTCACAAGGATGTTAAATGAATGGAAACCCAGTGCGTATGTGAGCACTTGTGTGGAAGAATATTTGATTTCAACAAGATGTTTGCAGCAAGAATGTTCATGAAGGAATAGAGGTGAAAATCTTGAACATGAAAAGAAAATTCAGTATCTACTCTAAGTCTTGGTAATGAAAAACTCAACCAGAATCTGATTTTCTTTTTGTATTTTCTTTTCCAATTTCTTTTATGAATGTCATCTCATGCAAGTATATATAGTTTGCTGCTGAATACCTTCTTTTGATTTCAAAGTGTGTAGTGTTGAAGCCTTGCAAGCATCTCAAATTGTACAATCGCAAAATGTTTGATGTTGTTTTTGCTGTTTTTGAATTGTTATATTTTTACTTCCTGCAAGGAAGTTTTTAGGGCTATCTATTATTGACTTCATCAAAAAACTTTCTTTTGGCAACCTGACATACTTTTTACTTGTCTTTTTTTACAATGTATGTGAAGAATTTTACTATTTTTCAGTTTATTTCAAAACCCCATTGTAACTTTTTATTTGCTGCTCCATCAAACTTTTGTGATTTCCCCTTCCAACAGCCATAGGGCGACGTGGGCTGGAGAAACGAGGAATCAGTCCAATGCGTAACGGAGCAAGAAGTGGTTCGGTTTCTCCATCATCGTATCGACGCCATCTCCTCGGAGAAGATATGCCTCTTTCTGAACTATCGCAGAGTGAGAATTTGATTTTGAATCATGCAAAACACCGCTGCTTCTAATTAATTCATTATTGTAGATCTCTTTTAATGATCCTTCCCTTTTTCTTATTCTCTCTCTTAAGTTGTCTCTCTCTCCCCCTTTCTCTCTCCCTTTGTGTGTTTCTCTCTTTTCTGTCTCTTGCTCTCACTATCTCTCCCCTGTTTCTCTCCCACTCTCTCTCTATCCCCCTATATTTTTATGTCTCCAACTCGCACAGATACACATTACCAATTTGTCTCTGGCTTTTTCGCTTTCTCTCATTCCTTTCTCCTCTAAATTTTTCTTTTATCCTGTCTCTTCCTCTCTTCCTCTCAGAGTTTTCATCATGAAACTTTTTTCACTTATATCAAATCTTTTCATGAGATTCTTGTCTCTATTTTATCGATATTATGCTACAAACAAGTATTTATTCTGTCATTGTTGCAAATGTTGTATATGCTTGCAAAGCTTGAAACGCTTTAGAAGTTTTACCTCATTAATATGCACATGAACTCGTACTTATTGATGCTAATAACCTGTCCTCTGACAGGCCCTATATGAAATGAGAAGAAAAGAGATGATTCCCCCAAGCTTTGTTTATATGAAGTGTGGCAAAGCTCAACAACATTTCTAGTATTTGGACATATGGTGAGACAATTGTGCATTGTCCATGTAACCCCCCTCCCCCAAGCCTTCTTTCTAAAGTTGTGTAGAAAAGTTACAATGTTCTGTGCTAAAACTCCAAGATTTTAATTGGTTAATAGCTTTTACAGTAATTCAAAAGGGGAAAAAATATTCCTGCAATTGTAACTTTTTTTGGGGGGGTGGGGAGGGGGATAACTTCATATTGCGTCAACTATGTTGTTTAGCTTTGTCCCACACTTTTTTAACATCCTTGTAAATTAAATTCAAATTTTAAATTAGTATACTATTAATAAGAATGTAGTATGTAATTAGTTTGTAAAAATGTATCAGGAATTCAGGATAGGGATCAATTTTTCATCATTTATTCTTTATGAAATATTTAGATTTTATGAAAATCAGTGAATGATGAAGATGTTTATAATTGAAATGTCTTTTAGAGAAAAATGGTATTGCTTCCTTTTTTACTTATTGCTTATTATGATCTTTAAGTATATATTGCTCATTTCCGATTTTGCTTTTGAAATTTGTGTGCATTATATTTATATTCAAAATAAAATGTCTTGCAACTCTCTCTTGTTTTATTTATTTCCCTTTCCTTGTACGTTAGGGCCCGGAAGTAAGTAATACTTTGTGTTTCCTATACTTTATTCCATCATCCATCCTTATGCCAAGTTGTCATGGTGATATGCCCATACTCTTTCACATGGTGCTATATTCCTCTCTGTTGCATTTCTATGCTTTTTTGCTATAAATCATGCAACTTTTCATATGCATCTAGCCATCTACAATATTAGCTTTTTTTTATATATAGGCATATTTCGACTTTCCAATGTATTTCTATACAGGCATTTGAATCTATGTGGTATATCATTCTACATTGTTGCCCTTATGGCATTTTTGTGGTAATGTGCATTAGAATATTCATAGTAATACTTTTCTCCATGCAGATTTTTCTGAATATTGTCTCAATTCTTCTCCAATGTTTATTTTACACACCATACTGTATCCCAGGGGTGGATCCAGGATTTTCCAAAGGGGGGTGCACATTTTCCCCGATGAAAATTTGACAAGCAAAAAAAAAGGTTTTCACCAAAAATTGAAGGTCATTTCGTCCACAAAAAATTTGGCAAGCAAAAGAAAAAAAAGGTCCTCACTTTCAAAAGGGGGGCACACTTGGATAAAAACAGCATATTTACATTTAGAATTTTAATAATGGCTCTCAAAAGGGGGAGGGGAATAGGCCGGATGTGCCCCCACCCCTGGAACCACCACTGCTGTATCAATTTTTTCTTACATTATCAACTTGAAGTGGCTCATTTTGATTCTCATTTGATTTTTTATTTCTGCATGAGTGATTGTTCTTTTATCGTTATCATTATCACTACTATCACTTAGCACTAGGGTGGCAAGGATAGAGTTGCATCGCTAGCTAATTAATGCACTGCATTGTATGCAAGGTAGCTTGCTGGTTGATGTAGGCATGCATTAAGTTGGCAGCAATCAATCAATCAAGGCTGGATTGAACGTAACCTTTCATCTACCATAGTAGGCCTAAATATGAAATAGTATAATAGATTTATTGACCGAGGGTATTAAGCAATGAAAAATTATCCCACACAATACTGCTTGTAGGTTTGTAATGCTGTTTTTTTAGTGATTGTTCATGTGCTATACATTAATAACTCCCAATACATGTTTTATACATTTAATTCAGTCTTATTTAGCATTATTATTACTGTCAATTTAACAATTGTAACACATTTGTATTGTTATACACTTTAAAATTGCAGGGATTCAAAATAAATCCAAACCAACTGTAGTTGGTAACAAATCCAATTCTAGACTTCATTTGAATTCTAAATATTTGTTATTTGAATTCAATTCCTAGAAATAAATCTTTATGATTCAAATAAAAATCCACAATTTGATTGGTCGTAATAACTACTAACAGTCTGGATTTATTCTATATCCATGCAGATTAGAATGTACCATCAATCAATATACATTTGTTGTTGACTTAGTCAGCATGTACAATGTAGATCCTGCAGGCACCTAAACCATTTATTTACCATTTATAAATGTACCACAATATTTATCAATAAAAAGAGCAATAAAGAAATAAAATGAAATAGAATTGGAGGGTGATTTCCCCGTTGTAAAAATAGCTAATTTGCAAGAGATGAGAATCCTTATATTAATTCATATTTAGTGCAATACAGTGTCACTCATAGAAATTAAAATACATAGCCCACAGAGAAATCTTTTTTTTTTTTCATTGTATCCGTGATACTTTGACAAAATTTGGCCATGGATGCTGTTTCAAAACTGTCCATTTACTTTTGCCATTTGTCATTTTATCGGACTTTCATTTCATGCATAATTCAATATCCTAATACTGCCACATACATCAGTTCCCATGGAAACTGAAAAATTGAGTCATTCTGTGTAATGACATTGGATTTGATATTTATGTGCATTGTATTTTGAAATTTATTCATCGTTTAGTTTTTTTTTCCTCATGGTTACAGTGAAATTCTGGTTTGCAAGTTTAAAGTGTATCTCTCCCTTTTCTCCCCTAATATTGTTCTCCCATCTTGATATCAGGATCTATTCTTTGTAAAGCTTCACATGGCTTTGGGAGTGACTCAAATTATTTGATGTCAAATGATGTCATGAAATGATTTCCTTTTCCATTTGCAACTTTCATGTTTACCTTATTTCAAATAAATCTTGAATAATTGTTTCCTAAAACAAAATATCTAACCTATTTCTTAATTTTGCTGATGCAAATTGCTAGAGATGATGGATATTTTCATGTGGTTGTAATTTACATGTAAGTCATTTTAAAATGGCATTTAATATTTAACAAATAGAGAGCATTGTGCAACACCTTCTGGGTGCTGTTACCTGAAGCTGATAGTAAACTTGACAACAAAATTGAGCATATTCTAAGATGATCTTAGAGGCTTTCATGGGCTCATTCTCAAGGCTGTTCTTGTAATTTTTATGCTGGAGGCCTACGCATTCTGTTCCTAATCAAACACCATCTATCCCATTTCAGTTGAAAAAGATCAGCTTAAGGGAGAGAGTCGGAGATCATCCTTGTCATCCACCTCGGACATTCATAAGTCTACCAATTCATCCCGTCGCCAAGCCAGGCCAACCTCCATGTATGTGACTGGGTCTGTAAGCCCTGATGGCGATGATACTTACTCAATGCTTATGGATGAATCTTCTAAGAGAGAAGCTGTGGAAAAAGAGAGAGACAAGTAAGTGTATAGTAAACTCAAACGTGTCTCACATACTTTTTTCTTCATTTGCACGAAGGTCCAAGGAGGGTAATAGTATACAATGATATACTCCACTGGGGCACTAGTAAGAATTGTATGCACAGGGTACTTTTAGAACAGATGGAATGTTTCGAAGGCAAAAATTGTGTGTCAATTATCTCATGCCCAAGCAAAGTGATGTATTGTGATGTGGATACTTCATAAACCATGCTCATCCAAAAAAAACATCACCGATTAATAGAATTACATGTAATCATTAGAACCAGTCAGCAGCATATTTGCTTCAAGCTAAAATAAATGATAACTATTAATATGATAGATTTCATCCATTCCGTTTTTTATTTTAACGATTTTAGAATTATATACTGTGTAAAGTAGGGTCTGCTGGTAGGGAAGGTTGTAAATGAAAAAGCTGCCCATTTTAACTTGAAGCACTATTATTTTTGTTGTATGCTTAATTGTTGCCTTTTTGATGGGCGCTGGATAATCTAAGTCCACTTTGTCAAAGTCATACCTGTGTTGGTCATCCTTTTTATCTCAAATGATTATCTCCCCTTTTAGGGTTATTCGGATGCATTATCATGCGCAGACTGAACTGCACAAGACTAAAGAGGATCTCCATACAGCATTAGAGAAGATCAGCAGACTGCAAGAGAATGAGAGAAGATTGAATCAAGAGTGAGAATAATTGATTGCCTCCTTAATTCTCAGAAACTTCAGAAACTGTCACTCTTTATACAAAAATTTGTACAGTGTATTTATCTCTCATCAGTATTTTGGGGGCGTTGTGGTCAAGTGGTTACGACTCTTGTCTTTCATTCAGAGGGACGTGGGTTCAAATCCCAGCCATGGTGTGTTTTCCTTGAGCCAGAAATTTGGTTCCATGACATTTGCTCCGGCGATAATTGCTCCGCTCTAAATTCCACACACTAATCGAATGACCAACTTGAACCCTGGATTTAGCACTATATTTTTACTCTTCACGCTACTGCCGCAAAGAATCATGTTCACAGTGGCACCCTATTTTAACCCTAACCCTATATCTTAGACAAAGTAAAGCCCAGAGCAATTGTCACCGGAGTAAATGTCGTGTCGCCAGAAATTTACCCACATTGTACTGCACTCAACCCAGGTGAGGTGAATAGGTACCAAGGAAGAATGATTCCTTGAATGCACGGAGCGCTGGAAGGCAGCTCAAGCTAAAGCTGGGGTAATAATGATAATAATAGTGCGCCTCGGAATAGATTATTTCAAGATAGATGGTGCTATATAAATGCGTATTATTATTATTTGTGTTTTTGTCCATAATTGAAATAATTTACATGATTTAATTCCTGTGTGTGATCTCCGAACACTGAGCAACCATTACAATTTCTCAGCAACCCCCTTTTCCAGATGAGATTTAACCTAAATTATATTTTATTGTCGATAATTGCAAGTATTCCAATGAATACTGCTGCTACGGCTGTTGGGACTGGTGACCTTCTGTACAAAAGTGAAAGACATGAAAGTGAGTCAGTGACAGGGTTTGATTTCAATAAGATTCTCATTTCAGCTATCCTTTATCATCCTTTTGACTTTTAACTAGAAAATTTGCATCGCATTTATTCATATTTCAGAGTAACCAAGCTCTCGTCACATCCTGGTCTTACCAACAACAATGACCCTAATGTTGTGAAGTCCAAACGGACCATCGTGGGTGATCTTCTGTACGAGTATGACAAGCTATTTACCAATGACCGTGCCAAGGCATGGGTGTCTCTCAACCTTATGTCTGAGCAGAAACAGTTTGAGGACAGTGATGACCTGAAGGACAAAGTTCTCTTCTCTGTCATTGTGGTAATTATACACATTGTTTTTAGTCATAAAGTTTGAAGGATTTCTAAATGTGATTCTTAATGTTTGTTGAATGTTTTAAACTGAATTTGAATTTAAATTACTTGTATAACCGTTAAACATGCAATATTTTCTCAGTGGTTTTCTGTGAGGGTTCGCTTGTCTCCGGCAATAGTATTGACTTTTATTTTTGCGAGCCCTGGCCCATGGAAATCTATTTTTATTCTTTCTTCTTTTCTGTCAGTTTACTTATTTATATCAAATTGTAGTGTTGTATTTACTTTGTACGGTTTGTATGTTTTTTTATGGCAGAATGAACAATACTAATAATTATAATGATAATGATTATGACATCACATCTATTCCTTTTTAAAAGGTTTATCAGTCCCTGCTCTCTGTTCTTCTTCAATATAATGTATTATAAAGTCATGATAAATATTATTCATTTAGGATTTAAGATCAACTTATGAGTGAGGAATGATGAATGTGAATAAAGGATGATATTACAAGACTCGAGCTCGAAGACGTCAACTCAAAGAGAATAGAAGAAATGGGGAAATATTTGTTGCTTAATTGATTGTTTGTACTTTGGATGTATATAACACCTATCAATGAACTATGTTTATTTTTTGTGGGAGTGATATTTTTTTTCAAAATATATACCTATGATAGGGATTAATGATTATTTGGTTACATTCCACATCTCTCCATCTCCTTCACCCCCATACAGCTTGCCTTCAGGACTGCCAAGAATACTCTAGACTCCATTCAGGGTGGGGTCCAGCAGCTACTGATGAACTCAAATAAACAGGCAAATGGTGACGCTGGTGGTAACCATGGCAACAACCAAAGCAAACAAAAGACAAATGGAGAGTTGCTTCAGTTCCTAAGAAGGCTTGGGGAGGGCTATGACCTGGGTCCACTGGTAAAGGTAAAGGACTTCTTTTTTTTTCATTTTACAAGGATTCAAATCTCTGGCATTTTGATACATGACTTTTGACATTTGTCCAGCAGAATATCCAAGTTTTTTTTCAAAAGGAAGGGATTGACTCTCAAATTCATTTGGAAAGAAATTGTGTTTAACCACCAAAGTGGAGGAATATTCTTGAATTCAACCAAGATATCATCTGTGTATTACTACTCTCGTACTCCTCTCTTCTGTCCTCATCTACCCCCATCCTCTTCCTCTACTCTATTGTATCTCCTTTTCCCATTTTTTCTACACTCTGATCATCCTTTCCTTAATCTGCCAAGTTACGCAAAGTGTTTGTGTTTTTATTTATGAATAATATATTTATAATGTTTGATTGCTATATCATGTTATTTCATTTTTATATTTTGTAAATCCAATGCAATTCAGCCTAAATGGCTGCGATATGTGGATATTCTAATAAAACCTTAAACCATCACCCTCCCCAAACGTGATAATAATAAAATTGATAGAAAAAAAATGAAAATTTGATGGAATGAATACATGAATAAATGAATATTTTAGTTAATGAATTAATTGATTGATTAATTCTAGATTTTAAATTTTAGGAAGTATAATGGTAAGTAAATAAAATAAATAAATGAATGAATATTTATATATTTATGAATAAATGATTAGATATATAAGATAAAAGTAAAGATATAAATGAATAATGACACTGATAATAATACATGGGATAAAGCCAGTAATTGTTTTTCAAATCCCCAAATGAAGGTCATTCACCATTGAAGCAGATGGAGAAGGTTCTGTATACCAAATATTATCAAAACAAAGTTAATCTCCACCAAATATATTTGTGTTTACATTATTTCAACTAAGATTTTCACTGACATTGTAACTAATTGTTTTGTTTGGGAAACCAATGAGTAATATACTAAATTGTTTAGAGGAGAAGAAACCCTCATATGTAACTAGCAATGCCCTCAACTTAATTCCAATTATTTCTATTCCTGTTCTTTAAACAGGATGTGGGAAAACAGCTGTTCACTGCCCTCTACGACTACCCTAAACTGAAGACGTCGGCTGAGCTTGGTCGCTTCATTGAACGCTGCGTGTCATTGGCCTGGAGACTGACCATCCAGGATCCACCACTGACCATCACCTACGACAACATGACATTCACCCAGGACGTTCACCAGAGGGCGCCAGCCACGAACAAGAGATCAACAACAATTAGATCATATCTATGGCCTTGTCTTGTTGAGGAGGGTACAGGAATGTGTGTGTATAAAGGAGTAGTCCTGACCTGAGTCATCAAGGATATTTTAATCTCTTGCTACTAACCTCTGGGAAGATTTCCTGAAAGGACTTGTTGGATGGTTTACCCGACAGATATTTTTTTATCAAACAGTTACCATAGTAACAGTCAGACACCTGTGCTTCTCAGCAACCAAAATGGAAGAAGTTTGTTGAATCTGACAAGTTGACAGCCAACAAACATTGATGAAATGGTCTCCTGAACGTCACTAAATGGGTACCTCACGATCATGACAATCAAAGTGTATCAGGAAGTTTTTTTACTATGGAAAAGTCCACCTTACATTTACAATTTTCATTAGAGATTTTCCTAGTGTACATTTTTTCTTCTCTTTTTGGTCTTCTGTGTATTTATGTAACTTCTTCTGCTGCCACTTCTTCATTTTTTTCTTCCTCTTCTTCTATCTCTCGAGTCCTCTCTTACACTTTAATCTTCACCTTTCCTCCTAATTTACATACAGCTCAATTGGTAAATTGTTTTATTTCCACCCTATGCATTATAGTCTACACATGTGACTTATTTCTCCTGAATCCATCCTTAAATCCATGATGTTTTCTATCTTTTGTGATTTATGATTAATTCATGTCCATTACCAGTAATTTTACAATACATATCATCGGCGATCACATGAATCTTTATATCAGTAGGTTTGGGGTCAAAACAGAAATTTTGATATTTTTCCAGAAAGTAAAAGAGGAAGCAGTATTATATATCGCAAAATATCTTTCTTTTTTTCTGAGACATAAATGTTTTCAATGCAAGGGCATAAAATTCATTTTTCCCATCGACAGCGTGTACTGTAATAAAGTCATACAACAACTGGATGCATTTGATATGCAAATTTTTCATCGAGACCTCAACTAGCTGATGTATCTGTCTATATTGTCTTTGCAAGTACAAGAGTGATACAACAGTTTGGATGGATGTGCAGTCAGTAGTGTTGTATTGCCAATTGCAGATTTGCACACAGAAATGCTTCCCTACTCAAACTGAAAATTCAATTATTTAGCTAAAGCTCTTGCAATTTTCCTCAAATTCCCAAATTTGAGGTAAATAAAGATACAATTACAAAATTTAAGAAGTGATCTTGGGAAGTTTCGGAGTGCTATTCACATACAACGCCAATATGATTCTGTTTTCTTTACATTATGTTTCACACTACAGTATCACAATACAATGGTTCATGTGACCGCCGATAATAGAGAGAAATATATCTTCTGAAATTAGCTCTTTTGAAATAGATTTAATGAAATCTAATCAAAAATGCAAAAGAACACCTTGATAGATGCATGTAGTGCCTTTTTATAATCTCACCATCAAATGCTGCTTATAACTTGTAAAAATCTATTTTTACAATCTGTATGAATATAAATACAATGATACAATATTTTTATGGGTATACAGAAACACAAGTGGTGGAAAGAAATAAGTAAGTTTCTTTTAATGATGATCATTTTACTTGTATAAAACCTGCACGTCATTAGTCCTTTCTCAGATTTGCTATACTTATCATGAATGAACATGTATGATCTTCCAAGCTACTTAATGTGTGAAATTCTGTATGCAAGAAACTTAGTTATACGAAATACTATTGGCATTATCTTGTGTTCAAATATTTTCAAATTACAGGGTATTTGTGTGTGATACACTTATTCTAATCCAAATCAAACCGGTTCCAGTATAAAGCAAGAACCTGATTGACACCAAATGAGGTATCTTTATTAGCGAGTATCCCATCGATGTATAAACATTTCAATGACACTAACTGTCTTAATTCTCACTGTATCAGGGAAAATGGTACTCAATTAGAATGTTTTACACATGTGTGACCAAAAAAAGTACTTTTCACTTGATGTACATAATACAGTTTTTGGTGTTAAAAATGCCATAGATGCTAATTTCCCTCACCCCTGTTTCAGTGAAGTAATTGTAAGCTAATATTATGTATGCATCTTTTGTATTGTAGTATCTCATCATTCTTTAATTATTTTGAATGGCAGGTTCTGCAAATATTTACAGGAGTGTAACTAACCAACTTTATATTTGCTAAGCTACATTTAAATATTATTTTGTGTGTAGATGGTTTGCTCATTGTAATAAAATGGCATGTAGCCTTCCGTAGACAGAGATTACTTGACTTTGTTACTTAAAAACAAAGTATTTGTTTTATGCATCCATATCTTGTGAGCTATAAACATCTTTTTAAAATCATTATTGCTCTGTCTAGCATTTTAACCCTATCTAGGCCGGGGTATTTGAGAGTTCATATGGCCGGGGGGGGGGGGCCTCCCAGGCCCCCCTTGAGATCTCGGCTGTCGACCGTGCGATCGCGCCGAAAATTGGCACACGGGTTTTCTGGGACATTATCTACAAAATAGTATAGTAATTTATTTCATGCAATTGCTATTAAGTGATTATGCTAATTTATGCGTAATTAGTATGCAAAATCATACTATTTCCTTTAACTCCCTAAATAAAGCTCAAAATGTTCTAATTTTTGGTATAGAAACTCTTTGTGAATTTCTTAGCAAGTTTACATGAACAAAATTGCGATATCAAATCATTTTCTTATGTATTATATTGTTTTTTGCAATTTCTTATGTATTTCCTTGGTTTTTTTGCCTTTTGTTTTTCATTGTTTTTTCAATGAAATTTGTTGGGGACTCTTTTGAGATCATAAAAAGCATAAAATAAATACAATTGGACCAGCAAAACTAAAATTAATCATACATTTATGATTTTTGGTTGAAAACACAATTTGCATTGACTTTGTACACAAAATTACGTTTTTTTGAACAATTTTTGGTCTGACATGCACTTACATAATGTTGCGTAATTTCGGAACCACGTATCTGGGTGACGCAAAATTGGTCTCACAAGTTGCGCAAGACTTGGGAAAAAAAGTCAGTGAGTAGCGTGGTCAAAAAAATTCGCGCAGCTAGGAGAGATAGGCCCCCCCTGGCCTAGATAGGTTTAAAGACGCTTTTAATGTTATACAGCAATAATATTTCTGGTTTACTTGATTTTCCTTTAAAGGTTAAGTCCATCCAAGAAAAATGTTGATTTGAATAAATGGAGAAAAATCAAACCAGCATAATGCTGAAAATTTGATCAAAATCGGATGTAAAATAAGAAAGTTATGGCATTTTAAAGTTTTGCTTATATTTCACAAAACAGTTATATGCACAATTTAATAGTCACATGCAAATGAGAGAGACAATGATGTCACTCACTATTTCTTTTTTTACAGATTTGACAACAAGGGCCAACTTGACTGACCCATATAGTATTAAGATAATGTTAATTCCCCATGTTCAGGGAGGAATTAATCTTTGTTTCACTTGACAATGAGGTGGAAATTAGAATATATTTATTTCATATAATAAAATACAAAAGAAATAGTGAGTGGATGATGTCACCAGTCTCCTCATTTGCATACCGACCAGGATGTGCATATAACTGTTTGTGAAATGAAGTGAAACTTTAAAATACCATAACTTTCTTATTTTACATCCGATTTTGGGGAAATTTTCAGTGCTATGCACGTTGGATTTTATCTTTTTATTCAAATCAACTTTTTGTTAGGGTGGACTTGTCCTTTAAATTATGATTAAAATAAGTCAATAGGCTGGTCCCATAGGCTGTGTGTAAAGTATTTTTCATGAAAAAATATATTCTGTTTGATATTTTTCGCAATGAATGAAAACACTATCAATTTATAGTATTTACTATTGACCTCTTCAAAGCACATATTATTGGTTTAGTGCTATAGAAGCTATAATCTGCAAGTTAATGTGAAGTTCTTTCTAGATGAATCTTGCTTCAGATGATTGAACTCATGGTAGCCATAACTGGGAAGGGGGGGGGGGGCTTCCAAAGAAAAATAAAAGGACTTACAGTTGATGATGCAATGATCCAGTTACTTTGGTATGTCAGTCCATGTTATAGGCACTCCTATAATACCCTCAGCTAAGCTTGGCAATCAATTCCAGCGGTCACTTGAAGCACCCCCCCCCCTCCCATTGCATTACAGTACCTGGAAAAAAACAGCACCTGAACCTAATTGGACTATATGAAGGTTTTTTTAGTCAAAAGTTCACTGATTAAATAAGTCTCACAGAGAACCTCAAAATGATCTGTAAAATATGTCAAAGGGTATTTATATTTGGAAAGGGATTAGAATCCAAAAGGAAAAAATCTCACAAAGAATGGTTTCATCATTGCACTACTTAATATTGAATGATAATAGGTTTGATTCAGTGCTGTGTATGATATATACAAATTGTGTAAAGGTGTATTGTTAATATATAACAAGCTGTGTCAGTACTAACTACTTTTGAAATGTACAGAATTTTTATGAAGAATGATATTAACCTTTTCCATTGCGATTACTACTGTAGTGTCTTGAATATCGACGCAACATATATGGTGTTTGTGTGTAGAAAGTCTTCAAATACTTTTGTCCCAATAGTGTCATGATTAATTCATGATTATTGCATTCCTATTGAGTTGTTATATTAACTTCATGTGTAGCACACTCAATTTATGCCAGCTGAAAACAGTTGAAATAGGATGAAATACTGGAAGATGAAATTAACCAATGAAATATACAGTACATGTATGTGCTTGTTTAAAATAAATATTAAGTGCTTACTCTTTAATTTAATTATAGATAATGATCATGTTCTTTGTGTGAAGACATGATTTGACCTTGTATTTCAGAAATACAGCTTACTTTTGAATACTTGTAATATGGATATGAATCATTTAACATTAGTTTGCTTCTTTTTTAAGAGAAAAGAAATCATTTTATGTCTTGATACCCATTTTGCTTGTTTGATTAAGCTTTTTATAAGAACTGAAACCATCTTCAAAGTTGGTATTGGAGTTGTATCAGCCACACTGTCTTATAATTATGACTGATTTACATGTGAGCATTGAGCGTTATACAAGGCCCATATAGGCCTGTTGAGCCTAAGTGTAACATGTGATATACATGTACCATACGATATAATAGTCACTTCGTGTTTTATATAAATCTGATAATGAATGTATTGAGTGCTTGATCCTCTTACGAATTCCAGAAAAATCCTTGTTCTGATTATACAATACTACTCCACCATTGATAAGCATTTTGATACATCATTGATGCACAGATTACTATAAAAGCAGATTATGATTATCATGGTAATCCTATTTTATTTGTTAGATGAAATCTATCTTACATGGACAGACATCACCTGTAACCATGTATTTTTTTATGTGATAAAGAATTTACTAAGGTGGGAATGGTCTGATGATATGATGTCACTGGAGCATAGATTTCTCAGTTTATTCACAGTTGGATATATTGTAACTAATTATAATTTCTTCTTCAAAAGTGCATTAGTGCAAGTATGCAGGGCATGAAAAAAGATCAAAACTAGTGTCCAACTGACCATGCACTGTTGAAAAAACCCTGAATGATTAAAAAGAACATTTTTCAAAAGATGTGTTACAAATTGAATTTAAAGAATAGTTTTATTGTCCCATTTGTAATATCATTCCACAGTTATAAGATATACCATTGTTACGAAAATAATCCAGAAAATAATTATTCACATTAATAACATGCCTATATCTTTTTAATGCCTACACTAGTCCTGTCCAGTTCAAAGTTTTATGTTATATATATATATCTAAAATTCCCTAATATCTAATGACTCATAATTGTGTTTTGTATCAAAATGACATTTATTGAAAATTAAGCTTGCTGCTTTTTGTATCAGTGCCAAGAAGACTTTATTTAATATATCCTTATCAATGAAATTATGTATTCCTTGGTCACTTTGATGTCATATTATGACTCATGATTCATGAGTACTCTGTGTTTTCTTCAGATAATTCCCTATTTTTTGTGAAAGCAATTATGTTATGATAATCTGTCAATTCTTCAAAGAAAGGGGCAGTTAAGCCATGAAACAATGGTTTATTGTTAAAAGTGGTAACCTACCATGGAAAAAGAAATCCAGGTGCACACACACAAAAAATATCTGACACAACTGGAGGTTGTTTTTTTTTATAATCATTTGAAATGTTCACCTCCCTTCCAACTGATCAGACAGCATTGGCTTTAGTTTTGAACTTTTTTTTAATTTTTTTTTGCCTCCCCATCAGGATATTACTCATGGGACATGTGCCCCCCCCCTCTCCCTTGTACTTATATTCATGGATGAGGACTATCAGAGTAATAAAAAGACAAACATCTTATCAAAGACACAATATACACTTCATTATCAAACAGCAACATTTTTTTAAATGATTAATTTCTTCCACTTAAAACACCATTTTGTAAAATTCTGCTATTATCATAATTAAATTTTTCTTACTTTATCTATTTAATATTTAGTTTGTTTTTTTCCTGATCATGACCACTCCAAATGTTATTATTCCATCTATATTCTTTCATAATGTTTTAGTGTATTATATGGACTTAGGGTGGTTAGTTGTCACATTTTGTATATGGTTTGTAACTTTTATGAAAATAAATGAAATTAAAAATGTGGTATATGTAAGTAGGATTTGATACCTGATAAAAGAATGGTGCAGGATTGCCGTTTTGTATGAAATTTATAAAAATAAAAACATGGAAAAAAGGAAACACAATCATAAGAAATATGTCTTCATTGCTAGGCATCATTTATGTCTTCAATTATTTATAATGTCTGATATGTTTTATGCAAGAAGAAGAGAATTTGAAAAAGAACAGTGAATAAATATTGATCTGAGCTTTATCCATGATTTTATAAAGAGAGAGAAGAAATAAGATATAAGCAGAGTGGTGAGAAAATGAACAATAGGCTTACATTTTTTTAAATATATATGCTTGCCTAAGATCTCTTCAGTATGACAGGTTTGGTCAGTGGTACACCCTTGTCGGAACCAAATCTGGTTTATTCGAGAGTATATAGGCATAAGAATAAAAAATGTAAGTTTTATAAAAATAAAAATAAAAAATAAGCCTTTGTTATAGAATTGTGGATCCACGTTTGTAGACTAAGATAGTCTTCTGACAAGAGTCAAATAACTTTCCTACCTGACACAAAGTGCTTGTGGTTTTCAATTTGGTGTCGGACATGTTGGAACAATTACATTTCGGTGCAAATATCTTTTTGAACATACCATCATACTAAGGAGAGATAAAGTGAAATCTCCTTGATTATACAAACATGCCTGTTAAATTGATGAGCACAAAACATACAGTGGTGCTCTAAAATTAGTGAACCCTGCCAGAAAATGAAGTTATTTAAAGTGTTCAATTTCTGCCATGTCTTAGACATTCAATTGTGAAGTAAGGCGATAAAATATTACATTCAATAAAGTTTGTTCCAAGTGCGTGCTTCTAATTGGTTAAACAAATTAGCTTGCATTTGATTACTAGAGTTGCGATGATTAACCTTCACCTATTGAATAAACACATTTTTATGGCTCTACCCAGGGGCGGATCCAGGATTTTCCAAAAAGGGGGGGGGAAATTTTCCCGATGAAAAATTTGACAAGCAAAAAAAAAAGGCCTTCACTTTCAAAAGGGGGGGGGGCACACTAATATTTTAACAGCATTTTTTACATTACAAATTTTAATTGTGCCTCTCAAAAGAGGGGGCGCACAGCCCAGCTTTACCCCCACCCCCCCTGGATCCGCCAGTGGCTCTACCCCAATCTGCCCTTGACATTGAAATTGGTTCCAGGTTTTTGGTGACAAGTAGGGGGGTCGAGCTCCCAAGAGCCATAACGGATTCAAGAACACAGTAAATGTATTGAAAATACTTGTTAAATGACAATGAAGAGTTGGATGGTCTTTATCAAAAAATTTGTGAACCCAAACAGTAGTTTCGTCCTAGGTTTCGGAGCTGACAAAAAAATACAAATATGTCGTTTGTCCAGAATCCATGACAAAACTGCTGTTTTGATTCACCAATTTTGTTCATTGTCATGAAGGGCAAAATGAGGTCACAAAAAAATTATATTGCCCAATGTTACATTATTCTTGAACGAAATGTCGCCATCTATATTCTGCAAATATGCCTATATACGAAGATGATGGTTACCCCCATCTTGCCTTTTCACCAGGGGTGCGTTGCATCAACATTTTCGTCCGACAAGTTGTCAGATCTGACATCTTTCCCTGACTTTGATTGGCTGAGAAGCACCGTTACTATGGTAACTGTCGGATAAGACAATACTTGTCCTTTCATGAAACACTCCCTTGGTTTCAACTTTAACCCTATGATCTTTCTTTCGAATCTTTTTTTTTTTTGAAGCTAATGCAAACTATTACAAAGCTATTACTAGAGCTCCTTATTGATATCATGCAACCCAATACGATTATGCTTGTACTTGAAGAACAGTTTTATATGATCACAAAGTAAATTATGATCACTTTAATTTTGTACTTAATATAACAAACGATCGTTAAAAGTCAAGTTACTCATCGCCACTGCATTACTAAACATTTTTTTATATTTATCCTTTACATTCTGTGATTGCTTATATCATTTGCCATTCAAAAACTAGAAGAAAGTTTTAATCCACTAGAGAGTTTAAAGAAAGTGTAAGTTATGTCAAAACTCAACCAAACAAATTCATCTTGATCAAATCAGTAAATTTTAACTATATTTAATTCCCAAGATTTATTTTCAATGCTCTATACTGCGACCTTTATATGTTAAATTTTACACTAAGTTCCTATACATGGGGAAGGGATCATAGGCGGAACCAGGGGAGAGGGAGGGGGGCGAATTGCCACCCTCCCCCTATTGGCGGCCTAGAAAAAAAGGAAGGAGGGGAGAAAACGAAGAAGAAAGATTAAAGGATGAAGATAATTGAGTGAAATTGGGGGAGGGTTTATTGGGGAAAATATTTTTTTTAATAAAGTCATTAGATAAAACTTAAAATTTATCTTGCTCTTCGCGCTCGCAATGTTGCCTGCTTGTTGAAAAAAATATATCTGTCAAGAGGGTAACACGGGGCTTCAAACTATCCTGTATACACAAATGTTTATGCTCGTGATTGGAATTTTCATTATTTTCTTTTGGCGAGATATGCACACTGCCTATGATTACAAAAATGTGCAGAATATTTCCCCCCCCCCCCAAAAAAAAAAATGAACAAATCAGCTCACTTTGCGTAGCATTACAAATTTGATTGGTGATATATGTCTCCTCTCCATGAATCAATGCAAACTGTCCTCAACAAATCCCTTTTTATGTCAGTATATAAAACTTTAAGCTCGCTTGAATATTTTTTAGAAACGCATCTTGTTTATATGATTAGGGCATGCAAAAAACAAACTGTTCAAAATGTTAAATTTTTCGGTGTAAATACATAAAATATCCAAAAATTGGACCTCGCGCTTCGCGCGCTCGCATTATTTATTTAGGCATTATGAGAGTAATAAACTATGCTTGAAATTCTATTAGGACTGCCCCCTCAATATCTACAACAAAAATCAGCTTTTAGCGGCCAATTTAGATAAATTTGGATGAAAATATTTTCATGCCCCCCCCCCCCACATAGCTGGATCTGCCGGGGGTCCCCCTCTCACAACCTCCATCCGCTCTGTCGCTTCGCTCCTTCGCCGAGGATCTCCAACTGTTTGACATGTCGATACAAAGAAAAATAAAATGATTTTAGTGAAATACAAAAAAATGTCATCGGTCTCCTCATACCAACCAGAATTATAACTATTTTGTGAAATTAAGCGAAATTTCTAAATGTCATAAGTTTTTTGTTTTACATCCGATTTGGATGAAATTTTCAGTGTTATGCTTGTTAGATTTTTTCTTTCTTTCTATTCAAACCAACTTTTTGTTTGGGTGGATTTGTCCTTTATTGACGAAGCTATCTTTCGTACACATCTATATGGTTGAATCATTGTCAGAAAACGTAAAATGCTCGACTGAAAATTTTCTATCGTTATGAAAAGTTTTTTTTAACACAATTTTGTTTGATTTATACATGCATGCTAATGCAGCATGGCCAGTGGCGGACGGTGGGTCAATGCATGGGGGGGGGGGGGGCACCAGCAAAATTTTTGAGCCACTTAGTGGGCGCGCAAAGCGCGCTCAATTGTCAGGTATACTGACCTAATAAAGACATTTTACAGACTGTGACATTAAACGGATATGTATCTCACTGATCAAATAATACGAGCGCGAAGCGCGAGCTGAAAATTCTTGATATTCAGACTTTAAAAAGGGTCTCATTATAAGCAATTTTCTTAAATCATGATACTTACCTGCCTCACTAAACATACAATACGAGCGCGAAGCGCGAGCTGAAATTTGCTTGTATATTGACCCCACACTGTTTAAAAAAACCTGATTTTATAGAAAAAAAAGAAGATTTTGCAGAAAGCAAAAACAGAATCATTCTGTAAATTCATAAAACAGGAATTTTTCCGCAATTCAACAGAAGAGGTAAGTTTTAAAAGGGGAAAATGGTGTTTTATTAAAGGAAATTTGTAAGGTTCCATACACCAAATACCAATTTCCTTTAAGATTACGCAATCTGGTAAGACTACAGGTATTCTCGAGACTCTGCTGCAGGAACTTCTTTCATTTTAAGGATAAATTTTTCTAACAGTGCAACTAAGGACATTTTAAGGATTATATATTTTAGGAATTCATAATAGCATACATATATGTCACCATAATGCGAGCGCCAAGCAATTGCTGATTTTGTTAGAATTATACTTTAAAGGAACACATGAAGCACTTTTTGTAGTCATTGTAATCATGAACATAATACGTATCTTACTTATCAAATAATGCGATCGCGAAGCGCGAGCTGAAAATTTTTGAAATTAAGATCTAAAGAGGGGCTTTTTAAGGCTTGTTTGTAGGAATTCACTCAGACCATACGTATTTCACGAACCAAAATGATGCGAGCGCGAATCGCGAGCTGAAAATTTTTGATATTCAGACAAGTTACGCCACTGAACATGGCACAGCAGTTTTGGCAGGGTAGAGCTGTAAATGTTCAGGATGATTTAAGATTGTATAAAGATTTATCAACTTCTTACGTTACACCTCAGAACCACTGGCGTAAATCCGTGTTGATGGGTGGGGGGGATGACTGAAATATTTTGGCATTTTTTGGCAATCATGTTTTTAGATATGCAACGAATTGTCATTGATATGTCCACAGTGGCGTACCGTGGGTCACGGCATTGGGGAGGCACCAGCAAAATTTTTGAATCAATAAGTGAGTGCGCTAGTGAGCGCGCGAAGTTGCCAGTTATACTGACCTAATAGAGACATTTTAAGGACAATGTCATTAAACGGAAATGTATGTCACTGATCAAATAATGCGAGCGCGAAGCGCGAGCTGAATTTTTTTTATATTCACACCTAAAAAGGGACAATATAATCAAATTTGTGTAATCATGATAGGTACCTGTCTCGCTAAACAATGCGAGCGCGAAGCGCGAGCTGAAAACTTAGTTAATTCAGACCTGAAGTAGGGCATTCTAAGGTTTCTTTGTAGGAATTGACTAGGACCATACGTATTTCATTAACCAAATGATGCGAGCGCGAAGCGCGAGCTGAAAATTTTTGATATTCAGATCAGAAGAAGGGAAATTTTAAGGACTGATTTTAGGAATTCATGAAGAGCAGACATATCTCACCAATCCACTAATGCGAACGTAATCACGGACAGGAAATGTTTCATATATACGAAGACCTTAACATGGGGCAATCACTTTTGAGTCATGAAAAAGAAGCATATGTCACTACATAAAACAAATGATAACTCAAGTGCTAGGAAATATATTTGGTTTATATTGACTTGAAAACGGGATGTTTTAGTACAACAGGATTATATATATCTCGTTAAACAGACAATGCGAGCACCAGGAACAATAAAAAAAAAAGACGTAGGCCCTGGGCAAATTAAGTTTCATAAAGTTGTAATGTAACACAACATAATTATAATATAATATAACATTATAATGAATAATATTTTCTTCTTTCCCACTACGTTTCTCTTCCTTTTTTTCCTTTTCCCCCTTTCCCCGTTTTTTTTTGTCAGCCGATGGGGGGGGGGGGATGTGCCCCCCCCCATGCCCCCGTAGTTACGCCACTGTATGTCCATATGGCAAATACCCCTCCAATAGTATTATCTTTTTTTACCCCATGATGGTTTAATGGTTTTATTAGATATTACATTTTAAAAAATTTGACATTCCATCTTAATCCCTTCCCAAAGACCCCAACATTGATGAATTGGAAGAAAAAGGGGGTTTCTCTTCAATGTTATAATAAGAACATAAGTATTTCGTTTGGAAATGGTGAAATGGCTCTTTATTTGCATTTTATGATTCAATAATATTGTTTTATTTGTTAAGCGGTATTTTAGGAAGAATTTTCACCAATAAAACAATTATCTCTTATGATTTTTTTTTTCATTTCTTTCGTAAAAAGTGGGGGGGATGTTTGTACAGGCCATCCCCCCCTCCTCGAAAAGTGGGGGGGATATATCCCCCCCATCCCCCCCGGGATTTACGCCAGTGCTCAGAACACAATCATGTTGGGAAGTGTGAAATCTGGGTTTCGTTGTATTTACGTAAGGTCACAACCACTTGTACTGCACCATTTCCATAAATTTTCTATTCAAACGAACATCATGATTATATTTTTTTATATTAGTTCAAACATTTTTACTCGGTCATCTAGTGTTCATTAATTGGCACGAAAAGAGAAATAGTCAATTTAACTTTGTTGTAGACCTACCTAAGAGAACGGGTCAAATTGGAAACGCATTTTACTTTAAAGAGATGGTCCAGGCTGGAAATATTTATATCTCAATAAATAGAGTAAAATTCACAGAGCAAAATGCTAAAAATTTGATCAAAATCGGATAACAAGTAAAAAGTTATTGAATCTTAAAGATTTGCATTATTCCAGTAAAACATTTCTACGCAAGAAGAGCTCACTCGCAAAAGGGGTTAGGTTCATTTTTCATCAAATTTGATTTTTATGTCTCAATGTATAGATTTTTAGTAGCTCTATAAGATGATACCAAAGAAAAGTTGAAATTCCTATTAAAAAGTGTACTAAAATGGCAAAAAAAAAAAAAATCACTTTTTTTTCAAAAGGGGTTAGGTCCATTTCAGTTTAGTTGCAAAAGGGGTTAGGTCCACACAGACGTTTTTTGGAAAAAATTATCTTAAAAAATATGAAGACAGGTAAATTTCTTTTATACCCAATTTTATGTTCTCATGGTAGGGTATCATGAAAATTCAGTTTCGCATAAGAATATTGCAATATGGGAGAATTAAAAAAATGATTTTCTTGAAGTGGACCTAACCCCTTTTGCAACCAAACTCTTCTGAAGAACTCATTTGTCAAAAGGGGTTAGGTCCATTTTTCATAAATTTTATTGTTTTCTGTCTCTAAACCATGAAACCTCTAAATTTTTAGTCGCTCTGATGATACCAAAGAAATTTGAAATTCAAATGAAAACGTGAATGAAAGTGGCAAAGAAAAATCACTTTTTTAATCAAAAGAGATTAGATTCATTTCAGTTTACTTGCAAAAGGGGTTAGGTCCACAATGATATTTTTTTCAAAAATATATAGAAAAAAATTGAACAGGTAGATTTCTTTTATACCCAATTTTATGTTCACATGATAGGGTAGTACATCATGACAATTTAGTTTCTCATATGAATATTGCAATAAGTGAGAATGAAAAACATGTTTTTTCTCAGAATGGTCCAAGGTGGACCTAACCCCTTTCGCAACTAAACTCTTCGCATGTCTTTATGAATATTCATTAGGTGGGCTGATGATGTCATATCCCCACTTGTTCTTTTGTATTTTTTTATAGTTTATTCAAAAATTTAAAAAAATGGATTGACAACTGATTAAGTGCACTAGTTATTTATTGTCACAACTTATTTTATCATAATGGAGACACATCATTTACACATGTATGAAAAAATGCAACATTTATGATTTCATGTAATAAATTAAGAAAAAGGAAAGTGGGGATGTGACATCATCAGCCCACCTGATGAATATTCATGACGATGTGCATATAACTATTTTCACAAAATATTGATAATCATTAAAATTCAATAACTTCGTTATTTGTTATCCGATTTTGATAAAATTTTCAGCATTTTGCTTAGTTTGTGAATTTTACTCTGATATGAATATTTTCAGCCCGGACCATCCCTTTAATGGTTTTTATTTCTCTCCCTAATCATGTTAAATTGGTTAAAACTTTTTCACATTTTATAGGTCACCACTCTTTAACATAAATGTTAAGCATTCGTATAAAGCGTGATATAGGCCCAACTTTTATGATCCATAACCGACCGTGGTTGTTTTGCAGTAATAATTTTCTTCATTTTTTGTTGATTGCGTGAAAGTTTAGATATCAAACTTATTCGTCTTTTTCTTTTTATACTGTGCCTAAGTTTTACGATTTATTTTGATAATTTAGTGGCCAAGCATTTTAACGTATAGTTTGTAAATGTTTTCATAAAATGTACTTTGTCATCAGTTTCTGCATAAGGGACCCAATTGAAAATCGATCAATCAATCAATCAATCAATCAATCAATCAATCAATCAATCAATCAATCAATCAATCAATCAATCAATCAATCAATCATTATCAATCAATCAATCAATCAATCAGTCAGTCAGTCAGTCAGTCAGTCAATCAATCAATCATACTTGATTTCTTTTTCCTGTACCAATTTACTTGAAAGACATATTGAATAAATGTGATACCAATTATTCTGTATATAATCTTGAGGTTGAGGAAATGATGATGAGGTTTGACCAACTGGATGTTCCGTTTATTGAAATCAGGGATTGAAATGTTATGTTTAGGCCTATTGAATTCATCACCGTGGATGCTCCATATCATATCAGTGGGCAAACTTTTAATCAGCGGGGGTCTGTCGGAGCTTGGAACAGCTGACGCGCGCAAGCTATCAATTTTATACGCAGAAAGTTATCACTGATTTGGAGTCGACGCTTTGCACCAACCCTCGAATACAGATGTTGTGTGCATGAAGCGCAGTTTATGAAAACAACTGTCGTTGGATTGTGTTTATCGATAACCCTGTAACCGAGTTCGTAGTAAACTTTCTCTGTGTGAAAATCCATGTGGTTGGATTCCCAAATTGTGTGAGCACCCCGATTTCGTTTTTGACAACATCAACATCATCGCGGTTTCGTCCCATTTTTGGCGACGGCCATGGGATGAAATTTGATCACAAGTGCGTTGAATGTGTGCACTGGCCGTAGTCTACACAACTCTGAAAAGGCTCGTGGAACCTCCTGGACCCAACATTGTTAGTCCTCTACAAATGTTGGTTTTGGTTCTTCATCTTACTTATTATAGAATTTGATCTCGCTTACTTGAGGACATCTCTGATTGTGACCTTGGTCTTGGACCATTTGGCATAAAGATTACTGATTACTTTGAGTGCACGCATCATTAGCAATAGCACCCTGCCGAAAACTGAAAATTGAATTGACTTGAGTCAGTTTGAGATCATGAAGTCTCATCTTCATTCGTGGACATCGTTGTTGCATATTGCCTTTATCGGGTTGTAGATCTTTATCTTGATTGAAAAATGTCGACTAGTGTAGAATCAAATTCGATCATTTCAAAGTTTGAGGTGAACTCCAACACAAGGATTGATGATGAGAATGAACTGGGTGACAGGGCGGAGCCCGACGGGAAAGTGGTGGCTGGAGTAAAATGTAATTCCGTGATTTGCGAGGTTGAGAATGAGATGCAGTCGGAGCTAAACGAAGTTGAAGAAAGAAACCACAGATCAGGGGAGGGAAAACATAACAATGTGAGCGCGGAAGAAAGTGTTTCTGGATCTCAAGTTCATGTGAATGGAGGAGAAACTCTAAACTCAATGGACCCGAAAATGAATGCTGCCGAAATTAGTGTCGTAGTGAACGGGGAAGGAACACCCGACGAGGCTTGCCCCTCACCGGCGGGTGGTTGTGATTCTCCCGCAGGCGTGGATTCTCTCAGGAATGATAACCGTAAGGTCTCATCTGAATCGCCCATTTCGCAGGAACATCATGATGGCCTAGATGAAGAAACAGACAGCATTGATTCGGGTAAATCACCTAAGAAGAAGAAGGGATTTCTCTCAGGTGGTTTGCACATTCACATGCCAAAGTTCAGCAGCCGTTTGTCGTTCGGTAGTGATGTGAGTGCGACAAGTACGGGCAGTGATCCTGATGTTTCACCAGAGAAAAAGAAAAAGAAAAAGGATAAGAAAAACAGGAAGAAGCAAACTATCAAAACCAATGATCTGGGTGATCAAGGTAATGCTACTCCCAGTGAATACAGTGAAAGTATTGCCAGTGATAGAGTAGGCCTAGATCAACTTGATGGAACAGTTTCTTTGAATGATACAGGACTTGATAGTCAGTTGGAAACCCAAGAAGAACTGGCTTCTGGTGGTGGTGATGATCTTGTATCTTCAAATGCAAAAGAGACTGGAGATACTGTAGACCCTAATTCTTCTGATGCAGTGGAAATACCAAGTCCAGGACCAGTACCGACCGCTGACACAACAGAGCCAGATAAGACTGAAGAGATGGAGATGAAGGTGGATGTGACACCTCAGGAAACAGAGTCAACTACCACAGCAGGTAATTATTGGAATGCCTAGAGGAAGAATCATGGAAATGTAGTACAGAGACTGATAGCTCCATCGTTCAATCTACATTTTCCTGGTATAACTCTAGATGTATTCTTGGTTCTGAAATGATACAGAATGGGATAGCATACCCTGAGATCAAGTTGATCCAACTATAAAAAAAAAAATAAATAAAAAGCCAATTTTCATAAATCTTTGAGAAAGAGTAAAAACATTGATTTTTATTAAACAAAGAGAGTCCTTGATCAAACTGTTGGGGGGGGGGATTAATCAGATTTTAAAAATGACATGAATTTGTTTTATAATTTATCAATTTTCTGTGTCAAGAATGCAAAACATGGCATGGCTCCTTATGAAATTTGTAAAATCATCTGCAGATCTTCTTCAAGTTCAATATCTCAAATTGTGTGGATGGTTTACTCTCATATTGTAGCTGGTCTCATGTTTTGTAAGCCTATATCCTCTTTTGAGCCACACCAGGGACCCGTTGCATAAAACTTTTTACCTGAGTTTTTGCCCTGTGTTAAAGTCAATGGCAGAAATCAGACTAACCTTAATTTTCAGTTTTTACCAGAGTTTTCTCAGGTAAAAAGTTTTATGCAACAGGCCCCTGGGGGTGTTTCACAAAGATTAAAGCTCAGTCGCACTTAAATTCCCAGTTGCGTACGGTATAGAAGACATCACCACATTGGTCAGATCATGCGCACTACCGCGTATCCATCAATCAGATTGTGCCTTGCATATCATGTGCGCGTCGGCAATTAAGTGCGACTTAAGTAATACTTAAATCTTTGTGAAACACCCCCTTGGACAACTTGATTGTGAATGTGCAATTCTTTTCTGTTTGTACTAGATCTATATTATGTTTTACTTGCTGCTTGGAGATTACATGTACTAGAGTAAAGAAAAAAAAAATCAAAATTAAAAATTAAAAACATCACACAATTCACACCTATTCCTGAACCATTTTATTGATATCTAGAATCTAGTCCTATTGATCTGTAGAACTTGTAATTGAATTTTCATTAATACTGGAAATGCATTTTGATGAATTGAATACAAATTCCTACAGATCAAGTAAAATCAGGTGCAGACCTCCTTTCTAAACTTTGACTTTAGTTTAAAAATTGATGTGAATGTGGAATTCCAAGTTTAAATTTTCAGGTCATATGTTCCAGTGTTATGTTGACGACGGCCTTGGCCTTGCACATTATATTGCTAAGGAATTGACCTGTGGTTGTTTCATGGCTTAAGATAGAGTTAGATCTGTGTGATCTTCTTTTTTTTAATAATCAACTTTAAAAAAATGCTGCAGTCTCTTATTTGTTATCTGTGTGTGGTTAAACAGGGAGTTTGCTAAAGATTGACTCAATTTACACAATGTCATTGACCTGAGTGAAGGTGCAGTTGACACAGTGTACACATGGTAGTTGCCAGGAAATGATGATTGTAATGTAGGCAAGCTTGTACAATCATGAAGCTCACACAAAATGAGGGGCTCTTCCAGAAGACGAAGGAATGAGAGAGTAAGGATAGTTCCAATTTCCCGGTTGAGGTTCATTTCATTGTCATGGGTGTGGCCATGATGGCAATATATATGTTAATCCTAGAAGCTATCACCAGGTTTAGGCACCAGGTATAGGACAATGTATTGAAGCGTACATACTGCTTTGAACTAAAACTGTGAGGTTTATTTTTTCAAGACACCAAGGATCTAAATCTTTATTGATACTTATCTGAGAACATAAGATTTGTATCTTATCTGATGCTTTTCATTTCACTACCTAATCAACAAGTTATGCATTATTGCATAGTTGCATTGCACATTGCAAATGACAATAGCACTATACTTGATAAGCCTGCTTTGAACCAGAGTGAAAATTGAATGTCCAGTTTCAGTTCAGTGCATTCATTGTGTCACCTTAACACAGATACCATTCATTGATTGGTGCAAAGTTTTTATAAGTTTTTATAGGTCTACATTCATTGGCCAGTTGAATAGTCTCTATTTTAACTCTGGTGTTGCACATTTTTAGTAGCCTTCTTAGTTCTTACCCAGGTGAACTGATGAAGCATCCCACAATAATTGGCTTACGGTAGCTAGTGCTATTCTAAATGTACCTCTTGTTGACATGTAGTGTATTGACTTGCCCATTTTAATGTGAAGATGTGTACATGTAGCTTGAAATGAAACTATAATTATACACTGAAAGAATTTTTATACATAGTTTTTTACCATCTGAATTCAGTTTACCTCGGGGGAGGGGGGGGGGGTTGATGACATTTACATGTAAATTGTATGAAATCGGTTTCTCAAAGCTGCTTGTAACTATACTGGTACTACATGTAGGGAATATGTTTTTGACTGCTAATTCTAATTTTGAAAGTTGAAATGTTTATAGATTATATTTTGTGTTATGAAAACAAGCAACTGAATGCCTGAATTGCAAAGTTCATTATTTGACAAAACTTGATTTGGGTTGCAGGTAATTACGGCAAGAAAAGTTTGGGGCATCTCGATTAGCTGGAGAACAGTTCACCAATCGTGCATAAAAGTTCATAACTTGGGGGATCCACTTCCTCCGTCCCGAATCGGGAACGCCACCACCTCTCTAGATCCTCTTCAATCTTGCTTTGTAAATGAAACTACATGTACATGTAGCTGCCACGCCCATCATAATCTGGTTATGTCTATCGAAAACTTGACTACAAACTCAGTTGAAGCATGGTTCCTCCCTGCTATCTCTCCATTTGATTTCCCTCTGCCATGGCCCCTCATAATCTCAGCCTAATGGATGCATTTCAATACCTTGTTTGGGTGGTCGAAAGCACTCTCACCCTGGACATCAATGGACTTTCACGCTCCTGTTTTGATATTCCTTAGAAAATATGTGAAAGATGTGTGCTCTTGCAGGATTTTCTTTGATTTTCTTTATGGTAGCATAGCTGTTTTATGAGGATTAGAATGTATTGATATGTTTACATTAATAAACCTTGTATTTCTTTTGCTGAAAGGTACATTTTGAACAAGTAGTTTTATTCAGGGAGGGATTATATTACTGCTGATAGTGCAGATTACCTGTGGATTGGTGGAAAGGGGGTTGATTGATCCCATGGGATTTAAATGTAATGATCAGAGTCAGTCAGGTTGCAGGTTATTTTGTAAAATTTAATTCACTGCCGATTCTTGTTGGTGTTATCTGCACATTTGATCTTCTACCTCCCTGCTCAAAGCTTATTTGTGAATACATTTATGTAGGACAAAGTGCATTGAGTAATTAGCATAATTCTATAATGTTGCTGTCTGATAAATTTCTGAAAAGTGAACCAGGTGATGAAATGTAGATTTGAACATCTAAATGCAAGCTGGTGATCTGCTTTTCATTGATCTCTCAAGTTAAGTCTGTATAGTCAAGGCAAACAACATCGTTACCATCATCTGGAGTGTGAGCAAAATGAAAATGCATTGCAGTCCTGTGTAGTACCATCTTATTCTGAGTAATTTTACATAACAAAATGTTAATTCACTGTTAACAAGGACAAATTCTTGCATATTTTTTACTCTTCAGAATTTTGCTTGCTGTCCTTACTCCACTGGCCTGTCCGTCCTATCTTATTTGTTGATGCATGTAGCCTATTTAAAAAAAAATTACAACCAATTAGGCCTGGGCTATATACACAACTTCACTTGCACAAAATAAATACATAAGGTCTTCATTCTTTCATGCCTTATCATGTGGATTGTAAATTTGTAACTGAAAAAAGGCAGAGATCCCAGTGACCAGTTGTTTTTAATCAAGTTCGGCATTTTCTTCCTTTGGGGTTTTGCTAAGCAGAGTAATTCATGGGGGTTTATTCCATTTTCGGTACTCCATTCAGAACAAGAGGTCTTTTCTTGTTTGCTTAGTGGTGGAAATCTGTAAAAAGGGTCATTCGAGGTCAACCAACACAAACCTATTACTAGCCCTCCAGTCTCGTTTTGTCAGAATGCTTGAACAGGAAAAAAATGGCAAACAGGTTCTGACAACAACTTTGACAATCTTTGACATTGTGCATAGAAAGTGCCCCATTTTCTTTAATGGTTTTCTACATTAGGTACAGGATGGAACTTTCACAAATTCAGTCATGCAATATTGAATCTTTGATAACATGCGCCGCCTGAACACACTTTGTAATGTGAAGTAGCCCCAAATCACTAGATGGTTTTCTACCCACGTGATAAAAAAAAATGCCATAGGAATTCTAGCCCAATCAGAACAGAAAAACAAGGCATTTCCTAGTTTAAAATCAAAGTACATACAATACCCCTCTCCCCCAAAAAGAAAATCTGAAGTGCAATTTCAGGCCTTATACTTTTCAAAAGTCCAAGAATTTTCACAGCAAGCAGTAATTTTTTTTTTGGGGGGGAAAGACCATCTTGTATTTAATATCAGGGTGAACTTCCCCTCCAACCCTCCTCAGTCTTTTGCTCATCCTTTGATAGGCTTTAGTTCAGATTTCTTTCTCACTTCCTCCCTTCTCTTGTTCTGTACCTCATCTAAATATACCTCCATATTTCCCTTTCCAGCTTCAGAAAGTTTCACTTGAGTACCATGTGGCTGGGATCATATAAATCCACCCCTCTCTCGCATCCCCTTTTCACCTCTGCTTATCCCCATAATGTACCCCCTCTTTGAGAATTTACCCCTTCTTTGAGTAAGAAGGCAAAGCCTCACAAGTCAAGCGCCGGCATGTATGCTATTAGGCCTGTACATGTACATGCACGTAAAATAGGCCTATGTGTATGCCTGTATTTTAAAGAGGGGCAAATTGAAGAGAATGCCTTGCCTAAGGATTCAAGCACAAAGCTATACATATAGTAGACCTACATGAAGGAATGAATAAATGATAGACTGTGTTTTTCCCCCTGTTTCTTTTGAAGCAACTAACTTAAATTAATTGATACTTCCACTCTTTTATTCGTTAAGAATTTACCAAATGACCACCCTTTATTTGTAGTTACTAGTAGTCAAAAGACTGTTTTGAAATAACCTGTTGTATGGACAAATCAGGGACGTCTCACGTCCCTGGACAAATATAAATGGTGAAAATACCTGGATGATCTGTCTCTGACCCTGTTCTCATTACCCTTTCTAAAACTAGTTTTACTGGACATTGGTTCAGGAAACCAGTTTGGAAGATCGCTTTGCTAGCATTCCCATTTGATCACATGAAAGTGGTTTTCAAAATCATTTCATGTAAATCGATCTTGTTGCTATGGAAACGCTCTCAGTTTGGTGACACGTTTCGCACGAAATTAGAAACCGCAGCGTAGGCATTCTACACCTGTCGTGTGGAGTAGCGCGCTCAAAATGTGCAAAGATTGTTTCCTTACGTTAAAACCAGTTTAACGAAGCAAAGCGATCTTGAAAACTACATCGCGAGGTGGTTTTATAAAACCGACTTGGAAGATCGCTTTGACAATTCTCATTACACGTTAAATTAGTTTCTACCAAACTAGGTTTAGGAAGGTAGTGAGAATGGTGTCTCTTTTTCTTACTGTATGAAGAAAAGACATTGCAAGTGCAAATGAAGCTTTAGTTGTGGCCAGCTATAGGTTTTGACTTTTGGGGGATTTGAGTTTTTACAAAATGACCCCGATATTGACCTTCCCCATGTAAGATGACAACTTGTAAGATTCCAGGTCATGGGAACCTACTCTCTTTGTGGTGAATATGAATTGAGCTTTTGGATCGCGCGATTTCTTGACAACTCTAGAGTCTGAAGATTCTGATTGTATGTGTATATATTTTTTTCTGTGATTTTTGTGTCAGTTTATAGTCAGTCTAAACCTTTTGCATAATATGCTTGATTTAGAGTTTAATGTTAAAAACTGAAGTTTATCAGAATTATGTAGTTTTAAAATGTTAAGTAAGATTTTTCTGTATATAAACAAACTTTCCAGGGATTTCTAAGCCGTCGGTCCCGTGTAAGGGAGAGTCACACCATTTGCACGTTAAAAAACCTACTCCTCTTTTCGTAAAGAGTAGGGAAGTTATCCCGGGAAGTAGTTAACGTATTAATTTATTACTGATAATCACTTATTTATAATCCTGTTCCTTTGTAAAGTTGCATTAGGGTAATTTGTACTGTATTATAGTAACCTTTTAGATTAACTGTCCGACACTTATATGACACGCATGTGTTGATAGTGTCGTTAAATTTTTATCAATCAATCAATCAATCCAGGGATTTAGACTTAAAATTTGAGATTTTGGAATTGTAAATTTAAAATGCAACTTATACATGTGTCTATCCATCAGTAGCTAGTAGGTTTCGGAATACACATTTTTAAATCTAAAATTGTCAAATAATCAATTTGAATTTTTTCAGAGGAAATGCTCCTACTTTGTTATTGACATTTGTTTTTCAGTCTTGTCTATATTTCAAGTCTCTAAAATGTATTGAAAGATGGTTTTAGTTATTTGGAGCTTTTTGCACCATTCCCATGCCATCAGTGTATTATCAGCACTATATTTGTAGAAAGATTAGATTGTAGACTATTGATAATCACAATCATGAAATGAATGTCATTCCTTATATGCTTTTCAAAAATAATGATGATCTATCTACAAGGGATTATCCAAAGTAAGGATTAAATATCCTTGATGTTGAGACCACTGATGATCCATTGGATGAATTGTGAACAACCTTTCAAGGCTCAATCGTCATTAGATGGGTTTTCATCAGGCCAAGTTTGCTCAAGCTCAAAATACAAGCCCTGAATCAGCCATACTCAACTTACTCAAGCATTAGAAAAATTAGGTAGGCCTATCTACAGATGTACATGTATTACCATTTTCTACAATGTAAGTAACCAGGATGTAGCAACTTTCGCTTATTAAAGTATGTGACCTTGACCTTGGGCTGCAGAGCATGACCACTTTGACTATGGTACTGCATTTACACACTACATTAGCTCACGGGGCAGGCCTGCCTCGTGGAGCAGACTTGGCCCATGGATTATCGAACGTCGCGTTTCCATGCTGCCCCAGCTCGCTTATCAGACTCGGCTTGAGGGACAAAAATTTTGCTGACACCCACAATGCTCTTTTCGAGCCAGATTAAATGTACGCACGCCCAACAAGTCGAAATTGAACTGAAAGTAAAGCCGGTAGCTTGTTATCTATTTCATCTATTTTTGTTTGAAACATTTGGGAATATTACTAAAAAGCCCATCTATCATCACGCACGCAGCTCACATGAACGGACGAAGATTTATTATGTCATGAAACGCGCGCTTAAACTGGAAGTTGCTCCGCCAATTGCCGAGGCAGACTCGACTTTGTGTTGACACAGAGAAAAATTCCTGTGTCTGCTACGGCTTGCAGGTCTGATCCGACTATTTTGGCGGAGGAAAAAAGGGCGTGTCAGTTCTTTCTCGCGGTGCAAGGTAATCGTGTTTATACACAGAAAAAAAGACGAGTCAGATTGCCTTGCGGGTTAGACCCGGGAGACGGGGTAGCATGTAAATGCGGTATGCGTTTCATATGTCCTCAATATGAAAAGAATCAACCAGGCCAAACCCTGAGTAAATCTTCCTTCACCTGGTAATGTGATCTGAAGCAGCCATACTACAGCTTGTAATCTGAAGATGAAACCAACAAATTAGCCCGCAAATTGCATCCTTTTTACAAATCTGTAATTTCTGGGTGGTGCTTCATAAAAAGCCACTCATAAGTTTTGATTATAGGCATGTCTCTATAGATGTATGACTGATGATGACCCTTTCTTAGATTTTTTCAATCATTTTGATTCCATTAGATATGAATCCAATCTTTGTAGACTAGACTCAATTCCTAAATTTCCTATTAGTCTAACAATTATCTGTGTGTTTCAAGATTTGATTAGCGTTAGAATAGAAAATGCCCTGTATTCTAGCATGTTAAAAGTTATGATATTACAAAAAGTTTATGCTACAGGATCTCATTTACCGCAAGAAAAAGTCACCAGTCATTTTTAAGGTCGTGTGTAACTATGAAATGGCACCCTGATAAGGTTTTTAAGTACCCAGATCATCTAGTGCACTCAACTTTTTGAATAATGGTTGATGAAAACAGGCCGAATGACAATCTTTGGCAATCATTAGCAGAGTGGATATCCTCCAGCAAGTGCTAGTATGACGTTTGGATTATTCATGTATATCCTTCCTTAATCTGATTCCAGTCTACTCTATCCTATCATCTAGAGAGGAAGTCTGTCAGTTGATAAAATAAAGCCACATGGAAATGACAACAAATATCTTATTTAAAATAGAAACAATCAACATTAAAATAATTTTGGCTCAGGGGAGGGGTATTCATGTAAAGTGTTAACAATTTGGATTAGCATTCATAATTTGTTAACAACCCATGGTCATTTTGGCTCATTGTAGCTTCTTTACAAGTCTAGTGTAAATCAATTTAAGGATAATGTTGATAGTACTTGTCTATAGATATATATATTTTTTAAGACTTTCAAGTATACACATCATTCATGTACAAAACATGTGTCCTTGACATAAAAAAAGTGGTAGTTCAAGTGAAAGCTCTTTATGAACCAAATCATGTTGACATCTTTATTTTCAGAGTACTTACATGTAATCTCTGCAATTTTTCTGCTCCATTTTCCATGACTTTGAGAAGTTCTTTGTTTGTGTGTCAAAGTTATTAAGCAATTGACATTGGGCCTTGTAATCAGTATATATGTGCATACCTGACATATTTTAGGAAAGAAGCCTTGAAATTGTTCAACAGAGAACTTGATAGCTCAGTTTAACTTGTTGATTCCATTCCCTGCTTTTAAACCAGGCCCATTTACTGCTCACAAACATAACAAGTGTTGCACAAATTTGCTCCCTACCAAGGCAAACATTGATTGTAACTAGGTATTTTGGTTTTAAAATGCACCAGGCTTTGAATTTCTTCAGTGCTAGTTTTGATATTTTCATTTTCATAGAACATAGAAGAATGCTTGCCTCGAACTGAAATAATTTTCATACTAAATTTGTTATGGTATTAAATTCAAATATTAAGTCCCAATTGTCACATTCTATTCTGTAGTTAGTTTTAGTTTTGGATTAGCAGCTTGTAGTCAATGGATAAAACCTGGTCTAATATTAATTGAATAAAAAGATATAAAGAGGCAAAAAAGGTGATAATGTCATTAAAATCAGATACACAGGAGAAAGTTATGGAACAACTACTAGTATCCTTCATGAAACATGGAGGCTTATAACGATTTATGCAGTCCCCTAAAGTAAATCTGACCATAGAATGTTTTTAGGATTTCAGAAGAAAAAAAAAAAACTGAAAGGGGCACAAAAAACATAACAAAACAAGCAAGGCCATTGAGAGGGGCATAGAGGCAAATTGAATGAATAGGGCATCCAAGGCCATATCCCTAGTTGGCCTTGGATTAATTAAAGCTCAGGTAAAATATGTAAAACTATATGAAAGTTCATGGAATTTACACAGTCGACTTTAAATTCATAATACAGAATGGACAAATATTGAAAGATTTTAACCCTGTTTACATGTCAGATGATTAAATTTTAGTGTAGTCTGCACTCTGCAACGCTCATTGACAAAATAACTGATCTCTTTATTTCCCATAAAATGACCAAGAATCACCTGATTACCTTTGCCAATTTTGATACTGGAAATGATAGAATCTATAGACCAATCTGAAAATCATTTTGTTCGATATGTATATGGATTGTATTTTTTTGTATGGTGCTTGAGTGTTGAAGTGGTCATTTCAATTCCCTTGTTTAAAAGAACTTAAAATGTATCATATATGACTACATGATACATGTATGTCACCATATCATGTTTTGTTTTTACTAATCCCTAATCCATTCAGACAATCAAAGTATTGAGTTTCAAAACAAATTTCAACAAATCAGCAGGTCCAGGATTACATCTAGACTTGTATTCTTTCTTCTTCACAGCTTGAAGCTAACAATTGATGTTGGCACAGCAGCTTGGCTGTTTCCATGACGATGGTAGTCACACCAATTAGCACCTAATCATAACAGGGCTAGTTCAGCTGATGTGCCAATCTGATTGGTTTACCATATTTTGGTTATTTACCAAAGTGATCTTGAAAGTCCCCTTCTTGGGAAATACTCTTATGCTTTTCACACTGCATTTCCTTAACCCCGGACTATCCTTAACCCCATACTATCTTTTTTTTCGATTCACACTCTTTCTTAACCCCATACTATTTGCTTAGCTGGGGTTAACGCCTTAACCCCGGGCAATCACACAGCTCATAAATATTGATGATTTTACCATACAGAGCGCGATTAACGTGCAATTTCGACTTCTGTGATTGGCTAATGCTTAGCCCCACTTTTCCTTAGCCCTGTTTCGTTTCACACTGCATCTCTTAGCACCGCAATTGCGGTGCTAGCACCACAATAGGCCGGCTAACCCTGCTTTTTGCAGGGCCAGATAGTACCGTACTATTTACCGTGCTAGCCCACTTTGCTAAAAGGTAGTGTGAAAACGAAGTGGGCTAAGCTTAAAGGTAAATTCCAGTTCTGGTACCGATCTCAAAATGACTTTTTACAGAATCTAATATAATGACCACCCAAGTGTCTGTTTGTATGAATAAAAAATATGTGCCAAAGGATTCTAGAAGAAATTGTGTAATTGCTGAGAAATAAGCAAAATAAGCGCGGATTCGGTCACTTCCGTCGGGTCTTTATTCCAGCAATAATAATACACTGTCCCACGTGTGCCTATCTGTGTTGGCGATCTTCAGTGGGATCGTATTTCAGCTTAGATTTGATGATTTCACAAAGTTCAGTTTATGTAACTGTACCAGATCTAGATCCACGATGATATAGTCATACTTAACCTTGCTTTTACAGACTTTCTCATGAAATTAGTGTTTTACTGCAACTACTGTAATTTAGCTTTAACCCCGGGAAATTGGTGGGGCTAAGACCCCCCCTTAGCCACACCAATTTCCTGGGGTTAAGGTAAAAAAGTGCAGTGTGAAAAGCATATCTGTGTACTAGGATGATGATTTTTCCAAGAAACATGATAAGTTGAAATTTGCAAATGTTTTGTTGTTCATAATTCGGTCTGGAGAGAAAAGATAGGAAACCCATTATTTGCTTGAAAAATGTATCCAATGATGAAAAAGGAAGTTGGTATTGTTGGTCAAAAATCAAAATTTTTGACCCATATACCTTTCCTGTATGTATGTAAAATTGTACATGTTGCAAGCATTATTTATAAAAACAGAATATTTACCATTTTGATGTGCAGCACCGAGACTGCAAATCTAAATCAAGTCATGGTTGCATGATGGGAACGTGAACTTATTCGCCATGGGAGGACCCAATCTTCCAATTTGCTCCTTGCAAAGTCCATCTCCACCCATGTGATTCCACCCTCGCGCCTCTTTTGTCCTGTCACAGTACAAAACCTGTAAGTGGCGGGTGACCCCACTGACCCCTACACAAAGTTGGAATTCCACTTGTTACAACAACTAACTCTGTCAAATTCAATCAGTGCTTGGGAGCGAAATGTAATTAAGTGTGTGTCTGTGAAGTGGGTCCAAGCTCAACGTCATTGTGTGACAAGTGGATCAGGAAAGTTTAGGGTACTTTCACTTTTTTCCAGTGAAAAAAAATAAAGCTGAATCATCTACAGTTTCAATGATAGAAACCAATGAAGCATTTTTGAAAAGAGATTGGTTTCAATAGTGAGCATTCCAATTTCCAATATTTTATAAAAATGGATTACTTTCTTCTCACAATTTAAATCTATTTTAAAGTGCTTGAATTTTATTTTTAACCATGTTCCTTTCCAGGGGCAGAGAAAATGTGCTGACCTTAACTCTTGCACTTACAAAAGGAGACATCCATTTTAATAGACGAAATGCATATGACCTATATGCCAGATATTTTTATGTTTTTATATTCTTATTCATTTATCATCATTTTTGTTGGGGTGGCTATTAAAATAGGACATCCAAATAAATGTGAAGCCTGTCTTAAGATTTGGCAAATTAGAAATCTAAGCTTATGTAGGCCCCACTTTAAAAAATAGATTGCTGCTCTTCTATAACTTCTTAGCATTTTCATTAAAAAAAATCAGTTTCTACATCCTAATGTTGAGGCAGCCGGCCATCACTACCGTTGCTTCTGAACTGAGTTTGCGAGCAAGTTGTCAGCATATTTTGCGTAGCTATTAAGCTTTCCTTGTTTGGCACCAGGAATACTTGCGTCTGTCATCAATGCTGATTTGTTGATGGGAGGAAGTTAAGCTCAGATTACTTGTGTGGAGGGGAAGGAAAAGTTTAATTACAAGTTCTAGTATTCAAGGGGAAGTTGTATCGAATGACAACCATTTTGCTAAATTAATGACCTTGATGATTATCACAAAGCATGAAGTTAATAGATCTCCTGTAAGTTTTGAATAACAGAAATGTCTAGGAGGAAAGCAGAGGATAATAAAGCTTACTTGTGTAATAGACAGTGTACATGTATCAGTGACGTCATACAAAGAATTTAGTGAGGAAATGAGAAAGTTTGTAGAAAAATGTAGGCCTATGCATATACAAGCACAAATATTGTTTGCATCTCTATCCCCTCAGGGGGCTACTGATACAATGAGTGTATCGCTGTATTCTTTAATACACAAGTACATATTTTCTGTAAATCACCTTTATCATGTAGTTTTTAAAATGTGTCTAAATGGTTTAAAACTTTATTCAAACCCCTAATACCAACAAAAAATTGAAAGGGATATTTTGGAAAGGTTTCACTATAACAGACTTTGAGAATATGTTGTCACCAGGAGATTTCCAAATTGTCTTTTGGAAGAATAAATCATTGCTATCATTTTCAAACATTGGCAGAGATTTCACTATGTTGATACATTTCTTAATTATCAGAATTAGTCCTTTTTTGTTCAATAATGTTAACCAAAGAGACATGTTTGATGTATGGCCTACTTTGTAAAAAGAAAATTAGTTGAAAAGTCTGATCTACATACAGTCATGGACATGAAATGATGGATTCATCTTGAAGTTTAATCTTGCACAACCTCATAAAACTTTGAATTTGTCAATAGTCTTGCAATAAGACAAAACATCAATATTACATTGTACCGTTGTACAAACTTATAAGTACAACATACACAATATGATAACAACCAACAGCTGCTCTGACCATCTTCATGAAATATTTCCAACCCATATGTCATTGCTTTGAGCATCTCTCTATCTGTGGGTATATATGACAGTTGGACATAAAAGTAAGAAGTTTACAAGATCTCCCATAAATCATTCGGGACTTCTTGAATTCCATCCCTGCCCTTCCCTGCCCTGCCCAGATATATTGTACCACTGAGATGCAGCGCTCCCAGCAGCATAGGAGGTAGCTGGCTGACCTACATCCCAGTTAGCCACCCTACAACCAGCGAAGATCCTCACACCAGGCCAGCTTCCCACAGATTTGTTTATTGTTTTTAGATGCTCTCGTCCAGACCAAGTGCTATTTTCGCAGCAGAGAGATCCTGGTTCCCAAATAGTTTGCCAAAGTGAAGTTTAAGATTTCAGAATGTTATCACTTAAACAAATCCCATCATTGAAAGGATTTCAAAACAGTTTAAATTGCCACTATTTATTTTATACATAAAATAGAAAAATAAATCCATAATCATTTACCAGCTCTACTTTAGACAATATCCCTTTTTTCAGCTTTCTTGTTAAGACTGAGGTAGAATGTAAAGGGGGAGGGGATGGCTGTGCAAGTATAGACAAATGAATGATGCTATGAGTTCAAGTACATTCCATGTTTACCCACACAAACCTTACATTTTTCTTGGAAATGGCAGTTAGCACTGGTTGATGAACTCGCCAGTCATATCAAATGTGTGTGCATTTTGTTTTGTTTGAACTCTGTCACTTTCAAGTCTCATGCTTGCTTGCTACATTTATACAGCAAATTACCTATTATTGAAGTATACTTCAAAATAAACCAGGGGGTGATTCACAAAGAGTCAAGTTTGACTTAAAGTCGTGCTTAGTGCCGACGCGCACATGATTATTTAACGCGCAATCTTATTGATTTATATGTAGTATAGTGCATCAGCATGATTTGACCAGTGCGGTGATGCCTTTGATTCGGCACATTTAAGTGTGACTCTAAGTCATACTTAACTCTTTGTAAAACACCCCACAGATGTTCATTTTTACGCTTTAAAATGTTTTTTATTAATTCTCACAATATTTACATAAAAGCAATACAGAATAGTGTGTGGTTATGCCTCTAAAATTCCAAATATGATTTGTGTAATGTTGCTTAATACTTTCAAGTTTAAAACCAATCTGCCTAACAGAAAAAACAACAACAGATTTCTAAGAGGCTGTTCTCACTACGTTCCTAAAACTAGTTTACTGGGAACCGGTTCAGAAAGCCAGTTTGGAAGATCGCTTTGCTAGCGTTCTCACTTGATCACACGAAAGTGGTTTTCAAAATCACTTCACGTAAAGCGCTCTTGTTGCTATGGAAACGCTCTCAGTGGGGTGACACGTTTCGCGCGAAATTCGAAACCGCAGCATAGGCATTCTACACCTGTCGTGTGGAGTAGCGCGCTCAAAATGTGCGAAGATCGCTTCCCGAAGAACGGTTGTGTCCTCACTTACGCTAAAACCAGTTTAACGAGGCAAAGCGATCTTGAAAACTACATCGCGAGGTGGTTTTCCAAACTGGTTTGGAAGATCGCTTCCAAGACCGCTTTGACCGTTCTCACTACGCGTTAAACTAGTTTCCACTAAACTAGTTTCCAGTAAACTAGTTTTAGGAACGTAGTGAGAACAGCCTCATATATCTGAACTTCCTATTGACCATGATGATGAGGCAGATTTTGCTTTGAATAGAGCATCATCATCCCCATCCTCAAATTTAGCTTTAAGCCTATGTCTCAGTCGATTATCTCTCAACCCCCTTTCTTCTCCATTATTATCATTTGCATCCAACACCCACAAATTTGGAAGAAGTTGGGAGAGTAGTATTACATACATGTAGGGCCTATATTACAAACTTTCTTCAAAACCTCATGATTTTGAATTTTGTGTCAACTACATTTGGGAGAGTGGGCCAGGGCGCTGTAACACAACTTTCGGGTAACGATTAATCGCTAATAGAAATGGCCTATCAAGATCAATGCATGCGCATTTTGTTCAGTAGACTGACTAGGAACTATTCAGAATTGTTCTTTCAAAATATTTAGCGATTAATCGTTAACCTTTGTGTTACAGGACCCAGGTGGGTGTTTTCATAAAGTTGTTTCGTAAATTTATGCATGACTCTACACATAAATGGAGCATGTTCTTAAAGTGCTAAGTCAGCTACATAGCCATAGGCCTATTATTTAGTACTTAATAACTTATGAAAAGCTTAAAGGTCAAGTCCACCTCAGAAAATTTTTGATTTGAATCAATAGAGAAAAATCAAACAAAAATAACACTGAAAATTTCATCAAAATCGGATGTAAAATAAGAGAGTTATGGCATTTTAAAGTTTCGCTTATTTTTCACAAAATAGTTATGTGCACAACTTAGTCATATGCAAATGAGACAATCGATGATGTCCCTCACTCACAGTTTCTTTAGTTTTTTATTGTTTCAATTATACAATATTCCAATTTTTACAGATTTGACAATAAAGACCAAATTGACTGAACCATAAAATGTTAAACAATGGTAATTCCACATGTTCAGGGCCAAAATAAAACTTTGTTTCACAGGACAATGAGGAGCAAATTAGAATATTTCATAATTCATACAATAAAATACAAAAGAAATAGTGAGTGAGTGATGTCATCAGCGCTCTCATTTGCATACCGACCGGGATGTGCATATAACTATTTCATGAAATTAAGCGAAACTTAAAAATGTCATAACTCTCTTATTTTACATCCGATTTTGATGAATTTTTCAGCGTTTTGCTTGTTGGATTTGTCTCTTTTTATTCAAACCCACATTTTGTTGGGGTGGACTTGTCCCCCTATTATGGCATTAAGTCAGAGCCCAAAGAGCCAAGTTTTGAAAAGAGTCATTGATCAAAACGTGGGATCGGAGCTGGGCATGGAAACTATCCATCACTAAAACTGTGAAAGATGAGGATTGGGTGTAATATATGCACCACATTCATATCCTCGCTGCAAGACCCCCACAAAAATAATATTTCTCCTGTTGGGCAAACAGGTGACATGCCAGGTGTCCTCTCACACTTCTTTGAGGAAGAAAGTGACCCTAAGAGTAGTCAAGGTCAAAGGCATCCATCTGAGAATCGGACAAACCCCTTTCACTTTCTCTTTCTCTTCTTATTCACTAAACTTTTTAAATCATACACTTATCTAATTTTTTTAAAATGTGCATCGCCGAGTGGCAAGCAAATGAGAGAGCATACAGCTATATTCACCATATATTAAGATATGAAATATTTGTATATTTCTTCTCGTAATAAACGGTTCAACTCCTCATTAGCATCTGAAGTCACTATCTTGTATTCTGTTTATCATTCAAGAGCTTCTTTATTAAAGCTGCAAAATTGAAACACTTAAATTTCTTATGAACCCTCTGAAATGAAGGTTTATTTCCAATTCTTCTAATGCCAATTCGTCCAATTGCCAACAAGTCTACTACCATTTGGTCTATCATCAGTTCGTCTACTCACAACATGGTCTACTTTCATTTAGTCTAAGGCCATTCCGTCTAATAACCAGTTGGTCCAATAGCCGTTTAATCCATATACTATTTGGTCTAATTAAACTAAAGTGTTAATTGTGCAAAATGAATGAAAGGAAAATGGGTTAGACCAACTGGTCATTATATGAAATGGTAATAGACGAAATTGTGATTGGACCAAATGGTTGTTAGATGAAATGTTGATGGACAGAATGGCATTAGACTAAATGAAGCTAGACCATGTGGTGAGTGGACGAGTTGGAAGTAGACGAATTGGCAATTTACCGAAATGAAAATAGAATTTTGTTAATGTTGCCAGCTCTCTCAATTGCATATTGCATATCACCTGTGATATGCATAAGTTGTGAAACTAAGCAAAACGTGGGAATTTCATAACATCCTAATTGCTATTTTTCATCTGATTTTGGTGAAAATCTTACTTACTGTTGTGATTGCTGCACTTTAATTATTGAATTCAATTTCCTGCTGGTCAGAAATGATCTGTAAGTTTGAGACTAAGACTGGACCAATATTATTATCATTGGTCTGCAGTCTCTGTTTTAAGGTGAATTGTAACTATGTTTTCTTTTAGTGGTATATAATGCCAGTATACATTAATCTTTCTATGAATGTGATTTGAATTGATTTAAATGTTTATCTTACATACTTTGTTTTGCTTTTTGTGTTTGTTTATAGACACTGAACCTGAAAATAAAACTGAAATTTTATTGGACCAAAGCTCCATGCCAAGTCAATCAGAGGAAGTCTCTAATGCACCCTCAAGTCCAGATGCTCTACCTACCAGAGAGGCAACAGACCAGTCAGCAGTGGACCAAGATACCCCTCCACAGGCAGTGGAAGAATCCAAACCAGAAGATCCTCCTATAGATCAAGTGGAGCAGTCCATAGCTAGCCCGGGGGATTCATCATCCCCTAAGGAGGGTGATGAGGAAACAGGAGAGGAGAAAAAAGCATCCACCTCTTCAGGGGATGAAGGAGAAGAGGAAGATGAAGGGGAAGTAGAAGAGGGCAAGCAGAAGAAGAAAAAGAAGAGGAAAGGCATTCTCAATATCCATTTTCCACACTTTGGAGCGAAAAAAGGAAATACAGGAGAGAAATCGTCTGATCAATCTTCAGATTCTGATCGTGCCCTATCACCAAAGAGGTTTGGATGGATGAAAAGGAAGGATGCTAGATCACCTGACAGGAAAGGGGATAAGGAAGAAGAAGTAAGAGTTATTGAGGATTAATGATATCACCTATTCATGATTTTTAAACCTCTCTCGTGGTGATTTTAAATATGTTATGTCTTAGATTGAGTAAAAATAAAAATTTAAAAATGACATAGGACCATATAATGGCTAAAAAAGGAGTATTCTAATCACAAAGGGTTCAAGAAAATGTTAACTTCACAGAGGAAAACAATGGCATAAAGTTTTAATGTGACACTGTAGGAACATATTTGAGGTATGTGTAAACAACTTTGAAATATAAGGAAGATCATAAATATGAATTCCCAGTGGTGTCCTTGCAACTTCCCTCCTATTCCTAAAGACCAAGTATGTTCTTGTAAAATTGATTGTGTCTTGGACAAATATAATCTGTCCCAAAAGAGTAATCATACAGAGTTATGTCAGTCTGAATGTCTTCTTGTTCCTTTTTAAAATAAGTTCCTTGTTGAGAGACCACCAGAGTTGGAATGAATTTTACATCTTCAACATATATCCCTTTTATTTTAATTTTTGAGGGATTTTGTAAGGAATTTGACCATACCTAATTTATGTGGAATTTAGGGTTAATAAACAAGCACATGTTCTTGAAAAAAAGAAGATGGATAAAAGAAAGCAAGTAAAAGCAAGGAAGTTAATCCTGTTGTGAAAGAAAAAAAAATTTACTTTCATTTGATGAATCTTCGCTTAATGTCGATGATTACAAGTGTAACCTTTTTCAACAATATTTTTTCTGAGGATGGAATGACATCTTTAATTACCATTTATCATCAAGTAATGATAAAATTCAAGAGGAACTATTCCATAAAAAACATGTTTATTTAATCTCATAGTATTTAGCATTGTAAAGATTATTCAAGAATATCCTGAAGTTCACAATTATGAATGCCTTCTTCCCAATTTTAGCCTCAGGTTGAAGAAAAAGAGAAACCAGCAGAAGCTACAGCAGAAGCAACAACAGCCATTGAGGAAACAAAGCAGCAGGAAGGAGAAACACAATCAGGTAACTTAAGTGATGTGATCAGGAAGAATGCAAGATGAGCACTGTCTATTTTGATCGCAGCAAATTGTTCCTTTTTGGCAGATGAAAGTGAACTTCTGCTGCTGAGGAAGTTTTGTTTACAAGAGTAATCCTGAAGATAGTATTCCTATTTAAGTTCCTGATGTCCACGAAAACATTCCCTTGGTCTGTAGGACTTTCATTCAGCATATCACCACAGGGTTGCTATGTATCCCTGACCCAACTCCAGTTTCCATGGCAATTTTAAAAATTGATCCCTAAATCAAAATACTTTTTTTTTCGGGTGATACACATTCTCTTTGTGATTCAGATTGGTGGGAAAGTTTTCTTTGGATACACCTACGGTGCTCTCACACGTGCCAGATCAGGGAAAATAACTCACATTTATTTATCTGATTTTGACCCCATTTAGAAAATCCCCATTATAGAAAGCAGCGTTCTTAAGATATTCTTATAAGAAATTACATGCAGATTAGCAGATACTTTTCAAAATGACAAATTTTGCAGGGGCTTTACAAAGTAAAAGCAAATTGTGAGATCTTTCGACTTAGATAAGAATGTGATTATTTTACTATAAAAAGTGAAAGCGTTGTTCCAGCCTCACAATTGTGAGAACTTTGAATGGTTTAGCCAAGGTTGAATGCCGTTAAAAAAATTTAAGGTACTGTAGTTTTCTTACCAGGCAAGTGTGAATAGGCAGATTCTGTTCCTGTGATAGTGTGGAAGTCAGTGACAGATGATAACTTATTGAAATGTCACAAGTTTTTTTTATTTGATTTGATGGCACTTGTGCACTTAATGTGTTCCATACTACCTAGCCTATACTTTGAAGGTTTTATGCTTTCTGACTCTCTGTTTGCATGGCCACCTCTCATCTGATATCAGCAATGTAGACCAATGTAGTCATCTGTATTTGAATAATAATAAAAATATTATTTGATAAACTTATTTTGTTGTCATAATGTGAACACTTCTAGAATGTGGACTTTAGTAATGAATTATCTTTGTTCAGTTTTGACCAGAGAAAAAATTAAAAATAGGAGATATTTTAATTTTTTGGTTTGAATATCCAGATGCGAGAAGATGTGCTCAACTTTTATGGAAATAGTTATATCCAAGTTTGAAGAAAATTAATGCTATTGTAGACCATCTGATGTCACAATACTCGTAAATTATAGGAAATGGTGTATTTAAATGAAAAGAAAAGTGCTGGGGTCATATTAGGTGTGCCAGCTAGGATGCAAATTGGTATGTGATGAAATGTTTCCAGATTCGACATCATCTTGCATGTGATAGGTTACAATTAAAGAAGAGTGTTATTCTTCTGGCATGTTCTCAAACAGCATGATATCCATAAATTGTAGACTTCCCCATCTCCAGAGAGTGAAGACCAACTATATATTTTTTTACTGCTCAGAAACTCCAAATACCCTTGGGAGGTAGGATAAACTCTGAAATTTATGGAGTGAAAGGTTCATCTCCATCAAAACTCCAAGGGCATAGGAAAACAACATTTACCTTTGCTTCATCATAAATTCTCATTCATGAAAAATAAGGTGTCCTTGCCCCTATGCAGTGGTTTACCCTAAAACAAACTATCTGGAGCTATACACATTATAATCATCTTTTTTTGATATATACATGTAGGACCAACATCACGTTTTACGAACAAATAGATAAGGACTACTTTTTTAAAGTTAGAAAAACATTGACTTCTGTTATGATAGTATGCTTACTTGATTCTCTACTTCAGCAAAATATCTATTCACAATTCCAGTCTACAAAACAGGGAGATGGGGTGCTGAATTATATTGGCGTACACAATATGATTGACCAGAAAAAATGTGTTAAGAGGGTGGGTTTTCGCGGGTTAAGATGCAATACTTTGTGTGATTAGGAATGCCAAAATGAGAAAATTTAAGAAAAGAGGGAAAAAATAAAGGGAAAAGGGGATTGCTGCTGAGTTTATACAGTTGCTTTCGGGATATTATTTCCAGAGAATTATAACTAATGCATATGAAAATCCCTCCTGTTTCTATATCTTTCATCTTTAGGGAAATGTATGGCACCGTTGAATGTTTAAATAACTTCCTCTTTCATGGCAAAAAACAAGGGGAGCATTTCATGAAGATTACTGTCTGATTTTCACTGATTGATTTTCTCTCAACCAATCGTTTTAAAGGTCTTTTCATAGCTTATAACGTCTTCCGGGGAAATCACCAACAAATATTCTTCATGAAACCCTCCCCAGGTTCTCAATTCAGGATGTTTTTTTTCCGGATGGTATAACCATATATTTTGGGAGTATCATTGAAAGTGATGCCCATGAATTCCCATTTCACAGTTGAGTTCCCAACCATGGCTCTTATCGGGCTGCCTTACCAGAGGCATTTGCACTTTGAAAAAAGTATGTGCACTGGCATTCCCTTGAACAAAATATCAGTTATGATAGTATATATGGTACAAGATGGGAAAAAAATTACACGGGCGATTTTGACAGAGAAATGCTCAAAAGTGTCCTGGAAATAAAAAAAGAAGAGCCGTGGAAAATCCCCATTCACAAGTTGCAATGTTAAAGCTTATCTAATGTTGCAGATTTATGCAGCAGTTTGCAAAAAGTACCCCTGAAAATAAATTGTTTTTGTTGTTGTTGCAGTATGCAAGAAGTGGTCGGGGGGGGGGGGGATATACAGATCTACCGACTTTGGGTGCAAATAATTGCCCTGTGTAGCCTTCATTAGAAGAGCCTATTTTATGCTCTTTGAAGACACATAATGTGAACCTGATGAAAAATGCTCACTCAGTATTGAAATGATTCTAAGTAAAAAACTTGGAATAAATTTCTTAGGTGAGCAAGGTTGACTCTGTATTGAATACTGACATGGTACGTGTATGCTGATGTGTTTAACTTGTTTGGTTCAAAACACTCCACATGAAATAATAATCGAGACACACCAAATGACCCTGATGAAGTTGGATCAATATCCCTTCTGGCTCAGTGTACTCTACTCAATTAACTGAAATCCATTCTCAATTAGTAAATTTCTATCTCTAGAGAACCCTGATAGATTTTGTGCTTTTACACCTCTCTTAAATCAGAAATTGTGTGTAAACTTAAGATAAATAGTTTATTTTGTTGTTTACCATTCCACATATAATTCATCTTGAACTTAAAACAAAAAACTAATGATATAACATTTAATATTCCTCAAGGAATGGACTTGTTTCAGGCCTCAAACAATTCAATAATTACTTTGAACATTCACTGTTAAACAAGACCTGTATGAAACTTGCACTAATATTTCATTCCCAGAATTTATGATTGATTGCTTGTATTTTTTCTTTCACACTGCAAATATCTAGAATTTCAGAAAGTATCTTAAATTATCATTCTTCTTTTCATGTTTGGGGTTAGAATATGAGATTCAAAATAATTAGAGATAATTTTCTTGATTTGGTTGGTGTAAGAGTGCTTACTAATTATTGTTCTAATTCTGTATCAATTAGCTTTCTTTACTTCCGCTGCCTACATGTATGGGAATTATTGTGGTGTAAATATCCAGACATAAATAATAATAATACCTAATTAGGTCTAGGAAAGTTTATAAGGCAAACAACTTTCATTGTTCTTAGTATTGGTCAATGAATATCCTATGGATAACAGACAATATTGTTGTGATTATTTTATCCTGCAGTCCAGTGATTGATCATCTGCCAGTCTATGTATCATTCAAAGATAGATTTTCTTCCCTCTGAATACTAATAACACTCACTGCACTGGCTCCTTATCAAAAATCGGATTATCTTTAAGATTTTGTTGCTTGCTTTTCATAGTATTCTTGGATCAGCACAACAATACAGTCTTTCATTTATCAATGACCAAGCAGGTCTTTTGCGCTCATCCACTTCTGGCTTCCTTGTTATTCCAAAAGTTTCAAACACCTGGGGGAAAGATCATTTGCTTTTGCATGCCCCACTTTGTGGAATAGCCTTCCTGGAAACATAAAAAATATACCTCTGTCGAAACTTTTAAAAATCCTCTAAAAACTTTTTTATTTAAAGTTGAATTAAGAAGGGGGTGAGTTTCCATAAATATAGGTTCTACACACAATATATAGTATATATAAGTTGTTCAAACAGATAGCAAGTCACAAAAATCCTCTGCCTTCTCGATATTTTGCTTTGAAAGTCTATGAAATTAGCCACCTGTCAGAGCCCGAGAGACGAGTGTACAGAAAAGCCACTCGGAGTGTGCCGTCACCGGGGGGGGGGGGGGGGGGGGGGGGGGATTTAGTATAAGAGGTGCCTGAATGTCATACAGAAATGCTATGCAGAGAGAGAAAGATATTTTACAATTTTTTTTCAAAGCAACTCAAATCAAACAAATAGGACTGATAAGTACAAATCTTTACTTTCCCTGTATAAAAAACAGTATGAATAACCATCATGAACTCTTCAATCATGATGTAAGATAGCAAACAGTGAGTTATTGAATGATATTTTCACTATTTCTCATTTATTTTATCACGATGTTCAATCAAGTGAATAGCTGGAAAGTAATTCCGGCGGCTAGCTCAGCTCTCGCTCAGCGCGCGCTGAACGCATAATACTAGTACACACAACACCCAGGCATTGAGTGTACTGTTATGGTCTGGTATGTCGACTTTATAGTTCATGGCCGTGCAGCGATCCCCTGGCGTTTTTTCTTCTTTTCTTTTGTCTTTGACTCCACTTTTATATCCTCTGGATCATTTCCACTCATAGCTCATTCCACAGAACAATCTTGAACCAAACGTATTATTCTTTCTCGGCCTTCTGAGTTGTTTTCTATATTTAATTACGCTAGGGGTCACCGTCACACATACAAACGCAATTCGCAAGTGAGTTGAAGACAGAGAGATATTATAGTAATTAGTATACATATCTATGGTTGAAGACAACAAGAAAGGTATGTGGTACGGTAGCTCGACAGCTAGCTGCGCCGGAGCGGGCGGCCGGTCGGCATAAAGCAATTCCGCAACCAACTATGTTTTTTTGCAAGGGCCGCGTCACACGCGGATAAATATGTCATAATAACACGTCTGCTACGTTATCGACTGGTGAGAAGATCTCGATCAAATTTCATATTATTCACCTTGAAATTATTCCTTTAGGGTCTATGGTATCATTCTGAGGGAATTTACATATTTGGAATAATAGTACGGCCACAAATATTTTAATCATTTCCTCTTTGCAAGTTCTATGGCTCGCAGATACAACTTCAACTGCAGTTATTCCATATGAAGGCGTACGTACATAGTACACAAAGCGGCACTGCCTTGTTTACTACACCGGGACCGAATACCCGCCGGTGACGTCACACTCAAAGAACACCCGTCTCGGTAGGCATTGCAGGAGCGAACTCAGGGAAAATGGGTAGGGATAAATCGTTCAAATTCACTATTTTGAAAAAAGAAAATGGGGGGTCGAATCACCTCTTAGTGTTTGGGGGGTTGTAAGGTTGCTATTAATGTAAATATCTCAATATTTGGAATCGTCTTCTTAATTCAACTTTAACTCTTAGCTCTTTATGTGCCTTGAGCACTCTACAGAGTTGATTATCACATTATTATTATTAAAGTGATTGGTTAACATTGGTTTGACTTTTAAAAAATCTGAGCTAGAAGGTCACACTTGTCACCTGTGTCTGTGATATGTTACAAAAATGAAGCCCAGAAAAAATTGTGTTCGAAAATAGTTATTTAGTGCTTCAAAAATTGAAATATAAAGTGACCGAAAACACCACCTCAATTTCATCCCATACACTTATGTGTACTATTTAGGCGTCTATAAGACGCCTATTTACAAAATCGGGGTTTGCCTTGTAGTTTTAGCTTTTCATTCTCAATAATGGTTGTTTTCAGGGTTTACTAGTTCTATTACATGCACTTGTACACATGTTTCATATTGGTTTGAGATTTTTTTAAATCGGCTGCTCACAAAGTTAAACAATACCTTTAATATACATTCTTCTCCACTACCTCAAGATTTTAGATAATCCCTCTTTTTCTGATCTGTTAAGTTTTCCTGATCAGATTGATTGTGATATAAGTCTTAGGGGATATGTAATAAGTGTGATATTTCTTTGGCTTATTCTCAAGATGTCATTAATAAGATTCTGTGTAAACTTGCTCAAGACTTTCGTCCACCTTCCAAGACCAAATTATGCTCCAAAATAATTCAAACAGATTTCTTCAGTACCCCAAAATCATCTTTGGCAAAGTTATCCTACAAATGAAAAGCTATTTCGCAAATTTATACAGCTAAGTCTCATTTGGAAAAGCTCTCTGGTTTCAGCTCTGAATGATTTATTTGTGATGTTACGATAACATTGCGCACTATTCAAATGTGGAGCTCAAATTTGCAAACACATTCTCACTGGTTTAAGTTTAAAGAATACTCCATATACATGCAGAATTTATTTGTTTCAAAATGTACGTTCGAAAAAAGGATATAACAGAAACCGCTTATCGTGGCTGGGCCGATAAAACCTCTTTTCTCAAAATGTAAATATTTTGATGACAGCTCAGAATAAGCTAGATTTTAGAGTTATAACATAGGTAGCAACCTTCTTTTGCCTCAAAAGAGTTCTCCATAGGTATCAGGAGACTATTGTCAGACAATACGAGACGCCACCTTTGCTATATTTCTATAATACAGCTTTTTCTATTTAAAGCTGCCCTCAAAATTTTTCCATTTTGAGATATGAGGTTTTATCAGCCCAGCAAGGGTTATGCTTATTTTTGGTTATTATGGGTGTGGCTTATAAACATGCCCAGTTTGACAGGGAGCATAAATCTTGAATATATGGAGAAAAGTTCAATTTCATTTATGGAGATTCCACTCATTTTATAACACAAACTTTTGAAGAACCCTTTTAAACAAGTAAATTTTGACCCTGTGTAGTTTCTAATTTTGTCATAAATCACCTCTTTTCTAACTGATATTATATCAAATAACCTGAAATTGTTCTGGTTTTCAGTGACGTTTGATGATGACCATTTATGGCATCCATTACAGCTGGGATGTGGACTTGCTTTTGATTTCAAAACCTGGTATAATTACCATTATTCATAAACATTTGGGAGGAACTCAAAGTCGCACAGTTTAAAGTCCTAATGATAATAGTAATAGTTATATTTATAGTGCTTTTACAGGAGATGTTTGCAGTTTTATTTTGGGATTTCTATTAATTGGGAGTATGCTTGACACATCCATTGCCTAACTAGATTCACATGTTCACAATTTCTATCTATAGAAACTAGAAATGATATGGCTTGTTTATTTATGTTTTCAACCCCCCCCCCCCTATTTTATAAGGATGTTTTTTTATAAACATACTGTCCATGAAGTTTTGTTTAATATTTTTTTCTCACTAAAGAGTTTGACTGGACTGTCAACTGATGAAGAAAACATTTGCATGGCTGAGCAGCATGCAGTCATCCTAACAAAGTTCAATTTCACACTCTAGCTTGCACTCTGAGTGAGTTTTAAAGAGGAAGCAGGGCGCGACACTGGCACTGGTCCGACGGTCCCAGACCAGTAAAAATTGCTGTCGGGCCAGTAGTTTTTCAGAAATAGCCAGATTTACTGGTCCGACATGACCAGTAAAAAGTATATCAAACTGATACAAATGATATTTTCTCTTTTGTAAATTATACAAATGGCTCTGGCATCTTCAAAAATGGCTCTCCAAAATTGAGAAATGGCTCTCATGAATTATGTTGTGGGGGGCATGATAAAAGTAATTAAAGTCAACAAAATAAACTCAAGTCTTTTTATATTTTTCTTCATTTTGGGGGACCAGAAAATTTTAGGTTCGGACCAGTAAAAAATTGAAAAATTGGGGATCTACTGGTCCGACATGAACAGCTTGGACCAGTAAGAAAAAAAAGGTTTAGTGTGGAGCCCTGGAGGAAGGAATGGAATTATTATAATGTACATGATAGCATTATAGACCCATAGGATTAAAAGATGTTGTGGCTCAGTCAGCCAATCTGCAGATTTTGAAGAAGGTCTGGGGTTCAAATCCCAACCCAGCAGTTGCATCCTTTGGCAGGGTTTTTATCTACATTTACCACTCTTCACCCAGGTGTAAAATGGGTGGAAAGAATTCCTTGAATGCTCGAGCAACTGATCAGGGTAGCTGTGCTAAAGCCTGGTTATAATTTGCAGCACTCATAAACATCTAATTAATCTCATTTAACATTTTCATTTTCCTTCATAATTAATGCATGATTATTAGGATTCTGGTCCCATGCAGCAAAGATTAAGTCAAACTCTTTTATTTACCAACCATTCCAATTCAGTTTTGAATACTATTATCAAGCTCTAGATAAATTGATTATCTACAAGTATTTGTGTCACTTTTAGCTCTCCATGAGACTTAGTGTAAAAGACTAATTTTTTGTTAGAGGTTCTGTAACTCTACTCATCTTTGATGCATATTTGCATGTAGAAATGTATCACCCCCCCCCCCCCTTTAAAGAAACATAAAATTTATAACTTGATCAGAGATAAATTGTGCTTATTCAGGATTTCTTTTCAAGCTTTCATGTACATATAGCTCAGAGAACATCCCGCATACCTTTGTTCCCATTCATGTAACTGTTATTTCTTTCCTCATGATGGTACTCATAAATAAAATTCCAAACTCCTCAAGTAAGTGAAAGTCCCGATTTCGAATATTGCCTACAGTTATTTTGTCATCAAACATCTCTTCCCTTTGAACATATTTTTTCTCTCCCGAGTCCTAGCATGTTTTGAAATCCATGGTATATTGCTCTTCAAATTTTTACCTGTATTTTGATGTGAATTCCACTATTAGAAAATAATCTGATAGTGCTCTGGTTTAACTCTTATGGCTAGAAATAATATCCGCTGTTGTGTAGAGAAAAAAGTACCTTGGCCATCAGAGTTAACTGTGATAGAAAGATAAAAGTCTTTCCCAGATGGAAATAGGGGAACAAGGCTTTTCCATAGTTCCAATGAACAAAAATGTTTAACTATTATTTGTATTGCTATTCATTAAATTATGTTTCAAAAAATTTTGATAGCAAAATGCAAAAAAAAAATTAACCCAAGGTATAATACACTACTCTATTTGCAAGACTTGTCTAATGAAAGTTCTGTTTTGTTTAACTGTGTTGCTCTGGCTTTGTTAAACTATTAATGATTTTACTATTTCTCTCTTAAAAATAGACCAGCATAAAAAATAACTAAACAAGTGAAAGTACAAATTTTATACAAATATAAATGATTTTAACAAGTTACATTTTTCAAAATTTAGAAATAAGCTCTCGGGCAAGATTGATTTCTCCCAATAGGTTTCAAAGTGGGGTTGAACCCTAAATGAAATACCAGGTATGATTGCCTCTGAGAATGAAATGAAATCAGAAATATTTCCCACAGAAATGCTCTGTGTAACCCAAACAAGGATAGAATGGTGTTAGGATTACATTGTGTTGTCAGCAATAGTTTTGACTTTCCACATTTCAGCATTTCAAAAGGAATTCATAAATCTGATCTGGCTTGAAATCATTGGGGAATTGCAAGAGTTGAGCCAAGGAGAAAATTGTCCTTAAAAAAGTTGGTTGTGGTTATCCAGATTCCTTTATGGTTTCAGGTGAAATGGGGCGTTACATTCCCGCCCTAGATATATTCATATTGCACTTTATATCCTCTCCGTAGATTCTTTGACGTTTAAAGTTGTTGGCATGCTAAATTGGAATCTGCCAAATTGAATTGTAGTCTGACACAATTGAACTAACCAAAGATTATTAATTTGATGGTTTTCAAGTAATGAGTCAATTGTGTTCCGGTTTCCCATTGGATCAGAGCAGAGCATGGTTTTTTGATTGAAATTGATTCATATAATTTCATTAAAATTATTTTTCATGCAGATTTCTTGGGATTATTATTGAACTAATGAAAGCAGAATTGAAAGATTATTCCCACTTAACTTTTATTCAGCAAAGCAGAATCTTATTACTATAGGATAGGTGGCAAAAATGGTTGATTTTATCAATATTCCAGGTATTCCAGGGAATGATTTTCGCAATCAAATTTGCCCCACATTTTGTATGACTGTTTCATAAGATTTCCTTAGTGTGCTCAGTTTTTATTACAGTACTGTACAGAAGAAAGCTTTTCTCCAACAACTAGAAACATTTCATTCCCTGTATTCTTTATATACAGTTGGTGTTACTGCTTCACTAGATATGGCTATCCAAGGTCCAGATGTTGCTGTATCATCACCAGAGACCAGTGCTACCCTACAAGGGTCTGCTGATGTGGATATTAGACCTGAAGAGAAGGTCCTTGTAGACTGTGTAGAGCTGGTGAAGGATGAAGAAGATAACCAAGAATTCGAGAGCACAGGGGAGGATTTTACTACCACTGATGCACTCTTGGAGCAGATAGCTGAGACAATCACTTCAATTGAAAAAGCACAAAACCTCAGAGCTTCACAGGTAAGATCTTACTGGAAATAGTTTCCCATTTAACATTCATTCATTCCCTCTAAGATGAAGCATTCAAACAATTAACTAAATTATAAAAGGATAATCAGTTTGAAGAATGGCTTAATTTGATTGAAGTTAATGTCTTTGAAGTCATTTGGAATGTAACAGTGATGGGTTATTATGCTAAACAGATGTAACAGTTGGAAGTCTGAATTAGTACGAAAATTGGGTATGACTTTAGACTGTAGGGGGGGCCCCTCAACGATTTGCGCAATATTTTCGTCGTGCAATTTTTTTTGACCGCGCCGCTCGCTGACTTTTGCGTGACCAATTTTGCGTGACCCGGGTATGCGGTTCCGAAATTACACAACATTATGTAAGTGCATGTCAGACCAAAAATTGCTCAAAAACGTGATTTCGTGTACAAAGTCAATGCAAATTGTGTTTTCAACCAAAAATCATAAATGTATGATTATTTTTAATTTTGCTGGTCTAATTGTATATATTTTATGCTGTTTATGATCTCAGAAGATTGGTTCTCAACAAATTTCGTTGAAAAAACAATGAAAAACAAAAGCTCCAAAAATCAAAGAGATACATAAGAAATTGCAAAAAACAATATAATATAAAAGAAATTGATCTGATATCGCAACTTTTTTCATGTACGCTTGCTAAAAACACCACAAAGAGTTTCTATACAAAGAATTAAAACACTTGGGGCTTTATTTAGGGAGTTAGAGGAAAAAGTATGATTTCGCATACTAATTACGCATAAATTGGCATAATCACTGAATAGCAAATTTGCATGAAATTAATTACTATATAATTTTGTAGATTATGTCCCAGACAACCTTCATGCCAACTTTCGGCGTGATCGCACGGTCGACGGCCGAGATCTCAAGGGGGGGCCTGGGAGACCCCCCCCCCCCCCCCCGGCCATATGAACTCCCAAAATACCCCGGCCTAGACAAGGTTAAGGTACCTAAGAGAATGAATCTAAACATTCTTGGAATCATCACTACCTGATTCTTAACCGATTCTTCATACTTTATAGGTGATGGATGTGAATGTCTTAGCCGACACTGCACCAGAGGGCAAGGAAGAGGAAGATGGATACGGACTAGATCTCCAGGCTGATATCCCAAGTCAAGTGGATGAACAGGGCATCAATATACCATCAGCTCAGATAATCCTAGCAGTACCAACAGAGAGTACTCTCCTTGAAGTGTCAGAGGAAGATAGATCAGATGTCCAGCCCGTAGACATAGACAAGACTAAAAAAGAAGCTAAGGAAGAAACCAAGGAAGACACAACAGAAAAGGATGGCGAAAAAGGTATGGATTATCCACCATTATGTAATTTTTTTTAGATGAATGAGGTAACTACTGAAAATGTAAAATTTTTATATCATCATTTTATATCATCACCATTGACACCATCATAATCATCTTCATCACCATTTTTTAAAGTCGACATTATACGCCAAATCTGTGTTGGCTTTTCAATAAGTTTCACTTATTTCAAACTTGGAGAAGTCTCCTGACTTTCTTTGATATTTGCAAAATTTTTAGTTGCTTTCTGATGATGGTATGAATCATATATTAAGCCACTATCTGTTACTCTCTAGATTCCTATACCATACAAACCTCGATGGATTCGTATATATATATAATGATATGTAAACAAGTTTTGACTTTCTGAATGATTATAGTTTAATAATTTGGAATCAAATATCTTTTGCATGGAACATCAGACAATTACATTGTTTAAAGTTGATCGGTACTATTATGGACATTATTCAATTACACCCCCTTTGCTTATTTAATTTCAGGTGCTACTGATGCAGAGGAAACTCAGGAAGGTGAAAGTGTGTCATCGCCAGGAAAGAGCCCAAGGTTCAAGCTTCATCTGCCTAAGTTTCACCTCCCTAAGATGCACCTGAGTGGCAAGAAAGACAAAAAGAAGCAGGAGATTGCACCAGAAGAGGAGGTCAAGGATGTCCCTTCCCAGGCTGATAGACCAGTTCTGGAGCGACTTGATGGAGATGGAGCCGAGAATACGGATGGACTGGAGGTTGATGTTGGAACTGATGGAACTGTCATTGCTGATGTGGGTGTCACTGCTGATGTAGGTGTCACTGCCAATGTTGGAGCTACTGTCCTTGATAAGGTTGCAGTCAGTGCTGATGGACTTGATGACCCAGATTGTGTGGTTCCAGAAAAAGAAATTGCTGATGAGAAAATAAATTATGTCGCAGGTAGTGCCAAAGGAGAAGTCTCTGTTGGGATTGATGCCCTAAATATTGTTACAGAAGTTGAAGAAACCAATCAACCCATACTTGATGCTGTCATAGAGGCAGAAATACCCAGTGCTGAAGTTGATAGAGGGGTGGATGTATCAGCTGCATTACCATCTTTAGATGCTGATGTTGATACCTCTTGTCTGTCAGAAGCTGTCACAGTGAACAGCCCCTCTGTTGACATAAATACTGCTTTAGATGAGCCAGAGAAGCAGGAGGTTGTGGTGGTAATGAATGAGGGAACATCAGAAGAAGATGATGGGTTGGAAGATAAGAAAGAAGATACCTCTGTGGTGCAAAGTGACGCTAAGATCACAACACCTAAGAAAGGGCGTTTCAAGTTACCCTCCATAAATTTCCACATGCCCAAATTTGGAGGAAGCAAAAAATCTTACAAGATGGATTCAGATGCTAATGCAAGTTCTGAGAATAGAATTGATGAAGGAAAGGACAAAGTGATTGAACCAGATATGCAAAAAGAAGGTGGAAGTGTTCCAGAAGTTGAAGGAAATGAATCGCTTCATGTTGAAGGTGATTTGCTGACTAAGGTGGATGCAGAGATAAATGCTGGTGGTGGAGACATATCAATAGATCCAGAGGTACCAAATGTAGAAATACCAGAATGCAAAATAGAAGCGCAAGAATGTAGCAAGCTGGCGGTTGATGCTGGAGATCTTCTTGTTGGTGAGGTAGCAGCTGTAGCTGTTTCTGCAGATGCAGATTTTCCAAAAGCATCTATAAATACTAACATTGATACCTGTAATGCATCTATTGATACACCGTCATTGATTCCTGAAGTAAGCAATGATGCAACAGTAAACATTGATAAAACAGTCCCAGAAGTCACAACTAATACAGTAAATATTGAGACAACAGTCCCAGAAGTTGCAGCTAATGTTGAAATTCCTCTTGAAAGTGAAAAAATATCAGTGCAAGAGCAAGGCATGTCTGCTAATGTAGATGTTCCAGAGATTAAAGCTCAAGTGGAAGGTCCTAGTGTGTCTGTTACTGTTGAGGAACCACCTTCACCTGCCATTGATGAGGATGCCAGCATCAAAGCTAAAAAGAAAGGACTATCCCTTCCTACAATGCATTTTCGTCCAAAATTCACAGGAAAGAAGTGGACCAGACACCCACGATTTAGATCAAAAGCCAAGGATAGTAAATCTTTAAGTGCTAGTGGTAAAGTCACAACAAGCCTGCCTAATGTTGCAACAGCTACATCTTTGGAATCACCTCTGTCAGGGGAAGAGATGAGGGCTAGAAGGGCATCTGATGTTATTGACCCCAAAGTTGCTGCAGACATTGGAACACAGCATGAAATTAGTGCTGCCGGAGACATCGATGAAACACCTGGGAAATCAAAAAGAAGCAGATTCCACTTCCCAAGCCTCCATTTCTCTCTGCCAAGATTCTCCTCACTGTTGTCACCTCATAGACCCAGAAAGAATGAGGAAATGGAAGAGCCAGAGATGACTGAGCTCAAAGCAGACATAGAAGTTGTGGACATCACTGCAGAAGCAGACATTCCTAAGACTAATTTGGATGTTGTTATGCCCGAGGTCTCAGGAATGGCAGAGTCTTCCCCCGAGGTAGATGTTGAAGGAGCAGTTGGTGGGGTTGAAGTAACTGGAATTTCGGAAGCAGAGCAAGCAGATGTAGATCGGGCGACAAGCCCACTTTCACTGGCAATTGAAGATTCTTCATCTGAAATAAAACTTGATACTAACCCAGTGAGTGTAGAAGGAGAGTTGCCAGTCATCAGTGAAAAAGTTTCTACGGATATTGAAAGAGAATGTACTTTGGAGCAGCCAGAAAAAACAGATGTTGGATTGAATATCCCAGACGCTGATAGTCCGAATGTTGAAGGTGCACTTTGTACAGATACTAGTGTTCCAGATATTAAAGTAGGAGGAAACATAGCATTATCCTCTGATGATGTTCATGTTGAATCACTAGAGGCAAATGTCCAAGATGCAAACAATATTAGTGGAGAAAAGAAAACCAAGAAAAGAAGTTTTTTGCCCAATTTGCATCTTCCAAAGCTTAACATAAAAGGAACACCAATCAAGTTTCGATCAAAGGGAAAGAAAGGAACCTTAGAGACTACAGACATTGAGGGTGATGTTAAAGTTGGAGGAGATGTTAACATTGCAAGTGTTGACACCCCAACTTCCCCAGACCTGAACATGGTTGTCAATACATCTGGAGAACCTAGTGTGACAGGAGACAGCAAAGATGTAGATATTGAAGCCAAAGACAACCAGAACATTTCTGGAGAAATTGAAATCCCTCAGGTTAGTGTTGGTGCTGATGTAGATACTGTGGTGAAGAAGTCTGAAGTTGATGTCAAATCACCAAGTATTGAAGCTGATGCATTAGTGGGTAATGTGCCAGATATCAATGTTGATCTTCCTAAAATTGAAGGCAAAGAAGAAGAGAAGCCATCAGTACCTGATGTAGATGTATCAGCAGATTTATTACCTGCAGCAGGAACTGTAGTCATTGCTTATGACACAATAGTTGAGTCAGATGTTGTGGTTGAAGCAGCCAAAGACAGTAATAATGATGGAAAAGGTCAATTGGAAATTGAATCAGATATCCCAACACCGGATGTGGATGTCAGCTCTGGGGCTACAAATCATGTACTTGATCTTGCATTAGGTGGTGCAGATCAGGAGTTGAAAGTTGATGGAAACATTGCTGATCTCAACATATCATCATCAGATAATGAGGACAGTGATACAAAAGACAAACGAAAGAAGAAAAAGAAAAAGAGGAAGGGACTTCATATGCCTTCTATTAATTTGCGAAAATTTCATCTCAGGCCTGAGAAGAAGCAACCTGCAAGTGCAGATGTTAGACTTCCTGATGTAGTTGTGCCTAATGGTCAAGTTGATGGATCAGCCAAACTAGAGGCAAGCACACCTGAGGTTATTTTACCAGAAATTGAGCTTTCAGAAAAAGCAGAAGTGAATGTTGAGGGCAAGACTGATGGAGAAAATGAAGTAGAAATGAAGCGAGATCCTCCTTCTGCTTTAGAGGCTGCATTAGTTGTAGCAGGTGTAGCAATGGAAGTGGGTCGTCCAGAAGCTGAAGTTGAAGTTCAATTGCCATCCACCAAGGAAGAACCAAAGTTAAGTCTGGCTGCTGATCTGAATGCAGATCTTCCTGAATCTGTGGAAGGCACGGTTGATACAACTGCCATTATAGAGAATGCTAGGGTAGAGATAGATGCAGCTCCAAAAGTTGATCAAGTTGTGGAAGAAATTGTTCCTTCGGTCAAGCAGGCGGTCACAGAGACATTGCCAGACATGGCAATGTCTGAGGATGCTCCATGCAAAGATGTAACAATAGAAACTGTAACTGAAACTTCAGAGTTAGTGTCCCCACAAGTTGAAGTCGACGATAGTGGTCTTGATGCCGAGGTTTCTTTAGACGACTCATCTACCTCAAAACCAGCCAAGTCAAAAAAGGTTAGAATGCCGAAAATCAATTTTCCCAAAATGAACTTTAAATTGTCTCCTAACAAATCTGAAATGCCAAGTCAAACTGCACCAGAAGATACGGAAAAGGAAAATGACAATTCTTTGACTCCTGCTGAAATTGAAAAGATAGAGGAATCCCTTCCATCAGGTCAAGCACAGGTAACTGTACCAACTGTAGAAATCAATGGGGTCAGTACAGAGGTAGCCATTGATGAGGCCTCTTCAGCCAAGAAAGGAAAATACAGGAAGAAGATAGGGGGTAAGCTCAAGAAAATCAGAGGGAAGAGCAAAGGAAAGGTGTCTGTATCGGAAAACATCAAAGGAGAAGGATTAACTGCTGGGGTGTCATTAGAAGCTAACAGTGAGCCAAATACAAATGGGAAGATAGAACCTATCCCAGGTGATGTGGAAGATCTGGATTGTGGCTTATGCAGTACACAGGATGCAGATGTCGGAGCTGATACTACTCTCGAAACTGGTAAGTTTCGATATGTATTTCGCTACACTTTTTTTTATTAGTACCATAAACTGACAGCTTACACGGCATGTTTTGGGTGCAGGCTAGTCAACCGCGTAGCCAGTATTTAATTTTAGAGGGGGCGGTAAGTGCACGCGAAGTGCGCTCCCTAGGAGGGAGGGGGGAGTTCCCCCCCCCCCTCCTTCGCAAACCGCGAAGTTTTTGATGTCTCATCAAATTCAAATTAAAAGAAGATGTCTCTAGTACCCTTATCAATTCAAATTAAATCAACTTTGCGATTAAAAAGAAAATTGTTTTTGAAAGAAATTATGAGTGCCCCCAAAATGGAAAAAGATTGAGAAATTTGAAATAATTCCTCTTACCGTACAAAGAATTTACTTTGTCAAATTATTATTTTGGAGGTGAATATTGAAGTATTAGGGTAATTTGTAATTGATTGCTAGCTCTATAGCACCTATCCCAACACTGGTTGCATTGGCACAGGTGCTTAAAAGAGTTACGGCAAAAAGTTCTGGTGTTCAGCTTTCTAGAATTTTATATTGCTCGATCCATTCAGATTTTTAAAAAATACAGACTTTTCTACTACAAAGTGCGATCTTGATCTCATGGTTTAATGTGCACACATTGAAATAAATGGCAGAAACAGCTTAAGTTTACCGTCAATCTTAATACGATTTGAAAATAGTGACAATTTAGTGTGCGACTTTTATTTACACAAATGCTAGTCAATGAGTGTAGGATCCCTCAATTGAGTAATTGCACAAAACCTTTTCATTTATAAGTTAAACCATTTTGATTTGGAGTGAACTTACTTTCTTAATGTTTTACTTTGAATTTTAAAATGGGGTAGGGAGTAACATGTATTTTTGTTTGTTTTGATATGAAAGATGACTTTTATGTCTGTCCTGTAATCTAAAACTTTATATCTCAGACATTCTTTCTCTGATACTCTTCATAGGCCAAGAGTGTCCATCATTCATTGGCAAGAGGGGTCAGAGGTCATGTGTAGAGTTTACTTACTGACATGTGATTTGGGGTGATGAATGATGAGATGAAACTACACCAAGTTGTTTCTGTTAAAGTAGAGATTGTTGTTGGTGGCAATAACATTTTCTTTCCTTTCCTTTATTCTTTTCTTCATTTCATTAAGCTAATTCGTCCAACATTCTTGTGAAGCAACCAATTCTGTGTATCACTATAAACATGGGAAGTTTTCCTGATGTGATATTTCTATTCCTAGTGAGCAAAATTAGTTACGAGTAGAGTGCGAATGCGTGGAATTTTGCTTCTGAAATATCTAAATAATCATATTTACTCTGGAATTTGGCTTGTATGTTTGGTGACATTCTTTCCTCTAATCCATAATGTAATGAATAGGTGTAGATATTTGTTATCCCCCCATATCTCTCTCTCTTTCTTCCAACCATTCACATCTCTGTCATTGGGGTACTAGATAAAAGTGCTTTTACCTCCATTTCATGCCATGTTGGTATGTGATGGACCTTCATATCACATGAAAACATGATAAAAGGACAGAATCAGTGAGTCCTATCTTTTCCGTTCTGGTATTTGACTGGTATACGTGCAAAAATGGACACTGCATTTATCCCACTTTGCTCCTGGGGTTACAACTCAAGAGGATAAGGAAACCATTGACAGTTTTACTGGCTGAGGTTTTTGTATTTTTCTTCAGCCTTTATACTAGCAGAGGTTGTTTTCTCCCAAGATATGTTCTGGGGCCCAGCAATGTAGGAAAGAGGTGATATGTGTTATCGGTATTGGTATGCCCAAAGATAGGCATTTATGGGTACTTGGTACAAGGGAGGGGGCTGTTGACTGATCCTGAGTCAAGGTAGTGAGTACATGAGATTCATAATCAAAGTCACCTCTCCAGCTACTGTTATAGTCATAATTGCAAACCTTTAGGTTACACAGGAGTTGCCTGAGGTATACAGACTGAGCAGTCATCCGAGTATGTCTCAGTAGCATACCACCATACCAAATCCCTCTGGTAGACATAGCTTCTCTGTGTCACAGCCAACTGCTCCAGCCCACACATGGCTCTGCCTACTGGCCCCCTTGGGCACAATGTACAATCAACCTGATCGATTTCGACACATTTTTTATTGTTAATGACTTTAATTTTATGTAAATTTTTCAAGCACTGTTATGATACGCTACTTCTTTTGTCTATGTTATTGTTGATTTTGTTCTTTATTCTGGAGAGATGAGAGGGTACATTGAAAAAGTTTGACTTTGAATACATCTTCAGAAGTAGGGTATTAATTTATGATATGTTCTTTATAAAGTTGTTTGGTAAGTCAACCTGTTTAATATCAATCAAACATACTAATAAATTTGACAATTGTTTGGCCAAATTCTGGTTAAAGACCATTACTTTTTAGTTCTTTTCTGGAACTTCAAAAAAAAATAGTAGAATTGTTTATAAACTCCTCTATTTAACTATGGTGAATAATCCATTCCTCTGATTGGTCAAAAGTCTGGTTATGTATTTCACCATACCTGCAAAACAACAAACTATGGTGGTTACCAAGGGCAACGGGCATAGTTAACAAGATTTCTGCCCATTGCCCCCTAATCCGCCATTTAACGACGGGCATAAATTTGGCTGAGATCCCCATTGGATTACGTGCAAAATGTTGCTTTCTGTGGTGATTGCAAATACCATAAATATCAGTGTGATTTGATTAAAAAATTCAGACAACTCGCGCATTTACACGTTTATTGCGCAAGTTCGCGCAACGGATATGACATATAGATGGAATTATACAGATTCTTGACTTTTGCTCTTATCCCCAATATTTTATTGAGTATTGTTAAAAAATAAAGACATTATTGGAAAGAATCTAAAGGGAACTTGTTACAGACATGACGGTTATATCAATCTTCAAGCCTTTTTGAAGTTGTTCAAGCCTATCGCCTTAACTTATGCTCGCAAAAGGTGAGTTCGGCTAGTTACGGTAGGGGACGTTATGACTAACGTAGAGTAGATCTAGACCAGTAATGTTATGTCCAACTTGTTTTAGATTTAACGTTAGCTGTTCCGTTTAATCTTAGAACTGATGTAGATCTAGACTATTTTGGATAAGTTACACTTATTATTATTAATTTAGTTCATAAAATATATATTGTATGCACTGCTTTGACATTCGAGACCCAATGTGACATGTTAGGCCTAGAATCTAGGCCTATTGTTTAAGATCTATGTTCACATTAGCTGTTCCGTTTAATCTAAGATCTGACATAGATCTAAACTATTTTGGAGAAGTTAACTTACTATTAATTCTGTTCATAGATATATATAGAGACTGCTTTTATATTAGAGACATAAGTGTTTCTTTTGGCTCGTGGGTAACGCACCGGCCAGACCATGCAATCGGGCATATTCCCGTTGTGGTCTTGTTGAGCCTCTAGAAACAACCATGCTTTTCATAGTGGTCCATATATCTATATTATTGCAAGGGAAATTTTGTCACCCCTGGAACATGTTGATATTGTCAAATTGTATGAATTGAATAGGCCTATACTTCAGACAGATTTGCTGAAGTAATGCTCTGCAGTCAGGAAGGCACTTAGGTTTGAACTGAAGCTTATTACTGATAGATGTAAAGTCATATGACCACACAAAACATTCACTGTTTGTGGTCGAGTCAGCCACAACATAGATCATATCTATAGGCATGATAGGCCTTTTTGCCCAGACATTGGGAAAACAGAGATAATCAGTGTGATCCAATCAAAGTCTCTGTGTTTTCTGTGCTATGCATGATAGTGGGGGACCAAATCTAGGCCACAATTGTTTAAGCAGTATCCATTTTCATCTGTGGCTATCACATTTCATGCATAGACTCATGGATCATGCGGAATGGGCATACTTGGAGGTGAGTGTACTGTAGGTGTCATAATGGAAATATGAGATTGTTTAGTGAACATAGCAACCTTTGCTCCTGTACAGGTTCCACTGTTAGATTCCTATTTCTTAATTTTTTCAGCTCCTCTCTTTCTTCCGTCACTTCTTTAATCCTAAATACTTTGTATTATCTGCATCAAATTAAAAAGAACAAATTTCAACCACAAATTTTACACCCCTCTCTATGATACAGAACCTAATGTCTATCAGTAGAAAGAATCTTCGTAGATGGTGATACGAATTTGTATGTTCTATCTCCACCCACAATGCTTCAAGCATTATGATTCTGGTGGGTGTTTCATAAAGCTGTTCATATGTTGTGAATGACTTTATTATATGCACTGTTGACCCTTTCTTGTGCTAAATAATATCCCAATATAGCTGACCTAACCTAAGAACATGTTCCAGTCGTGTGTAAAGGCGTGAGTGACTTTACATACAACTTATTGAAACACCCACCAGGGGAGCATTTCATCAACATTTTTGTCAGACAAGATGTCAGATCTGACAACTTTCCTCGATTCTGATTGGCTGAGAGGCACTGTTACTATGGTAACTGTCGGATAAAACAGGACTTGTCGGATAAAACATCCGATAAGGGATTTCATGAAACGCTCCCCTGGAAACTTAAGTATTCCAACCGATGGTCTTCATGAATTTATTTCAAATTTTCAAAAAGTATATCAAAATATACAGAAAAAAAATCAAGAATACAGACTAAATCTAATATCAAGCAAACTGATTGTTCATTGACATTTCAACATGAATTGGCCTAATTTCTTAATCAGTGGAAGCCCCCCCCCCCCCAGAAATACATATATATATATGAATAAATTGTGATCTTTTTATTGGATCTTTCCTGTAATTGAATGGTTCATACAGGCATTTAGATTTCTGGCACCATCTGTAGTGCTTGGCTTTAATTTCACAAGTTCATGTCCCAACTCTAGTTCAGGCAAATCATCATAAACTTAAAACCAAATTATCTCTATCTGTCCTCTCGGTTTAGTTGTTTCATGAATAACTTCACTAAACCTTTTCTTAAGTGCTCCATCAAAACCTCATCAAATCGGAGTCCAGGTGAAACAAAATCTTGCCAAAATTGAAAGTAACTGTAGAAGTCGAATAAAGAAACCGATACTCTCATGACATGTAATTCAGCCAACTGCAGAAGTTCTTTAAACTCCTTCTATCAAGAGCTTCAGGCCACTTGTTTCTTCCCATAACATCTTAATTGGTCACCAAATATTCAATGACCAACAGCCCAAGCCTTGTCCTCATATCCCTGGGGACTAACTACTCCTGATGACCCCAGATGACCTTTTGGTGACCCTAAGTGACCTCTGTATTGGCTTCAGTCCCTAGATGCCCCAGGTTCTAGATCAAGAATGATAATTTAGCTGTGAATCTTTCATCTTGGTTATGCTCTGATTCTTGTTATTTTCCCATGAAATCTAGACATTTTTGCTTGTCTTCTCTCTCTTTATGGTATTTACTTTCTTGTCTTTGGTTTATATCATCTTTCATCTTTGTGTGTTTACTGCCTGTCTTTACTTCCCCAAACATGAAGTTTCGTCAAAATTTTGTCATGTAATTGTATTTTTCCTTGTCTATTTCCCTTTTCTGTTTAATTACTCTATTCTCTCACTCCCTTCCTCTCTCTGTCTCCCTCTCATCCTCTCTCCCCTTGTCTTCATCTCTACTTCTTCCCAATCTGTCTTTCTCTTTCTCTTGTTTGTAGCGAATAGGGCTTAACTGTATATCAATTTTCATCCATTTATTACCTGTAAGCATTCTTATTTCATGCAAATTTGCTTCAGAAATGTAAACTTGCTGATGAAAAGTTTACAGATGAGTTTTGTCATGATTTCATTCCTTTTTTTTTCAGTCTTCATTATTTAGGGCATACTTTGATATTATGTGTACATGAGTGCCATGAGAAATGGATAGACTTTACTTCAGAGAAAGTTTGCTTGAGAGCAGAATATCAAAACTAACCTTTGCAGAGTAATGTAGACTAATCTACCTGACATTGAAAGGAATAAGCATACAAGCTAAAAGCCTATTTTGGCATACCTTGCATTTTATAGGGCTATTAGGTGATGATGAGGGCTTGTAATTTATGGTAAACAAACTTCGCCAGGAATGTAGAATAAATATGAAATATCAGAAACTAAGGGCAACAAAATATTCCTCTACATGTTCAATTCATAAATTGTACACTTGTCATTTTTGCTGGAATATCATATGACCTACTTTCATATGAAACCAGTTTTCTGAGTGTAAATCCTCCAAGGCAATGGTGCCTGTGTGCCAAAAATATGGTTCCGATTTCCCTCATCACTATCTTGAAATTATATCACTTTGTGACTCTACCTTAGTCCATCCTCAAATTGTGAAATTTCAGAGCTCTATAAGCATTTCTAATGAAACACTATTGTTTAGAATTAAATCAATTTTCAAGTATTCCTCAGATATAATATCCAATTCATCTATTTCCCACTTGGTCTTATATCCAATTCATCTAATGAGCAGTTGGGCTAAAACCATTTAGTCTAATTTCCAGTGTTTCTAACACCACTTGGTCTAATTTCCACTTCAGCTAATTTCTACTTGGTCTAATCTCCACTTGCTCTTATAGCCAAATGGTCTATTGACCAGTTGGGCTAATCGTCAATTGGTCCAATTTTCATTTTGTCTAATTGTCATATGGTCTAATGGTCAGTTGGTCTAATTCACATTCGGTCTAATGTCCATTTAGTCTAATATAAAATCATTCATTATGATTTATTTGATCTAAAATTAACAAATATGGTCATGGATAAATAAATGCACCATGCATCACTCAATACATGTTGCCAGGATCTGGAGGGGTATAGCAGGGGAAGGGCTGGTGGCGGACGCAAAACCTCTCTGTGAAGGACTATCAATGAGGAGATAGTCGCTCATCGAATTAATCATTCTAATCAATAATCAAATATAATTCTTATAATTAGGCCTATATCGATTATGTCTATGATGCTGAAAATTATATCATACTCGTAATCATTACATCACCGCATGCACATTTACAGATTCTAAGTATTTGGTGAACAATAAGTTGGGGACCTTGTAGCTTATAATGTTTGAATGGCGGGGGTTTCATCAGAATAACATTATTGTGTTATGCACCATTACAGACGATACTTGAACTTGGCGGAAAATAAGCAAATAGTTATGCAGTTTGGGGGATTCAAAAAGTTACAAAGCCATTTGATCATGTAATTTTGTTTGAATATTTTGTTAGTAGCTATTCATCTTATCTTCTCATTCTGTTTCTTGTTCTACTCCTTTGCCTCCTCAAAAAACCTTCAAATTTTTTTAATGTAGGGCTTCTTCTTTCAACCTTTATCACTCTCATTTCCTCTTAATGTATTTTTCGCTTACAAGTTCTTATTTATTATTCCTTCCCCATCCCTTCTCATTTACATTTAAGAAAATGGATAGGCCTAATATACACAACTGTACACATTTTGTACAGTTGGTTTCTAGTATTGTAGATAATGTAGGGTATGTTAATACATAATCGTGTTTTATATATTAGGTAGATTATTGTTTGCTTCAGGTGCTTCGGGTGTGTGCAAATTATTTGACTGATGGATATGTATTTTGTTACCATATTCCAGTACTTGTCGTAGTTTATACTTTTCGTTGTTACAATATATATATTAATGTTTTGAATACTAACAATAGGACCCCATTGGAAATAAGCCTTTCGGTTTTCATGGGCTATCCTGTCAAGGTATTCTTTAATTTCATTGTAATCACCTGTGATATTCTTGACGAATAAAATCAATAAATCGATCAAAGGCCGAGAGCGAACATCATGCAATTCAATATTAAATTTCTACAGTGTTCAGGTTCAAATATGAAAAGAAAAACACAAATAACATTAATAAACTGGAGGTATGATGGCCTAATGGGAATATCCCAACAAACCATTATCCCAAATAGAAATAAGACAAATTAGAAATTAGACCAAGTGGCATGTAGACGAAATTGATGTTAGACTATCTGGAAATTAGACCAAGTGGAAATTAGCGGAAATGGAAATTAGACCAACTGCAATATAGCCCAAGTGAGGATTAGACTTACCGACTATTAGACCAAATGCAATTAGACCAAGTTACAATCAAATACATTAGACAAAATGGCAATTAGACCATGTGACGATTAGCCCAACTGGGCATTAGACCAAATGGCTATTAGACCAAGTGGTCATTAGACCAATCGGCTATTATACCAAGCGGTCATTAGACCAAGTGATCTTTAGACTAATTGGCTATTAGACCAAAGGGTCATTAGACCAAATGAGAATTGGACTATAAAGTGGGTTTAGCCCGAATGTTGTTAGCCCAGCTGAAGATTAGAAGATCAAGTGATATTAGACCAACCGTCAGTAAACCATTCTCCATACAAGGCTCAAAGCATGCTGGCGAGGCAAATCTTTTTTGCTTCATCATAGGTGATTGCAGTTGGAATCCTTTAAAATTTTGATAACTTTAGCCCACCTCTCCAACCCCCCCTCCCCAAAATACACCAACAACCAAACAAAAAAATCAACCAACTAACCAAACAAACAAAAAGCAAACAGAACAGAAAGGTATACCTGAATTGCCTTTGGCAGCACTTGAATTTTATTCAAAACTTGACCTGGTTTATATTACCTTACCTGACTCTGTTGCCAAATAACCTTGCAGAAAAATGATACCCAGGGATATTTCGGGCACAAAGATATTGCTTTGTGTGTTCTGTCTCTGTAAGAAAAAGAAGTAATGAAAATATTTGATTTTATCGCACATTCATACCTTGTAAAAGGTAATATTATCGGACATGAGGGGAGCATGAATCAACACATACCCGATCCCCCACGGCTTGGCATCTCCCATGGTATATCTATGTTTGCAGTATGCTACATATGCATGTGAACCCAATTTACATCTACAAAGTTTGGGTCTTGAATTTTTAGGCCAGTCAATAGGGTATCACTAGGTGGTTTTAAACGGCCTTGATCACAAGAATCCCTGTTAAATTACGATAACTTTTTCAGGCTCAAATATACCCATTATCTATTCCTTCATTCACCCCCCTCCCGAAACATACCCTTCGGAAAAAGTTCCTGACATTACGAGCATGCGCAGTATGGTCTGATAAGCAAGCAAGGCGCGAGATTCAAATCGCCAGCTCAGCAGCCACCCAAGGCGCCCAACTACACACTGGGCTTAATGTTCCCGTAATTTGCTTTCACACTGCCAAAATACCTGTGACCTTGGAAAAATCCCCAAGAAAGTTCTAGTATTTTTTACAAGTATCTACTATTTATCGGGTATTTCCTTTCGGGGAGATAACTCGTAATTTGCTTTCACATTGCCAAAATACCTGGAACTAAGGAACTTTGAGGTGGTCTGAATCCACCTCATGGGTTCAAGGCCTTTGATGGCCATGGATTTTAAGAACTAGGAACTTTAGCCCTGAAAGTTGACTCTCCCATTATTATATAATTTAATAATGTAAATCATTGTCTTTGATCGATTTCTGAATATTTGTGACTCCCGTAGACTATACAGGCCAAAAGGTATTTCAATATTGGAAAAAAAGAGAAAAATTGGCACAAATAAATCTCCAAGGCCAACAGTAGGGCATCCTCGGCCTTGGCGTCGGAAAGTTAACTCTCTCACTGTTGCCAACATCCTTGTTGAACTGATAGTTACTGAAATTTTTTGACCTCCATAAACAACCAAAAGTTTCTGCGTGAGTAGTCCCAGAATCATTCTGCACCTGAGAGATTTGAAGATTGCGATGTCATCATGTATTGGATGGCAGGGAAGGGGGGGGGGGGGACTTTACTTGGATTTTATTTTTTTTTTTAATAAGGACAGGTAATATTTCCCAACCTGGTAAATTCACATGATATAATTTAATGAAATCTTTGAAATCATGTCTAGGCCTATACGTTTCAAATCATTAGACTGATATTTTCCTTTTCTTACTTGCCAGTGTAAACGAGTTGGAAAAATTATATTTAGGTTCTCGTTATCATGGTTATGTATGTGAATTATGATGGTAATTCTACCTGGATCAGAAGTGGTTATGACCTTGGTGTCCTCTCACGTTTAGAATCAATCATAAGCTTTGAACAATGTGCAAAAGGTTAACATTATGATGTTACACGTAAAGGCAATACTGAAGCTTGCCTAGGAATGTGAAATAAAACCTCAAGCAATTGTAGCACGGGACCGTTTTGGGTGGGGGAGGATCTTTTACTTTACAATAACAACAGTGCAGCGGAAGGATTTTTATACATAGAATCCCCACCCTGTCCGTCTACGGAGGTAGAACTTAGATAAAACTATATGGTTGTAATTATTTTACTTTGTAATAATCACATCACATAATCAAACACCATCAATCAACAACATTCACACTATGTTATTAACTAATGTAAATTAATAAAACTCGATAAAATAAACTAACATAGACATAATATAAAGGATATATGTTCCTTTAATTCTAATCTAACAAATGAACATTATATACATGATATTTACAGTTATAAAAATATGGTGTAACTCTTGGTTACATAATTATCCGAACGGGTATGAACATATAGTTCAAATGATACTTATAATTTACTTAACTGGACATAACTTTCAAATAGTTGTTGAACAACTACTGTTATCAAGACTAACATAATGACATTGAAACTAACATAACATTGAGGGTCTCAGTGCAGGAAGAAGTAAAATGTGGATGCCATTCATGGTCAGAAGACCAGTGACCTGAGAATCAGGAAAATACGGAAATTATTGAAAAGTGATGTCTGGAGGAAGATGCTCTCTCTCCATCTCAAAAGTTGTGTATTCATTTTAATCAAAGCATGATTAGTTATTTCTTATATTAAATATCAATTATGAAACTTCATCTCAAATATTCTTATATCAACTAGGATTAGTAAATCATTTTACAATAATACATCAAATCATTAATGAAATAGAATGGTTTAGCACAATGTTATTCAGGAAAGTCTTTAATCAGATACATTAGAGTCCGCACAGTATTAACGCGGCAAGATAGGGAACTCAGCCTATCCGCTTGACCAGAATAATACCGTTCCGTTGTTTTGGATTCGCGACTTGCTTAGAATTTGTAATTCGCAAAGTTCAAAAGGCTCAACTATAAAACTCGCACCATGCTCGCGCTGCTAGACAATCATAAATAACAAGTGCTAAAGTGCTTCACCATGAACAATAATCATATATGGTTAGTAACAATGATAAGAAATTCAAACATTCAACAAGAAGTAGATTATAGAATAATATCTATCATCAGTTATGTAAAACTAAATTTTAAATATTATTCAATCGAAGATTGATAATAAGCCAAATGTGTAAAAGACAATTTTGGAAAAGTAACTTAACATTCAAAATTAAATCTATAAGATCAGTTATCAAATAATCTTATAAACTGAAATATGGAAGGATGACTTTGGATCTTACCTGAGAATCAGGAAAATACGGAAATTATTGAAAAGTGATGTCTGGAGGAAGATGCTCTCTCTCCATCTCAAAAGTTGTGAAGAGGATGCCTCCAGAAGCTCTATATATAGGTATTTTTGACAATACCATTATTTTTGGGAAGGGGTGTGTATATTTATAACAAGTAATACTTTTTGATCCTTGGTCATCTCTTTTCACAAACAAAAACCAGTAAACAATTATTGCTTACCCCTTTAGGGTAGCAAAGATGGAAGAGTCCATCAACTTTTCCCCAAAATACTACTACGTCATTCATGTCATTCACGTCATTATTTTCTGAGAATAAGGACCACCTGACCCTTACTCACGCTAGCCAGAACTGACCATTGGCTCTCTCTTTCGCTCTCTCTCTCCCAGTATGTACAAAAGGTCATCCAAATCATCTCACTCTCTCCTCACTCTCTGTATGTTATATACATATGGGTACAAATACTACAATACAAAATTAATAGAGACTAATCTCTTTTAACTTATGTCTCCAATTATGTAGCACCATAAGAGGGGCTACAACTCTTCCCTCCTTAAAAAATGAACCACCGTAAAAAAATGAAAACATACACATATATTGTAAAATATCAAGATAAATTCCAACTGCTCCAATCAGTTGAATAACGAATATAATTCTTGATCTCCAAGAGTTCCTTTATACCAAAGGTATTTAGTCGACAAAACGATGAAATGACGTTTCGCGTAAAAGCTTTCAGGTCCAAGTGTGACAACCAGTTGCAACTGACGAGTAGGGATTCCCAGAATCCTAGTATTGCAGTAGAGTTCTGTATGTCATCTTGTCTGATGCACACGATGAGGTCGCTATAGTTTATGCAAAAGGTCCTGATGTATCAGTTAATCAAGGACAATCTCAAATCAGTAAAAATCACGAACAGTGCTTGGGTTCCGGACCATTGTCCTGGTTTGGAGTTCGCAGCTTGTATTATTATACAATGTTGCAGTCCATCAAATTCCAAGATTGATGTGTGTCTCTGTCGATTACCCATGACAATGATCAATGTTCAAGTTCAACAATGCATTTGTTTTAGCAACCAAGTCTCTGTACTGGTGTCATCTTGTCCCAAGGGATCATCAAGAGGAACTGTCTCTCACTGGGGTAGGCCTCTGACAGGATCCAGGTCTCGTCCAGGATGCCAGCAGGTGGACTTCTACCTCTCAACTCCTCTGAGCACCCTCATGCCCTAACTAATCATCCTAGATTAAGTTATGACAATTATAGAATATGTCTAAACATAATGGTAATGCTATCTTAGACAATGTTCCTAACAATAACATACATTAACGTGAAGGTTCAAGTACAAACTACTATATGTAACAAAGATCCTACACTATCAAAACATTCTGACTTTAAACAAATAAGACGCATATTGGTTACATCAAATTAAAAAGTCATATTTCAAACAAACACTCAAACATACATACAAGCACACTATTCTTATATAACATATGATACTTGTGTAGTTCATAACAGGTCTGTCATAAATGCTCGCATTTGCTGTACTAGCGCAAGCTTAAAATCCAAATTGATGGGTTGACCAGGCTGGTTGTAGGACAGTTTATCAGGACCTACACCTTTATTATTCCTGGCTGACCTCCTCACTGTTGGTTCATCCACTGAGGCTGCATTTTCATTTGATGCTGTATCCTCAAGTTCACCAATATCTACATCAGGGGGATTTGATAGGTTTTCACCACTACCGATCACATTATCGTTCATAACAATATTGTCGTCTCCATCCCTACTTGCCGTATCAGCTTCTTCAGAATTATTATCTTCATTGTCGCTAATAATGCTGTCCTCACCAACTTCTGAATTATTTTCAGAAGGGTCATCATTAAGCTGACATGAATTATCCTCTGAAGGGCCAACAGATATGACTTCTGGGTCTGAAGTCATCGGAACAAACAAACTATTATCGTCATCATCACTATCATTACAATTGGATGAACCATCTGAATTGATATCCACCTTTTTAGACATATTCTTAGCCTTTTTGCGGGTGATGGGTGTTTTAGCACGAGGTGGGTCATTCACCTCTTGTTCTGCCTCCTGTTTACCATCATATGGCAACAATAGGTTCCGATGGAGGACCTTTGGTGCAAGGTCAGTACCCACCTTCTGCACTCGATAAACAGGTGAGTCATCCATCTTTGACAGAACTACATACACATCATCGCCCCATCTATTAGCTAATTTATGCTTTCCCCTTAAGTGTACATTCTTGACCAGAACATGGTCACCTTTCTCGAGGACAGGTGCCTTGGCTTTCTGATCGTAGTGCCGTTTATTGGCACTACTGCGGGCGGCCATATTCCTCCCAGCCAATTCATATGCCTCGGCTAACTGCTCACGCAGGGCCTTGACATATGCTGTTCTGTCAGTATCATGTACGGACCACTGCGGGTCTATCCCTAAGGCCAAGTCAATTGGCAGGCGTGCATTCCTCCCAAACATCAGATAGTAGGGTGAGAAATGCGTAGTGTCATGTTCACACACATTGTACGCATGCACAAGCGTACTTACATGACGCCGCCACTCTGACTTCTGTTTGTCGGAGAGACATCCCAGCATGTCAAGAAGGACACGATTGAATCTCTCCACTGGATTTGACTGTGGATGATAAGGGGTCGTCCTTACCTTCTCAACACCAGCCATAGCACACAGTTCCTTTATCAGGCGGGAATTGAAGTCCTGCGCTTGGTCAGAAAGGATCTTGGCAGGCCATCCATAGTGGACAATAAAATTGTCCCAAAGGGCCTTAGCCACTGTGCTACTACGCTGGTCTTTAGTAGGTACAGCAACAGCATACTTACTAAAGTGATCAGTCATGACCAGTACATTCTCTACTCCTCCATTATCAGGTTCAATGCTCAGGAAATCAATACATAACAGCTCCAAAGGTTGAGTTGTTATGATTGAATCCATTTCCGCCTTCTCTTGCTTTCGCTTCCTCTTGATGCATCGATCACATTTGTCGATCCATGCTCTAATAGAAGTAGCCATGAAGGGGAAATAAAATCGAGCCCTGGCGAGGGAGACACACTTGTCAAAACCCAGATGTCCACATTCATCATGAATACCATGGATGGCTTGATCAACATGGCTACCTGGGATTACCAGTTGGCGTCTTTTCTCGCCAGAAACCTGTTCAACCGCCTCTCGATAAAGAACACCATTGTGTAGAACCAGCTTATTAAGTTCACGGTAGAGTATCAGTAGCCTTCGGCTCGCTTGCTTCCTATCTTGCGAGGAAGGGCGTGACCGTGAGTCTACAAATTTCCTTACCGCATTTATATCTGGATCCAAACGCTGGTATTCTTGCCACTCAGCATTACTTATACCTGGCATTGCAGGATCCCCTTCGGTACCATCAACATAAGTATCAGGTATACCTGCAGGCTGCATCGCCAGGCTCGTAGCAATGGTGAGAGGCACAGATTCTGTCAGGGCTATCTTGTCTTTTCTAGACTTCTGAGATCTTTGTTCTGGAACATGAATGTGACCTTTGAAAATTGCATCAACTTCTCCATGGTCAACAGCCTTGACTCGAGACCTTAGGAAATCAACTTGATTATTTACCTCCTCCTCGATTTGTCCATCATCAGGGAGGAGATTTGGTCTCCTACTCAGTGAGTCAGCATCATTCAGGTTTTTTCCAGGACAGTACCTGATCTCAAAGTCATAGACAGATAGATTGGCAACCCACCTTTGTCCAGTAGCATCAAGCTTTGCTGATGTCATGACATAGGTTAGGGGGTTGTTATCTGTAATGACCAAGAATTTGGTACCATACAGATAATCGGAGAACTTTTCGGTCACAGCCCATTTGAGGCATAGGAATTCGCGTTTCCACGCGCAATAGTTCCTCTCAGAATTGCCCAAGCCTCGAGATGCATAAGATATTACACGTTTCACACCATCTTGTTCCTGGTATAACACAGCTCCTAACCCAAACCCTGAAGCATCACAATGAAGTTCAAATGGTTTGGAAAGATCTGCAAATCCAAGAACAGGTGCTGACGTGAGCATCTCTTTGAGCTTTTCAAAGGCTTCTTCGCACCTCTCAGTCCATTTCTCTCGAAATGGCTCGAGCTGTGCTCTTCTTACCTTTGAACGTTCTGATGGTGTACTTTTGCTCTTCCTTGGCATTGACAAACCTGTGAGTAAGTCATTCAGAGGCCTACAGATCTTGCTAAAGTTCTTGCAGAACCTCCGGTAATACCCGCAGAAGCCAAGCCATTGCCGAAGTTGTTGGACATTGTCAGGCCTCTTCCAGTGTATCACGTCTTGAATTTTCATCGGGCATGGATGGATTCCCTGGCCACTTATCTCATGACCAAGATGGGAAATGGTCTGATAGAGGAAATGGCACTTAGATTTCTCTAAGGTTAATCCAAAGTCTCGTACCCTACTAAGAACTCTAGACGTGCGTTCAATACACTCTTCAATGGATGGGGCATGTATGACAATGTCATCAATATAAGCGATTGCTTCCCTGAGGGAGCAGTCACCAAGACAACGCTCAACTACTCTTTGCATTTGGGCAGGGCTCGATTTGAGTCCTTGAGGCATTCGTTTGAATTCGAACAATCCAAATGGAGTGTTGAAAGCACTGTACTTTCTATCTTCTTCACGGAGTGGGATCTGAAAGAATGCTCCTTTGAGATCAACTACCGTGAAGAATTTTGATCCATGGAGCGAATTGAATAAGTCTTCTACCTTGGGTATGCTGTACGCATCTGGAATGACACGCCTATTCGGTTGCCGATAGTCGACTGTCATCCTCAGTTTTCCTGACTTCTTGCGTACCAGACATACAGGTGAGCTGTAAGCGCTCTCTGAAGGCCTAATCAATCCTGCATCCAAAAGACCTTGAAAAAGCTGTCTTGCTTCTTCATACATGCTTTGTGGAATTGGGCGTGCTCGTGCATTCCACGGAGTCTTATCAGAAATGTTTATGCTATGTTCCACGCCCTTAGCACAACCATAATCTAGATCATGTTTGGAGAACAATCCATCCAACTGATCTAGCTGCTGCCGCAAGGTGTCGGCTATATCTTGTGGGACACCAGGGGCAATGTCATAATCATTATCATCTTCATCATCATCCTCATTCACCTTGCTAGGTGAAGAAGTGAAATAGCAAGGGACAGACTTGCTAGAAATATCTACATCAAAATCATCATCAGTCATCATCTGCCTCAGGTTTTGAGTAACCTGTGACAAAGGCCTACTCCACATGTAGGTATATGCAGACGCAATTACCTGGCTATTGCGGAGTGTTACAGGGGCCTTTGTGTTATTGGCTATTGTGACCTTGATCTTGGCCTTCCTTCCTCGCACCGTATGAATGGAATTCAGCACCTGAATTCCTGGTGTTCTATGAGTTCCTTCCACTTCCTGAACCAGCACTTCATACTTACCAGCTGGCAGAGTATGGCAGAGGACTCCAGCTACCTCTACCACCTCAGAGGGTTGAATTGTGATAGGCTTACGTAACGTACTATTCACGTGTCCAACTTTACCAGTGATGGGGTCACCCATCTTTCCCTCTTTGATCGCCTTCTGGTAACATGCCAGAACAGTCGTTGGAATGTCTAATCTAGACAGAAACCCAGCACCCAACTGTGCTCTGCAGGCTTTTGCAAGGCCTCGAAACACATTGGTGCCAACAATGATTGGGGAAGGGCAAGATACTGGACAAGTAACAATAACCACTAACACATTAACAGGGCTATCGATTCCTACAATTTCTTTTGGGAGGGTAATGGGAACGGAAATGTATCCTTCGTACATTACAGGGCTTCCATTAGCACCTTCTATTCTAAATATTCTGTCTACTATTTTCTCAAGGGGATACTTATCTCTTAAGTGTTCGTCATAGAAGTGTTTCTGCATGGTAGTGACTACGCTCCCACTATCTATGAGACAGGTGGTGGGAATGTCGTCAACTACACATGCAGTCTCACAGGGCTCACCTACTAAACCTTCAGGGATATCAATATTACAATTACTATTGTTATCTGAACTTTGTGTCAAACAATGAGGGCGCTTTTTCCTCTCTTTGTTTCGACCACCCGTCCACCCACTGACAGGGGTCTTTACTCGTTTGGGGGACTCCTAACAGTTTTTGGCTCGTTAATTGCCTCCCATGCCTTAATAATTTCCTCTCTTTTGGCCATGTTCCTATTCTTGAGCTCTTCGTTTGGTGGGTTTTCGCACTCATCTTGATAGTGGTCAAACTCACCACACTTGAAGCACACGATTACCCTAACTGGGCATCGAGGGGAAGATTTGGGACGAGATGTTGAGGGATGATATTTGGATTTACTGGAAGGAGATGCTCCTTTATTTGGGCCTATCTGGGGTTTGTTGTGTTTTGGTCGGGTCTCTTTTTGTTCCTCAGTGTGATATAAGCTCATGTTCTCAAATTGCACATAGCTACGGACTATTTTGGGGTTGGGTTTGTATTGGGCCATCTTGGCATTTCTGGTTGCCTCTGCCTCTCTTATAATACTAATTAATTTAGGAAATGGGGGTGCAATGATCTGGTTATGCAAATTCGTTACTGTTAATATATATTCGTCGTGACATCCGAGCTTGAATTTGTCCAGCAACTTTTGGGTTGCTGCTTGATGGGAGAACTCCCCCACCTCAACCAATCTACTAACCTTCAATTGGAGTCGCTTCAGGAAATCCGATGGTCTTTCGTCCTTACCTTGGACCAATCCCATGAACTCCTGAAGCAACAGGTTATTGTTTTGAACAGCACCATAGATGCTGTCCAAATAGGCCAGTAGATCGAGTGAGGTGGTGCCTGCCGCGACTTGCTTAGCAAAGTCTTTAGCAGGTAATAGGAGGCGAGTCACTATTTCACGACGTTTTGATTGTTCGCTCAGGCCAGCCATAGTGGCTATTTCCCTTGCGACATCGTGAAATGTCTCCCAGTCCACTTCACCTTGCTTAACTGGTTCCTTTCCAGAGAAGAGGCCAAGCCTCGGCAAGCGGATCTGAGATGACTCTGGGGTAGAGATACCTCCTTGGGGGGTATTAGAACTCCCTCTAACTAACTGCTTCAACTCATCAAAACTTATCCCTGCCCCTGCAAGGAAATCACTCAGTGTATCTGAGGGAGAGGGAGGAGGCGAATCCTCCTTGACCTCAAAAGGGGTGGGGGTACCAACCAAATCATTAGCTTCAGCCATGATTAACAAACCAAACAATATTGGAAATATAACTAACAAAATACGAAAATTACGAACATGAACAGAGTCCTAAGATAATTGCCTGAAATTATCTATCAAATACAAATCTCAAACAATATCAAAATAAAAATGACAAAATATTCAACACCAAAATACTGTGCTCCTGTAAGGCAAACAGTATCAAAATATAATACAAAGAGAGAAAGAAAGAAAAAAGAAAACTAGCAACAGAAAAGGCAACTACCAAAGAGTTTGAGTGAAAACAAATGTACTATCAAACTGAGTAGATGACAGATTGATGGAACAAGAACCTGATCGGGAATAGTCTTATACCTAGACCCTAATTATCCACTATATTGAATGAACCAAAAGTGAGCGCGCAAATGCAGCAAAAGTATAATGCAAGAAAAAGATTTTCCAAGTAACCTGTTATGCACTCCTACGAAGTATCTTCTTACTCAAACACTAGAGCTAAATGGTGTAGAGATAGGATTTTCAATAACACACACAAATGGAACAAAATGAACTACTGTCATATACGAGTTCCTAAAGGTATCTTCACTCAATACCTATACTTACACCTTCTCCCCCTTAATACCATTTATTTAAAAGATAATCAAAAGGATTATACTATCACTTTGGTCATACAATTTATAAACCTAACAATTGCAAAGACATAGCAATATTATAGTCTACTAACAAAATATAAACCTCGCTCTGCTACCAATTGTAGCACGGGACCGTTTTGGGTGGGGGAGGATCTTTTACTTTACAATAACAACAGTGCAGCGGAAGGATTTTTATACATAGAATCCCCACCCTGTCCGTCTACGGAGGTAGAACTTAGATAAAACTATATGGTTGTAATTATTTTACTTTGTAATAATCACATCACATAATCAAACACCATCAATCAACAACATTCACACTATGTTATTAACTAATGTAAATTAATAAAACTCGATAAAATAAACTAACATAGACATAATATAAAGGATATATGTTCCTTTAATTCTAATCTAACAAATGAACATTATATACATGATATTTACAGTTATAAAAATATGGTGTAACTCTTGGTTACATAATTATCCGAACGGGTATGAACATATAGTTCAAATGATACTTATAATTTACTTAACTGGACATAACTTTCAAATAGTTGTTGAACAACTACTGTTATCAAGACTAACATAATGACATTGAAACTAACATAACATTGAGGGTCTCAGTGCAGGAAGAAGTAAAATGTGGATGCCATTCATGGTCAGAAGACCAGTGACCTGAGAATCAGGAAAATACGGAAATTATTGAAAAGTGATGTCTGGAGGAAGATGCTCTCTCTCCATCTCAAAAGTTGTGTATTCATTTTAATCAAAGCATGATTAGTTATTTCTTATATTAAATATCAATTATGAAACTTCATCTCAAATATTCTTATATCAACTAGGATTAGTAAATCATTTTACAATAATACATCAAATCATTAATGAAATAGAATGGTTTAGCACAATGTTATTCAGGAAAGTCTTTAATCAGATACATTAGAGTCCGCACAGTATTAACGCGGCAAGATAGGGAACTCAGCCTATCCGCTTGACCAGAATAATACCGTTCCGTTGTTTTGGATTCGCGACTTGCTTAGAATTTGTAATTCGCAAAGTTCAAAAGGCTCAACTATAAAACTCGCACCATGCTCGCGCTGCTAGACAATCATAAATAACAAGTGCTAAAGTGCTTCACCATGAACAATAATCATATATGGTTAGTAACAATGATAAGAAATTCAAACATTCAACAAGAAGTAGATTATAGAATAATATCTATCATCAGTTATGTAAAACTAAATTTTAAATATTATTCAATCGAAGATTGATAATAAGCCAAATGTGTAAAAGACAATTTTGGAAAAGTAACTTAACATTCAAAATTAAATCTATAAGATCAGTTATCAAATAATCTTATAAACTGAAATATGGAAGGATGACTTTGGATCTTACCTGAGAATCAGGAAAATACGGAAATTATTGAAAAGTGATGTCTGGAGGAAGATGCTCTCTCTCCATCTCAAAAGTTGTGAAGAGGATGCCTCCAGAAGCTCTATATATAGGTATTTTTGACAATACCATTATTTTTGGGAAGGGGTGTGTATATTTATAACAAGTAATACTTTTTGATCCTTGGTCATCTCTTTTCACAAACAAAAACCAGTAAACAATTATTGCTTACCCCTTTAGGGTAGCAAAGATGGAAGAGTCCATCAACTTTTCCCCAAAATACTACTACGTCATTCATGTCATTCACGTCATTATTTTCTGAGAATAAGGACCACCTGACCCTTACTCACGCTAGCCAGAACTGACCATTGGCTCTCTCTTTCGCTCTCTCTCTCCCAGTATGTACAAAAGGTCATCCAAATCATCTCACTCTCTCCTCACTCTCTGTATGTTATATACATATGGGTACAAATACTACAATACAAAATTAATAGAGACTAATCTCTTTTAACTTATGTCTCCAATTATGTAGCACCATAAGAGGGGCTACAACTATGAACGAATCCTGCTAGAAAATAATTGGGTCGCTCTATTGTAACTTGTACTGAGCATCTCAGGTTTGTTGAATTCTGTGTGGAAAGACCACTTGTTGATGATTAACGGTTTAGTATTGTGGTAATTCTAGAAGTTTTTATCATTCAAAGATTGATTTAGGCCTATTCATTTCTTTTATGGGATCTGTTATTTTTCAAAATAAAAAAACTAAGCCCAGTCCATTATTATGCAAGTTGTGAGACCTTTTTTTTTTTTTTTTTTAAATGTGTTTTATTGAATCAATATAATAAAAAAACATAAACAAAAATATATCAGTGATTTTAACAATAATGATAATAATCAACAACAACAAAAAAATAAAACATGACAACGCAATGTATACGAAAAAAGCAGCTTATATCCATGTACAGATATACGAATACATATTACAACCTAATATGACAGTCATCTTGTAAACTTCTATTGTGGCACCTGAGATAAGATTGATGAGCAGCATCTTTGCGGGGAATTCAGCTCATTAACCTTCCCTTGCTAATCTTCTCATTTGAGCAAAGAGAAAACAATGGGGAATGTTGGGTTCCTGATAAAAAGGCATGGCACAGTTTGTTGTTAAGATGCCGAATTGTCACAGATGTTTGAAATCGAAAAAAACAGAGATTCCTTGTGAATAGCTTTTCTTTCCCTTTTGAAAAATTTGATACTTTCAATTTGTTAAGTGGTTATCGTGGAATGTCAATGCCTGAATATTTCAGCTGTTATAAGTAGAAAAGAGCTATATTCCATAACGTTTTTTTTTTTAATGGGCCACAAACACAATTCTTGCAGTCGAGTTTCTGCAGAGGAGTTGATAACTTGTTACATTTGGCAAGCCTTTGCAGTAATTGTGTCTGTCTTAGATATTATCTTCATTCTTAAATGTCATTTATTTATTCATGTGCAGATTGTATCTGCAGACAAGCTTATTCCCTTATAATGATGTATGCTTTCCGCTCTCTTCCATTCTAAATGAATTTCGAGGTAAAAACCAGTCCCCTGGTACTCATTTCACCTCTCAATTTTGTGAGGCTCGGGTATAGACCTCTCTGAAAATAACTTTTGATTCACATACGGTACTCTATTTTTGTCTTATAAATGATAGATAGCCAAAGAAAAGGACTGAAGTGTAGATTTTATAAATATAGTAATTATATATATATATATATATGTGTAAATATGTTCATTAAGACACTATAATCCTTAATTAAATGAAGATAATAGAAAGATCTATCTCGCTGTAATCTGTTCTGATGCATAGTATTATTATTTCCTTGGCTTTGGCTCGAGCTGCTACCTCCTGTGTTCAGTGCATTCAGGGATCCTGCTGGGTACCCATTCTCTTCCCCTGGGTTGAGTGCAGCACAATGTGGATAAATTTCTTGCAGAAGGAAAACATGCCATGGCTGGGATTCAAACCCATGACCCTCTGATCGAAAGACAAGATAGAGTGAAGCTTTTGTAGTGTCTCTGTTGGTAGATACTATCATGTAGTATCCAATAGATTTGTGGATTGTTATTTCAGCTCCAATTGAAAGGGAAATAACCTTTTGAAAATACTACAGGTAGTGATATTTGTTTTGACTGTGATCGTATCATGATCATACAAGGTATTTTGGTTCATTCTGAGCTGAACTTCTCTTTCCTCAGACGCCCTATTCCCCAGATGCTTATTATCCACCCCCTTTAGATGACCTCATGCAGGTGATATTGTAGTTCTGTAAATGTGTACATTAGAGGTGACTGTACAGAAAAGTGGGACATTGACTTGACACATTTTTGCATTATTGCTTTTATTAATACAGCAAAATACAACATTGTCATGAACTGATATAATATATCATATAACAGAGTAACAGACAAAACAAGACATGACACAAGACAGATGATAAATATCTAAGACTAGAATTCGTCAACAAATTTTAATCCCATGTTGTTTTCTTTCCAGGGGATTTCTAAAGTTGATCTGTTTTTTTTTTAAATGACAATTTTTTTTTATCTCCACATTTAAATGTTAATCTGATTTTAAATTCTTTAGTGCTTCTTGTAGTGTTCACAATTTGGCACCTGGCTGCCATAAGAAGTATTCCAGAAACTTTTCAAATCAAATCAATTAAAAAAAAAATGATAACTGCTATCTGAAAAGTGTACTTTTAGCTGTATGGAGGAGGGGGAGGGTGTGGATATTAAGGGGGCACTAAGTTTGCCTCCCTCACAGATATACATGTACATGTATCATACTTCTCATTTTTCTGAAAATAACTTGACATAGTTGATGATGGTTGTGACAGAGACGTGATGATAGATAAAGAAGGGGGCTTGAAAGAGTTGATATCCTGTTGGAAGTTAGCTGGAACATGGGGGGAAATATGGCACTTCAGGTAGCAACAGAAGCAAAACTTGGCTCAAAGCACTTCCATCATAGGTCTTTCAGTAGAGTGATGTATGAAAGTATCTTTTCTTATCTTACCAAACCAAATAGATGAAATGTGTCTGCCAGATGTGTGGAATAGAAGAGCAGGTTATTTTCATGGTTTCTATCACTAGGGCCGTCTGCACCATCCCGAGTTTTCAAATTAGCGCGCTATTTCTGATCCGGCAAATTATCCCGATCTGAACAATCTCGAGATTATTTGCAATGGAGACGCAATTATCGCGCTAGTTCGTAGGATTAATCTCGAGATTGCAATCCCAAGTCAACTTGGGATTATTTGCAAAATAGCGCGCTATTTTACGAAATATGGCGCTAATTCGTAGGTGCAGATGCACTCGGGATTATTTATTCACGGCGTCAGACCATAATGCATCGATGCTTCGCTCAAGCAGGAATCGCTCTTCTTGCGATGGTGGAGACGGGGTTTCTTGAATCTCGAGATTAATCGCGAAGAGGGCCGATCGAGGGATGCACTTTCTGATGAAATTAAAATTTATAGAATTATGACATATAGAGTGCTGCTGTTATGTGATAATTCAAAATTACTTTAAAAATCAAAACTGTTATTTATTTGTGGATTTTTGATTGTTTCATTTTTCTGCTTGTAAACCACTCGATGTCAGGGTTGATTTTCTCATTCAATTGAGAACTAGAAGTATGGTGATGCTCCTGGTGGAGGGTTTGTGATTATATTTTGTGGTCATAAGTGAAGTTTTATATTGAATATTACTCAAGAGGAAGGAAATAACTCATTTCATAAGAACCCCTGGAGACGAAATTTTCGTTAAATATTTTGCCTCTTACATAGCAGAACTATGCACTTTAGATATCAAGTTATCAGCTGTCGGTAAATCATATTACTGAAAATTGTCAGAGGGTAAAATTTGGAAAGCATAAAAGTTTTGATATCAGCCCACATACACTAGGCCTACTTTTTTTTTCCAGTACATTACTGAGGTTATTTGTCTGTCTATCCTGTTTTCTTCTTATGATTACTAAAGAACCATTTAAGCCTAAAGTAATTGAAGTATCAATAATGGCATGTGGCCTAATCTAGATAGGAGTCATAGAGGCCGTTCTCATTACGCTTTCTAAAACTAGTTTACTGGAAACCGATTCAGGAAACCACTTTGGAAGATCGCTTAGCTAGCGTTCCCACTTGATCACACGAAAGTGGTTCTCAAAATCACTTCACGTAAAGCGCTCTTGTTGCTATGGAAACGCTCTCAGTGGGGTGACACGTTTCGCGCGAAATTCGAAACCGCAGCATAGGTATTCTACACCTGTCGTGTGGAGTAGCGCGCTCAAAATGTGTGAAGATCGCTTCCCGAAGAACGGTTGTATCCTCACTTACGCTAAAACCACTTTAACGAGGCAAAGCGATCTTGAAAACTACATCGCGAGGTGGTTTTCCAAACTGGTTTGGAAGATCGCTTCCAAGACCGCTTTGACCGTTCTCACTACGCGTTAAACTAGTTTCCAGTAAACCAGTTATAGGAACGTAGTGAGAACAGCCTCATAGGGTCAACATGACTTGTACCCTGTACTAGGGCAATATGCTTTGACCTAATCTTCATTCAGACTGTACTGCCAACCCATTTGAAAGTCAAGTTACCATTTTCACCAAGCATGCATATCGTACCATCCCATCCCCTCAAACTAGGGCCGTCTGCACCAGCCCGAGTTTTCAATTAATCGCGCTATTTCTGATCCGGCAAATTATCCCGATCTGAACAATCTCAAGATTATTTGTAATGGAGATGCAATCATCGCGATAGTTTGCTGGATTAATCTCGAAATTTCAATCCTACGTCAACTTAGTATTATTTGCAAAGTGCGCTATTTACGAACTATCCTGCTAATTCACAGGTGCAGACGCACTTGAGATTCGACGCGGGATTATTTATTCACAGCGTCAGACCGTAATGCATCGCTCGAGCACGAATTGCTCTTCTTGCGCTGGTGGAGATGGGGTTTCTTGAATCTCGAGATTAATCGCGAAGAGGGCTGATCGGGCTAAAATCTCGAGCTTGAGCAAACTCGGGCTGGTGCAGCACTGCCTACTGAGCCTAGAAATCACAATTATCAGTATAATCATATCTTGAAGTTGAAAGGAGAATCAGAACTGAGAGATTTGATATTCCAGGGTTAGAGTATCATCTTTGGTATGTCCTGGGTGCATGGGGGTCAAATCATTGCAGATTTCTAGGGTTATACTATGCCATCTGACTTGAGTAACCTTGGGATGCGTTCATGTTCAACTCTTTACCAGATTTAGCATTTCAATAACAAAAACAGACTTGTACTCATTGTCATTTTGGTCAATAGTACTAATCAAAGATTGCATTTTTAAAGCATTCAGAACAAACAAAAAAAATATGCTGATTTACTTGTTAGATATAAACTGGTTAAATTTTATTCACATTTGTCCCTTTTCACTTGACGCTTAGCATCACCCACAGTGAATTACACAGTGTAGGCTCTTTCAACTCCTTGCCTTTTTAATGGCACTCATGCCCTTAAATGAAAAGTTCAAAGGAAGTTATACTCCACTAACTTGAACTTTATTTACCATGTGCATTTAAAACGCTCATTGGAAGTATAAACACAGCCATGTTTCGTGTCATACAGCTACAGTTGCTGTAAATCAGAATGTTCAAACTTCAATAATTCATTTCCTGACTTCAAGTGAAGGAAGTGCATTTGGAATTGGAAAGCATCAATCATTTTTATGGTTTATCCACGTTATTGTAGTTTGCTGACTAGCAAAGCTTTGTTTATAGATTAAAGAGTTTATAAAATAGAGGCAAAGTAAGAATGCAAATAACGTTATGGATGGCTCAGGAAATTAAATGTTTTGCTGTTTTTAGGACACTCAGTTTATGTAAATTAAGCAACTGTGAAATAATCAGTAATTACAGTTCAACTTCTATTGTTAGCTGATATTTCTATATTAGGCCTACATGTAGTGTTGGTATATCTCTCTCCAACCATGGACCTATACAACCCAGATATTGATTTGCGGCTAATTCTGTGTCTGCCATACTCCACCCGACAGGGAGTTCTTACCCTCTACTCTAACATAAATATTGATGTTTGACCATCTGCCCAGGGGTTTCATAAATGACCAGCAGGAGATTAAAACAATGATGACAGAGTAGGGCAGGCCTTATTTGGGTGAGGGGGGGGGGTCTGCAGGTTAGAAAATTATGTAGATTCCTTGGAAGATGTTACTGGGTGGCAGGGGGGGAGAGAAATCTGGCAGCCCCCTGCTCCTTGCCCCTTTTGCATTATTTTTGTGTATCAAAACATGATGATGAAATAAGAAAAGCAGGAGGGGGTGGGGAACCCTGGTCTCCTCATTTGTATACTGCTGTTATCAAGCACTAATACATTATGCCTGTAAATGGACATAATTACATGCATTAGCTTGGACATGATTCTACATATATTCGAGAGTGCACATGGGCAACATTAAGATTGATTTTTTTTCAATTAAAGGGAGAGGGTCAGAAAAAGGTTTAATGTATATTTTACATGACCCATGTAGACAGTGTAGAGGAAAATGTGGGGGGGGGGCTGTTATATCATTAGTGGAACCAGAAAGTGATGTCTTTCCATCATGGCTTGTCATTTGGGTGGCATCCATCCCAGAGGAAAATTACCTTCTAAACAACTTAACTTTGGTTTACATCAAAATGTGTCACTTCTGAGCTATAAATAAAGTACATCATTATACTCACTCTGTCTTCCTCAGATTGTACACTAGCTGTGAATTCCTGAAGCAAATTGATTTAATCACTGTCCATTGTAACTTAATTAGGCATAACGAGTATCTATTTATACTGGTCTCTAGGGTTTCCAAAGTCAATGTTCCTTATCTAGTTCATAAATTAGTCACCTTTTTGGTATTTACATGTATACAAAAGAAGCAAAGCTTTTTTTAAATGTGGAACTATGGAGCTCTGCTAATATTGCTGATGCGTTCATATTCATGACTTTATTAAATTCAAGATAGTAAATGTTGACATATATTTCCCAGGTCCATGGTTCTATTCTGAACCCGTGGCAGGTCCATCACAAACATTATTCTACAATTAAATGGATGGTATCTAGAAGGCCTATTCATATTGATTTGTATAGCTGAAAGTAGCTACATGCTAGTATATGTCTGGATTGAAGTTTCTTACCTCAATCGTGTTATAAAAATAAGTACCTTGCCAAAAATTAATTTTGAAAAAGGAAAAGTTTGCTATATTTCCCATAGAATATTGAAATTGGCACAATAAATGCATCTGCCATACATGTAGCTCAGAATGTACAAACTTGTCTCATTAAAAGTGGGCTAGCTAAATTTAATTTGTAAATTTTACACTTGGTATTTATCCCGTAAATCCAATTTGATAATTGTATTATTATACCATTCTTGCTTTCATATATTCCAATTGTAACCAAGCAGCTGTTTTACAAGTTCCCAAAAAGTGTTGACCCAATACCATATCCTCAAGGATATTCTGAAATGATCTCCTTGGAAGTTTAAAATTGATCTAGATTGTAACATGTAAGTGTTTCTTGCTGTGTATGGCAGTATATATTTATATAGTTTGATGTACATTTTTCATTCATACCTTGACTTTGTACTGAGCTTCCTGCTGATGCGTTGGTGCCCAACATTCCTCATAGTGGGATGTACACAATGGTATTCTGTATTGTGCAAAACATCACATAACTTCAAATTTGGATACTGCGGCGAAACGGAAATTGAGACAATTTGACAAAAACTCAAATTATCTATTTGTAAACTTCCTCATAATATACCTTTTTTGTGCTTGAAGGAATACAAATAAACCTGTATCTGCATGAGTAGCACTTTCTTTTAACATCTTTATTTAAGAGGACATGATTCATGAATTGATTTATTGGATGAAATGCGTATATTTAACAAGGCATGTTCTGTTTAAGGCATTTGTCACGGTCCAAGAATGTCACGTTTTTATGTTTTTGAATCAGGAATTGTGGGTTCAAATGTCAAGATATGAACAAGGGAAATCCAGGGCATGATCACTTTGGCTTTTTAGAGCCAGAAGGCTGTTGGGTTACATTTACATTTCAACATTGTAAAATTGGACTCTAAATGGCAACAGTTATAGTAAACCTACAAAAATTTTAACATGATAAAGTGGAATTATCTCAATTGGAAATGGTGCTTTAATAGTGAGTGGGCTTAGAAACAATTTTCTAACTGGTAAAAGTTGATAAACACAGCCTTAGTAAAATGAACTAATTAGTACATCATTCTAATGATGCAATGAGTTCATATCAGAAGTAGACAGTAAGCTATGAGATACATAGTTCACTTAAAGTTCATGCTTGTGCTAATTAGGTTCTATAGGTTTGAGTAAAGAACTACATTGTGTTAGGTATGTTTATTGTAATTTTCTTTAACCCTCATATCACAGTTTCTGTTTGTATCTGCAAGTGAAATTACCCCCCCTTACCTTTTTAAAACCATTCTAATACAATCACAAACTTTCTTGGATACTATTTTTACCTCTTGTGCCCATTTCTTTCTCTTTTTTAGATTTTTTTGTAGATATCAGTCCTATGATAGTACAACTTTCTTTTGATCTCCACCCCCATGTCCAACTTTCCGCCTACACATGCCTGTCCCATGTAAATCTAGACAAATTGTTTACACACTTTGGGTTAACTTGATTGAGGAATAAGGCCAAAGTCGGCATACAGTCATGTACTGGTAGTGGCCATGATGACTGCTAGCAATGGAATGTTAGCAGGCTTGTACATGCTGAGCCCTCGAGTTAAGATCAGCCGTTCCCCTTTTTCGTTTCATACTAATTATTCCTGCTTCACCCACTCTTGAGCCCAGCCCAATATAGCTTCATGGTACACCAGCTTTGACTCTGAACTTCCCCTCTCACCATACTAACATGGATATTGTATAACACTGGACCTCCTGCATTTTGTATTGCATTTTGAAATGAGGAGAAATAGTTTAGCGTGTTGTGGATTTGCACTGAGGGATCTAAGTCTTTGTTTCTGCACAGTGCAAGTTAAATCTGTCTTTTGGCTCCATCTACCTCATCATCATCATCATCTTCATCGTTGGAGATTGAGAGTTCTAGCGGTGTGAATTTATGCCCATGCTCGCTCCTTGAGTACACATCATCCAGAGATCTCCCACCTATACCCATGCTAAGTAACGATCTTGATTATCTAGGATTGTGATTAAGGATGTCCTGCATGTTTGTAGTGTCATTGCCACTCTATCTCTGGAATGTAGGAGAAGTGACAGTTTATCCAGGCCTTCCAGGGTATCATAAATAAGGATCTACACATTGAAGTGAAGAGATATGGCCTGCTTGAAGTGCAGTAAAGGTTGGTGAAGTACAGTAAATTGTCAATGATTATGTGAGTGAGAACAGGAATGTTGCAAGGATTTTAAGCCGTGACTGCAGCCTGTTCCATATTGTAGACCTATAGTAGTAGATGACAAGTACATGAGGCAGAATTGAACTAAAAACTGAAATATAAATGTTCAGGTGAGGTCAATTCTATTTTATTCATTTGAGTAAATGATTGTAAGTGAATAAATCAAACTAGAATGGAAAAAGAAGTTTTGTGGCTATACGTACATGTAGAAATGTTATAGGCCTATTTTGTATAGTATGCACTTTCCTGTATGGATTGAAGAATACATGTAGACATTGAGGGTCTGAAGTTTTACAATCGAGGACTTTGGTCAAAAGGCACAGGTCATGGTCATGTATATTTAAAAAACATTTGCTTTCTAAGGATTGAAGACAGTAAAAATCTTGAGATTAGAACAGGTAAAACATTTATTCAACAAATTAGTTTTTTGAATGTTTTGATCACTGGGGATAGGTTTATTGAATGGGTGAGTTCTAGATTCAAGAATCGTTTAACATGAGGTCATTGAGATGTTCAAGTTATGTTAGCTTTTAATTTCAATTAAAAAATCATGATTTTTTTTAAAGTTCATAGGTGTCTTCCTTACATACAATCTGTATTTGTTGGAAAATTTTGATATTGATCACAATGCTGGCCTTTTCCTTCCTGTCTGTGCCTATTTCTATGACGTGTAATGTGAAACAACATTCATGTCCGTTTTCCTCCAGTTAAAATAAATGTCGCATTATTCTAAAGGGTTTTTATTCTTGAATTTATTCCAGTGTGAAAGGAAAAAAAAGAAAATGACACTGGTTGACATCATAAAGTATTTGACCCATGTTGCCATGGTGAGGTTGCAATAAGTCCAAACAAACAATGCTCCAGGGAGGGGTGTGATGCCCACAGCCTGTAGCACCAGGCATGTTATACTGTAGTCGTCTTTATCAGACTTATTCTGTAATGGTCAAATGTATCCTCAAATATCAAGTCCATAACATGTCATGAATTCTGTAGGCCTGTATATCTGTGTAACAAATTTTTTTTTTTAGAAAATTAATATAAATGCTATTATCATTCTGGAAAGAAAGTTACATGATATGCATAGTGCTACAAACATCCTTGTTGATACATGTAGGCCCATGCCTATTTGATGATTAAATGTATTAGATACATGTACAAAACTTGCAATTGTTAGGCCTAAATTGATGAGTGAAATCCACTTGTAGATCCATGAATTCAAGCAGGTCGATGGTGGTAAGCTTTAATAGCGAAAGTTTACCAACTAATTGTTCTGATCCTCCACATATTCCCCTGCTATAGAGACTATTTGGGATGGACTTCAATTTGTACCCTTAATTAATAATGCTCTTAGGCATGCATGAGGTTGGTAGGTTACATTTCCAAAGTCTTTAGGGTTCAAATGGAAGGGAGATAAATCACACTATTCTATACTTGCCTTACCTTCTGATTATGAGGTATGTTGAATCAAAGAGTATCTAGTCGTCCAAATTGATACAAAATAGAAAATGGTAATTTTAAATACAGTTTTCCTGAACGAAATATATGTTGGTTTTTTTTTTTTTGCAATGGAAAGGTCAAAGATTTGAAGTATGAACAACAAAACAGCAAAATCATGCCCCACATCTAATCCACTGATCAATGTATTTCTCTCAAACTATAGGTTGATGGTCCAAGTGACACCTACTAGTGCATCACACGAGTTTGTAGTTGAATATCCCTTTCAAAGACTATTCATTCATGTCATCTAGCACATATGACACACAAAACAGACAGAGATGAGGATGGTGATGATGATGATGATGATGGCAACAATGATGGTGTATGCTGATAATGATGGTGGCAATGATTACAATGATGATGATCATTATTGTCTACTGGATCCATTGTGCCCCTGGTCAAAAGTTATCAAAGAAGGCATAGTTTATGAGTCATAAACTATTATATACCCATTATATGTATATATATCTGTATGGTGCTTTCAATATTATTGACTTAAAAGGATGAGAGAGATAAGTAAGAAATTAAGAATTTGAATGAATTCTTAATCAATGAATTTACAGGAATCTGTTATCCATGTTTTTAAACCGATGATTTCCCCCAGATTGAATGACTGAGATGATTTTTTGTTGGAGTTTCATCGTCTAGACTAGAGAAGATTGTTCCTGTGACAATGATACTATAGAAATACGTCTTTTGGATCAGGTTTTATTTTGACATCAACGTGAGCATGCAACATTAGTGTGTCATGTTTCTCTCTGACATTAAAGTCATCCAAATGTTCTGCGTTGATGGATCAGAAGTTTTACAGGATATTGACCAGTATGCACTACTTGGAACTTTAGGGACAGGCTATGAGAATATGAGCACTGATGAATTGACCACAATTTTCTTAATATTTTTGATTTCCTATAATTATCGATGAAATCAAAGTAAAGTCAACTGATAAAGTGTGAAGTTATGGAAAAAATAATGAATTATGAATTAGCCTTTTCGTTTTTCACCCCAAATGATGCCAAATGGAATTTTGATTTCAAGAGCAAATTAACATGAATTCATTGGATTCATTCTCATTCTTCCTATAGTAGGCCCCATGTTATTTTGCTTCTAAAAAAACAAGACCCTTCAATGATCAGGCTTACATATTAATGAATAAACATTTTTTACAGTGAATGGAAAAAAAATCATTGTTATTGGTAACTTGAATTTAAGTATTGTGTTTTTCTTTTGTCCCAACCCTATCACTACTTCTCAAATTGATTTTGTTTTCTTCTCCAACCACCATAGGTGGTTGCTGGGGGCATCATGTAATCAAGTTGCCCATCAGTTAATCCAGTTTTCATGGACAGATCAAGTTCAAAATTCAAATGTGGTCGAAGTAGCTTGTTGGAGTGACAATGGCCTTATAAGTTTAGGGTCAATGGTCAATGGTCAAAGGTCAAAACTTGCAGAGGTCATTGTTCTTTCAATAATAAAAAGAACTGTGAAGGGATACTGTAACTTACAATTTGGCAAATTTTGGGTTCTTCCGGTCAAAGGTTCCAAAAGTATGTGATCATTGTTGCAATTAACATGTAGATCCAATTGAAAAAAAAAAAGAATTTAACACGGTTCATGAACTGGGAGTGACGATCTGATGAGATTATATAAGTTTTTGATAATTGTAGGAGTTAAGTGCACATGCATCCTGCATTTTGACTGGCTACATTCTAGAATCAATCTAGTTTTATCAAGATTAGTTGAGGAATTGTCTTGGTTAAGCTTCCTTAATTGAAAGGATAAGTTTTGAAGAATCCTTCCTATGTTTACATTGAGCTCTGTGTTGACATTCAGAGAATATGTCTACTATATTCATCTGAATGCGATTTAATTCATTCTTGCTCATAGATAATGTGAATGTTTAGCCAGAGAAACATTAACCCACCCTGGCTGTATATATCTACAGCAGACATCTTTGTTCAGAAAAGTGAGCTATATCTAGACACATTATCACTGCAACAGATGCATGCAAAGCTACGTGACTACAGATCTCTATAAAGGTCTTCATATCTTTGAATTCAGTCATTGCCCTCTCTCCAGACATATCACAGTGCCCAGAAAACAAAGACCAAGTATTATCATACCCTTTCTGCACTATGAAACTCTCTGAACTATGTGACTCTCTTGTGAATTCATTGGATGATTTGGGAGATAATTGTTATGAATTCAAACAAATCATGTGTCACTGAAATAGAAAGTCTTTCATGTGATACTGAAAGGCAAGGCATGCATGGCAGGGTGTGTATCAAAGTCGAGTTGAGTGAACTTGAAGTTTGGTTTTACAACAAGATTTTGACAAGCAATAGCCTGGTTTGATTCATCCTGAAAAGACACCATTTTCTTGATGGTGAATGTTGTCCATCTCTCTTACTCTCAATAGAGAAACATTTTAAAGGAAGGATATCTTTTTAAATGTTTATTAATGCACTAATTTGACTGCCCAAATATCTTCCTCGACTGATTTACTGATTAGTGAGTGGACCTTCTGTATATCCATGCAATTTTTGCCTAAGTTATATGCACAGTATATACATTTGCAGATAGTTGTGTTTTAATTTACAATTCCTCATATCAAAACATAAAAGGTGTTTTTGCTACTATTAAGTTTATTTAAGTTCACTTTTCTTTTCCAACATGAAAATTCTTTCAGGGCATTTTGAAATATCTCGGCGGGGGGGGGGGGGGGGGGGAGGAATAATCAATATTCATAAATCATGGATTTGAAACATGCCATCTGAGCTGTTCACTAACTTTGGTCACCTTTCACAAACTTGCATCATTGGGAAAGAATTCCTTTCTTGCACAATACATAGATATCTTACAAATTTCTTGTTATTTCATTTTTTTTTATTAACACATTTGCCATATCATAGCAATATGATCCCAGAGTAAACTCTTCAGCATTCTCATTGTATGATTAATGGTCCACGTGATAAGAAGTAAATGTGAATGAAAAGTAAACATTGGATATGAAACTAGGACTGTTGAATGTGCACGTACTACTTGATATTCAATGAATCACTTATCGTCATGCTTGATTGTGGTTTCAGAGTCAAGTGTTGCTGTTGATACAATTACCCCATACTTCTGTTTCTGAGCTTGTTGATCACCGTGGTTACAGAACTCTGCTGACAGAAAGGGCATTAATTTACCACCCATTGGAATGTGGATTGGTGTACACAGTTATTCTAGGTTTATGAGGTTGATTTGGTTACCAATATTCTAAAGTGTCTTAAACTGATTTCAGACCCAGCCAGTCATGAAAAAATACATTTTTGTTTGTTTTTTATTTTGCCAGGGTGAAAGTAACATTTTTGTGATATTCCCTGCTTTATCTGGCTCAGATTAGTGGGAATACATGAAATAATTTACAGGTATTTTGAGGCCTGATAACAAGGACTTAATAATATGCAAGTATATTGTATTTTTGTGGTCTGGTGGGTGTGAATGAAATGGTAGTCTATGTTTTTCCAAGGTTTACTTTACAACATATTACACATCTATTCCATCTATCTAATATATAATAATCCCTATCATTCAAAAGAAAACTTCTACTTTTTAAAGACTAATGATAGGTGCCAATTTATCCATGTTCTTAGTGAATTGTATTTTTTTTTTCTTTGTTTCATTCTTTGACTTTGGAGTAAGTTAAAACTTTACAAGTTTACATACTGCTTTCAGCCAAGTTTCAGGGTCTAGAATTGGAGCCTACAAGAAATGCAAACATCATATAATAACGCTCTTCTTAGAAGACTTGTATTATAAATGAGTATTAATCAATTTTTTGAAGTCATTGTATTGGTAATCTCGGTCCTCCACATAGATTTGTTGCACCTATTGAGGCAGAAGGTTGATAAGTTTGCCAGGTTTTAACATGGTGCTTTCAAGTAAGAGTGATATTCATTTTCTTTTTTGCTTGATATTTGGTTATAATTGTTTCTCTCAACTCTCTATGTTGTTTGGGGAGGGGGGTTTTAATTTACTAGGCCTACACGCTAAAGCTATTTTAATGAAGTTTTGAGTTGTTTGCGCTAAAAGAGACAAAGGAGAGTCCGATGACTCCAAGTGTACTATGTGATATCATTGTATAGATGAGAGTTAGAATTAGTGCTGTAGCCGAACTGCCGAACCGAACGGAAGTTCGCCGAACTTGGCACTTCCGAACCGGACCAAACCGAACCGAACACAGAAGCCTGGTTCGGTGGTTCGGTAAAAAAAAAATCGGCACATTTATTCACTACGTAATATGAACAGTAGCGGGGACTACATATATTTAAATATAAAATGAAAAAAAAAAATAGTGGTTAGTGATTGTGCACAATAAGAATTCCACACAAAATATGTTTTAAATCCACCATTTAAGCTCACATCTTGTCTTTGATTGAATTGTTATCAACTTAAGAATATTTTATTAACATGAATATATTTTTTCTTCATTAAATGAGGGGACATTTGAAGCTAAACTCGGTATAAAAGTGTGGTTGAATTACGTATTGCCGTAATCGATCGTGATCGTAATCGGACCTAATTGTTTTCTATTTAATTAAGTAAAAGGACAAGACATAAATTCATTCCTCATAAATGACAAAGTATGACAGCTTTGGTCTCGTCTTTGATTGAATTTTTATCAGTCTCAATTTTTTTATTACCATGAATTTATTTTTTTTTCTCATAAAATGTGGGGACATTTTAAGCTAAACTCGGTTAAAAAGTGTAGTTAAATTACGTATAAGTGTAATCGATCATGATTGTGATCGGGCGTCCATGTAATTGTTTTGTATTTAATAATAGAAAAAAATGACATAAATTCATTCCTTGTGACTGACAAAGTAATGGTAAAGTATGTATATTTATCCTTCTGAAATATACATATCAATATTAAAGATAAATAAATAAGAGATGAAGAAATGAGGTTAGAAAAAACAGAAAAGATAAAAATTCAAAGCAAGTCAACGCATGTTCCCTGATCGTGTACCGGAAATGGTTGATAAGGAAAGTTGAAACAGGAAGTCCAAACAACCTGCTCTCAGTTGCTATTACGCTGGTAAAATTCATATTCCGAATTTGAAATGTTTTTCCATTGTCAATATTTTCTAAAAAGTGGTTTAATCTGGTCATTTACTGAAAATGAAATGATAAATTTTCAGTTCCGTCTTGGTTCTGACGATCAACGCCGAGTGATTTCATAACACTAAAATACACAGTACAGTCCCATGTACTCATTTTCGTGTTGGAAATATGTTTGAAGTCACTCGAGTGTCGATCTTTCGGGACCAAGAATGGACTGATATTTTATCTTTTTAAAGTAATTGATTGACCAGATTTAACCACTTTTCAGAAAATATGGACTTTCTAAAAGATTTCATATTCTTTGGAGTGTGAATTTTACCAGTATAATAACAGTTGAGTGGAGGTTGTTTAAGTCTACTGTTCCGACATTCCCGATCAACACTTTCCAATCGGAGAATCTGCGTTTGCAATGGCATTGTAATCGATCATGATCATATCTACATGGAATAATCAATGAACAAAAAATATTCTGTTCTTTGTAATTCTGTTTCTGTCCTCATTCTCTCGCTATCAATATTATTTTCTTTGTTTTTTTTTATTTGATTTAAAAATGAAAGTAGAAATGACTCTTATTTTTGGTTTCAAGATTGAAATAAATAAAAGAAAGTTATGCAGCAATTTTTATAACCATTCTTTTTAAAAACAAAATTTATTATAAATATACAACAGAAATTTCATATGTTAATTAATATCTTCGAGGGTTGGCAATCCTTAGTTTTATATGTTGATAATTTAATTGCGCATTTATTGCCGAACCTCGAACCGAACCAAAGTTCTGAAAAAATTTGCCGAACCGAACAGAACCCGAACATGCCGCCTGACTTGCAGCACTAGTTAGAATCAGAAGGCCCAATATTTCTTTTTCAGAAAAGGGTAAGGAAAAATAATACAAGGGTTGTTGTGATGAAACTATGTCATTGAAAATAGAATAATTTGCAATATGTTTATATTATACTGATTTTTTAATGAAGCAATTAGATGACATAGAGGAATTAATGTCAATTTTTGCTCACTATGGTAAATGTCTGTTATATCTTTTTATTCTATTGTAGATTCTCCGCTCATCCATGCTAATGATCTGATCACCAGCACACCAATCAAAACTAGTGTCACAGTAGATGATAGACTGTGTAAGAACAACAGTGCCTTGGCCAACTCGGAACCATCTTCGCCAGAATCCATGAATCTAGATGCCGCCATCGCCATCAACAGCATACAGGCCACACCCGAACCAGTCTCGCCCATCACCGAGAGCAGACCATTCTGGGTGGTGGTTGCCATTGACTTTGGAACCACCTTCAGTGGGTATGCCTACAGCCTGACCCGTGAACCGGAGAGTGTGCACATCATGAGGAAATGGGAGGGCGGGGACCCAGGGGTGACCAACATGAAGACTCCGACTACATTGCTGTTGACTCCAGAGGGAGAGTTTCATTCGTTTGGATTCACTGCCAGGGACTTCTATCATGATATGGATCATAAGGAAGCTATGAGGTGGATGTACTTTGACAAGTTCAAGCTCACCTTGCATGGAAACCCAGTAAGAAATATATTATTATTACACATCTTTTACTCATATAAAGTAGTGCTGTTGTCGATAGGCCTCATATCGACATTGATGTCGACATACGAAGGATTTTCAATGTTTCCGACATGTCGACATGCACGCACCCACATCGACATGTAAACATAAAATAAAAAGGGGTCTAGCCTAAAGTCACAAGTGTAAAGCTTAGCTGAAAAGTTAGAAGCATTTATCCACAGTAATTGGCGCGATTAAAAGGTTTATTCAGCTTAGCAGCGCATTAAATGAAAAAAGAATACCTGCGAGCTGCGCGGCAGCAGAAATGCGTCAGTGCGGGGCCGGCCTGCCCGATCGAGCCGCCCTCGTCGAACCCGACGATCGCTCTAGATCTATATCTAGCGCTATAGCGAGCGTAGAGTAGTAGTAGTAGCATTCACCGTACCCATCCACGGAAATATGTACCCATCGCTATTCACCGTGCTTGATAATACGTTGCTCCTCAATGCATTACTTTTCATATAAACGTGAGCAGCAGCGAACACGTGTTTTTGTCAAAGTTGTGACCGCCGCAATTGAGCGCTTACTTCATATCACGAAGTCACAGTAAACTTCATTTGGAGATCGTTGCAAGGATCGCCGCGGAAGTGATACTGAAATTATCGGTCGATTTTCATTATTTTTTATTGTCAATTTGAGGAGTTTGCATTTGCAGCACATGTGTACCAGCGTATAATACGCAATGATCACTGTTGTAATTGATGATTCTCAAATTGGCTCCGAGTGTTATTGCGCAATGCCTTCGAGACCGGTCACCGGATCGTGGTACAAAAACTTGATTCTCCAGAAAAAAATGTGGATTAAATCTGTGATTTTGGAAGTGATTTCACTCTAGCTTAGTGAAAATATGTTTTCCCGAACTGAGCCTGTATCATATAGATCTAGATCTAGTGTGGGGATATCACTCGTGTCAAGGTGAATACATTTGATTGAGAGTGTTATGTTCCACGATCGAATGATTTTTTTATGTTAGGGAGCCTAGGCTAAATTACGGTCCCTTTTTCATGTCGACATTGTCGATGTCGGGATTAATTTTTAAGCGACATGTCGACATGGATTTTTGTTCCCGACAACAGCACTAATATAAAGGTTGAAAAAAATATGTTAAGTTCAAAGCAGCAAACTCCATCTTCATCAAACCAAATGGGAAACAAGTGAAACTATATGAGACGCAAAATGAATCGAACAGAACCCGAAGAAGTCTGGTAGTGCACTGCTTTAATCTCTTGGCTACTTTGCCTCAGCTAAACTCAGAATAATAGTATAATTTACATAAATATTTAAATTAGAAATAACTACCAACCAGACGAAAAATAATGAAAGGATCTAATGTAAGAACCCAATTCACAAGATAAAACAATAAAGAATGAGATGAAAATGACAAAGATGTCTGGGTGATTATGTATTAATGGAATAGAAACTAAGGAGTCAGGTGAGGGATGGAATGAGCAGAATACCTGAAGAGAGAAGGAATGAAGATGAAGTCAAAAAATGAAAATAAAATCCTCAGATTTTCATCTCATGACATTAAAGATTCCATGTATTTAATTGATCACCCATCTCAAAGTTGAATTATGAACAATTATAATCCCAAGCACATAGGGACTCTGTTATGTAAATGATATTTGCTATACAAGTCATTGCCATTATTATTCAGAATTCCTCACAATTTATAATGACGGTTGACAATGATGATTTCATACTGTTTGACAAAAGATTTTTATTGTGTTTCCAATTTGCCTGACATGCCTTCACATACATCAGCATATTAAGCAATAAAACATTTGGTTCCATAGTAGAAAGCCATTAGTGCTATATTGGCAGTAAGGACCTTCATCACTTGGAAATTATTGAAATATTGGTGTCTGTATCAGGTTTCCAAGAACATCATTCTGATTATGTTGAGATTCCTTCCAGAGCTTTCTGACCTTGGTTTGGAGAGCTCTCAAGTACTAAAAATGAAACTATTTCTGGAATGTCTTATATTGCCAGATAATAGGGGTAGAATAGGAACCAGAAATATTATATCAGAATTTTGAATACCCCTGAGAGAGGGAGGTATGAATTATAATCACAAACCCATTAGCCTGAATTTGCAAAGTTGGTTTGGAATTTGTGGAAGTTGAAACCATGGATCATGAAGATGTCATGGATTGATACATTGATTGATTTAATATTGAAAGAGAGTCCAATAGGTCTAGTTAATTCATAACAGCTTGATGAGGCAGGGCCTTCCCTTAAATCACAGTTCTTAATAATGATATATTTTGATTAATGAAAATTAAAATATTTCCTTTTCTTTTAACAATTGCCCTACCCCATACTTGTATCGTATGCATTCAAAGCTCTGAATATTTTAAATTTAAAAAAAAGTTAGGAATCTACTGTTTCATGTCATACTTTCTGGAGGTACAAACTTTCCCATTCCAAAGAGCACTTCTGATCTCATATGGTACGTAAGGTGAACCAAATCATACATTAATATTGTGTATAGAATATATCTCTGTCTTCCTTGCAATCTGTTTCCAATAAATCATCCACTCTTCATATTTTCATAGCAGTCAATATGTAGAATACAATGTAGTTGTGGGACAAACTGATAATTCAAGGGTCTAGGCAGATTTAACAGGGTTCAAGACAATGCTCTTCAAATGGTTGTGTTTTACTTTCCTCAGACAAAGTTACTATTTAGAGTAGACATGTCCGGTGGTCCAGAAAGGCCACAATAACCTTGGACAGTAGTTGGGAAATGGAGAAAAAGAAATGTTTAGAGAATCAATTAAGCTTAGTGATCCGAAACTAAGGTTGGACTCTGATTGGCAGCTCAGCTCTGTTAAAGACTGCTCAGTTGTGCAAGTTTGTTTCCCTGGTTGTGTTGGGATTTAGATTATCCCTTGTATGTGTGTTATCCTCTATCATTCCATTTTTGATACAAACTCCTCCCATCACCAAAAAGTGCATCATGAGCCTACAAGGAGATGTGGAGAACCTGATCACTCTCCCCAGAGGACTCCTCACCCTGGGCTCAGCTTTATAGGTCGGACCTCAAACATGGAAAAATAAGCAAAGCATTCAACATGTAATCCTATTCCTTCTCCACTCAATCCTGTCCGCTTCATTTATAACCAGCACAACAGACTGCAGCGCCATGCAATTTTGACAGCATGCATATTTCAAATGGAGCCTAAAATTGTGGAGTAATGGCCGTGGGATTTATCCCAGGCTTACAATTTTGATGGCAAGTTAAGAGATAGAAGATGCATTGTTTATGCTAGAGTGTTTATATTGACCTTGATTGTAGATGGATAAAGTGATGGGGAGGAGCTTATTACTCTTGTAAAAAAAAGTAGTGGCTTTTGTGTATTTCAAGTTATGTTGTGAATAAATTATTCAGGATTTCATATAAGATACTAAGTTGAATGTACTAAGTTAAATGTACTAAGTTAAATCACTTGATAAATTATACTACATGTGCATGCACCCATCCATGATTGAGGAATGATATCGAGCTACATCTTGGACTTGTATACTGTGTTCAACAGTAAAATCGCAGAGGGAGGTAATGCATTACTTGGAACAGCATCAATGAATGAAGGGTTTGCTCCACTTTTAGTGGGGAGTTTTATGTACATTTTTCCGGAGGGACTAACTCTTGAGACTTAATCTAGTTGTTTACCTTGCAGCAGGGTTTGTTTACCTGCAGTTGACCATTAGTGTACTCAAGCTGATTTCATTATAATCATGGGGCTGATACAGCTACCTTATAAAGTGATTATAAATTGACTTATACCCCTTTCATAAACCCAATAAAACCTATCCTCCAATTAGCCGCCTAAGAGTAATGCGGATAATTCAATAAAACTTGCGTTCACAAACTCCGAAAATTATCCGCATTATTTTTACGAGCGCCCGTCCTGAAAAAGGCGGATAATCGTCATGACAACTGGACACGCCCCCTCCGATGCGGTTGTGTTGGAAAAGGGTGACCTTGTGACCGCACCATGGCAATTATCCGCATTATTTGGAAATACGTTCATAAACTCAAAATCTTGTCCCGATGCCGCTATTATGCGGATAATAGCAGCATCAGAATAATGCGGATAACTCTTATCCTCCTCTGATTTTACGACCAAATTATGCTGCTATTAGCCGCATAATTGGGTTTTATTGGGTTTATGAAAGGGGTATTATCTTGGCCCATGGACCTCAGGTTTTGTTTTTGGTTTTTTTTTCTCTGAGTCTCTCTCTCTCTCTTTCTTATACTGTTTAATTCATACACATGTCTATTAAATGGCAAGTCCACCCCAACAAAAAGTTGATTTGTATGAAAAAGAAAAATTCAAACAAGCTTCACGCTAAAAATTTCATAAAATACTGGGGTCAAATATGAATTTTACATTACCTTTTTTAAAGTTTCGTATAATTTCACAAGACGGTGAATATGCACGTCCTGACTGGTCATAAGGGAACCAATGACATCACCCCCTCACCTTTTCTTTTGTACTTTATTATATGAAATATGAAATATTTTCACTTTCTCCTGATTATATATCTGAATACATGTAGGTAAGCCATTTCTTCAATTTCATGTACAGTAATTGCAGAGATGATACACTCTGAAATGAAAAAAAAAGATAAACCATTTTTGCAGATTTTTTACTGTGCCACATGAAGATGATGAAAGCAAATTGTGTAGATTAAAAAAAGAAATCTATAATAAAAATAAGTTATATACCTACATTGTATCATTGACATTTCTATTATTGGCTCATTTGCAATAACTATGAAGTTGATATGTTGGTTCATTGTTAACTGCTTCACAATAATATTTCTAAATGTTCAGAGGGTATGAAAACTCTTACATGTTGGAATCAAAACAGATCATATTTTTCTGGTGTGGCTGGAGGGAGGGAAATGAACAAATCATTTGAAAATGTTGACTCATTGCCTTTAGCTTTGGTGTAGCTTTTTTTTAAAGTTATCTTGTTGACTTGTTCTAATAAAAAAATTCACATTTGTTGAGAACTATTTTTTAAACCTTATTTTCCTGTATTAGCCATAATACTCTAAGGACAATTTGACACCAGTGAATTTGGAATGACCTCATAAATCTCTACAAATAATCCAGCCCTAAAAATTCCTAAAATAGTATCATTTTTTGTTCACCAATGATATCCTATTTCACCTACTTTCTCACAATAGACAGTTCTTTTGTTTTTTTAATCAGCCAGGTTTCAACTGATTTATCTGACTGATTTACAAGTAATTATACAATTTTAATTGAAATGCATGAACAATTGCAGCTAGGTTTATGTACTTGCACTAAATGACTAGGTACAGTAATATATTACAGCCCAATAAGGTGTAAACATTATTGTTCCACAACCATGAACCAGACTCTTATTTCGCTTTCAAGATATTTCACCCATTTTTTCTTTCTTCAAACGTTTGAGGTTACATATTGCAGAAAAGTGAAATTAAGAATTTCCCCTAATTTGTCATTACAAATGTACTTTAACTACATGTAGGTCAAGAACAGAAAGTTTTGAACAATTTTTTTTTTCATTTGAATGGCTAAAAAATGCCTTTTAATATATTTATTCCTTTTCATGTTTGGAAACATGCACAGAATATGACACCTATTTAACGTGAAACTTGGGAGTTTGGAGGTAGCAGTTCATTAGCTGTTTATAGGTTTTAGAGTTTATCTTTATAGATGATACATGTAAGATTTTTGTTTATTTTTGTGATGTGTCCGCTTTATTATTCTTTATCTTTAATAACCCAAGTCAGAAATTTGATTAATGAAAACTTCAAGGCCTAATTCTTCATTCTGTAAAAAAAAAGAAATAATGTTTTAGAATGACTAATCAAGTTGGAGGTAACACAAAGGACCAATTGGTTTATGATATAGAGTTGAGAATAGTCATTTTACCTACCTGAAGGCTGAACTCCAAGACATGACCAAGTGACCAATATATACCGATATGAAAAACTACAGAAATACCTTATTGGGCATTAACAGATTTCAAGTCCTGGTAATAAATAGTCAAACCCCTGAGGAAAAAAAATCATTTAATACTGAAAATGTGCACTTCTTCATTCCCTGTGAAGCATGGTGTAAATCAAACCTTGGAATTCAATCGGGGTAAAACAAAGCAAAGCTCTTTATGCCATACCACCCCTTTTTTTATTCTTACCTTCAAGATTAACTTCAAAGAGAGAGAAGTATGGGTTTTGAATTTCAACCTGAAAGATTTGCCGTAAACTGACCTTGCCCATGCACCTGGGTCGCATTTAATCCTGACAGCGATGCTTTAAAGAGAGAACAAGATTTGAAAGTCAAGAAATCCTATCAGAGAAATGGAGAAATCCTGTGAAGAATGAGGAAATCCAGGACAAAATGTGAAAGCTGTTGAAATGAAATCGCCAGAATACTCCATCATTCAAAAAAATAATCATGTGTCAAAAATGGGAAGGAGAGAAAAATTATGACATATTGGTGATTTTCATAAAGATATTTTGCTCTCATGTTTATTCATATACTTAAACGTCTAAATGCATCATGCTTATGTTTCATTCCTGAATGAAATTAATTTCCAGAATGCCCTTTTAATTAATTAAAGATTTGTCATAAATTTCAAGACTCAATAAGAATTAGAATTTATTTTACCTGTGTTTTCAAGATGTCATCAGACACATTATTTGATACCCACTTTTATAAAAACAATATCATTACAAATCATAATTCATGAAAATCATAAATGATATGTTGGGGGCAGTTTGTTGTGATATCACCAATTAAAACTTAAAAAAAAAATCAATTATTACTGTAATTGAGGCCTTCATTATTTTTTTCCTCTTTTGTCAGCTTTATCAAAACTAACTAGAATCATTATGTAATATAAAATGCATAAATCAATTTTTTTTTAATGGTTCTTGATGACTTAATTTTGTTTTCTTTTTAGTAAGAGGTGTGAAATGATTTGTCTATTGTTTTACTGAAGTACAGTAAAAACCATTTTCTGAGAAAATGACATTTCATTGATTTTTTACCATACGATATGTAGGAAAGCTGCTCGCATATGACGTCACAAATCAAACAATTAAAATTCTATTAACTTTTTTATTGTTTGATGGATTTTTCTCAAACCTTCTGCAATATTTTTTTATTATTTTTCTGCTATTTTTACAATAATTTTTTTGTCAGGGTGAACTTCCCCTTTAAAGACACAGCACAGACTTTTAACATGGTGCATTATCAGGCCAGTGCATTTGAAACATGTTTTCAGTTACCAAAGTAACCATTATACCGCCTCGTATACTAGTAGTATTTATTTCTCATAAATGATCTTCCTTCACTTAGAACCTGAACTTGAAGACGGAGATCAAGGCTGCCAATGGCAAGAGTTTCCCAGCTGCTACTGTCTTTGAGCACTCCTTGCGTTTCTTCCATGACCATGCTATTGATGAACTATGTGATCAGTCTATGGACGGTGAGGTGGATCCAAGGGATATCAGATGGGTCTTGACAGTCCCTGCAATCTGGAAACAACCCGCCAAGCAGTTCATGAGACAAGCTGCTTACAAAGTAAGTCATACCTGTATCACCCAAAGAGGTACCTTTGTGCAACTACGCTTCCCTCGTTTGCTCTCCCACGTTCATTATGTAAGGTTGTTTTGGGGGACAATTACAATTGATTATTTTGTATTTTTTTAATTTTATGTTAGTATTGGGCCCAGCAATCAACAATGATGTGATAATAAATGAGATAAGATCAATTTTGACATACAGCAGGTATTCCTATTTCCTGGAAATGTTTTCAAACTCACTTTTTCTCACTAACTGAAGTTTGAAACCATCTATTTTTCAAAACCCTTACTATGATCAAACTAATTTTACAAACCATATGCGCTCATCTCAGACAAAAAGGGAAGGAAAAAGGTTTGTACAATAGTTTATTTGTTACTCGATTATGATGTATTCCCAACTGCCTGTTCAGAATAAAGTCCCGATGGCAAAATGGTAAAATTGAAGAAGAGCATTTTATGATGAAGTAAAGAATCATGGGCAAACATTTACAGTCAAGCCTAAATATCCTTCATTTATGTACCTGCTGCTTGTTTAGGCTGGTCTAGCATCACCATCCCGACCTGATCAGCTGCTGATAGCATTGGAACCAGAAGCAGCATCCATCTACATCAGGAAACTACGTCTGAGAGAACTAGCACCAGAGCACCAATCACAAAGACAGAAGTGGCTCAGGAGTAGCACAGGAAAAATCACCAAGTCCAACTCGCAGGTCTCAGAGAGCATCAGACATGGTAAGGTGATGGTAGGAATCATGGTGATGATGATGATGATGATGATGATGATGATGATGGTGATGATGGTGATGATGATGATGATGATGATGATGATGATGATGATGATGGTGATGATGACGATGGTGATGATGGTGATGATGATGATGATGGTGATGATGATGATGATGATGATGATGTCGTCGACAGTAATGGTGGTGGTGTTGATGATAATAATGATAATGATGCTAGGTTATTACAGTAGGGTTCTTAGCTAATGAAATTATTTCAGTTTGTACTCTCGCTCATCATACTTTGATCAGATTAAAAAAAAAAAACTGCAGTCAAAACTACGATTATCTAATCTAACAGGTGCAAATGATGCAGGCCTTGATATTAATTAATTTACTTGAATGAAAATAAACTAAAAACCTGTGTGTGAACTGGCAAGTACACCACCTGGATTTGTTTTATGGTTTTGTGTTGTTCCTTATTTTTTCTTCTGATATTTGAAACCCACCCTGAAGGAAGAACATTCCCTAATGATGCAAATGTTCCACATAGAAATGCAAGATCACTCACACTTCAACATTCATATGCCAGTCTCTTTATCCCAAGAGAGTAACATATAATTGTAGTGATGACATGGGAAAAAAAAACCAGGAGCAGGGAATTAAAGGATGGTTAATTAAGATTCTAATATACATGTACAATGTAGCTCAGACTGGGGAATATGTATTAATGAGATGAACCTCTTATTCTATGACAGATTCTTCTGAAATATGGTCTCTGTACAAAATTTGTGAAAAGAAGAATGCTATTTGAAAACAAAACAATGCAAAAATTGTTTGAGCTTGACATTAAAACCAGTGCCAATATGAATGACAGCTTAGCGCTATGATACAACATGACTCATGTGTCTCAGAAATGATTCAGTAATACTATAAAGATGGAAATGGTTTATCATGGAGCCCAATGTGTTGCTAGGGAAGGAAAAGGAAATGGGTAAAAAAATGAGAGGATGTGAGGCATGATCCTCCGAGATGAGAGCCAAGGGTTTAAACCATAAATGTCTACTTTCTCCCCTTTGCATATTTAAAGTGACATGAAATATTGGAAGAAAATGTTGTATTGTTTTACACCTAAGGGATTAAATTTCAATATGAAGTAGCCTCTTAACTCTGGACCCTTTTATAGCCTGCCACCGCTCCCCCAATCCATTCATTTCAATACAAACTATTCAAACAATGTTTTAGTACTTGGTTGAATGTCTTCTTTTTTTTTATCAAGTTCAAAAGCTCCATTCTCGGACCATTTCATAGTTGATGAATGGTCTCTTACCAGTTGAATTTTACCTCTTTTCCATATTTTTTAAAAAGTACACTGTACTAAATCTAGCATTTATATCATGTAACGATTCTATTTTGTTCACATTAGAACAGATAAAAGAGAATTTTCAAAGTATGTGAACACTAAATATGTTTTTATTTTGTATTTTCCACTTATAGACATTGCAGCTTGATATGAACATGTCTTCTGATTGTTATTATTGGTAAATGAGATATTGTGATTGGGTGGAGGCATTATTAACAAACAAAACATTTTGTGGTGCAGTGGTCTCACTTTCCTTTCTCAGCACTGGTTTAATAACTTGTATTCTGCACATACTGTGTTCACTTATTTCACTTCTGGTTTGATTTCTTTTTTTCATGTTTGAATGATAAGAAATGAAGTCTATGCTGGTGTAGAGGGGGACTTATGAATTGTACAGTGCGATTTCATTTGTTATGGCTCTTATGCTGAATTTCCCCCTACAACGGCCGTACAGCAAGTCTAAAACAGCTGTTTTATTCAAACCACCTATATGTAGCTGGTACAAAAAATGTTAAAATGGCTGTTTTTGACACGCTGTATGAGTAATATGACGGCGCCACAATGTTTAGGCTGTTTCACAAGGAGTTGCTCTTAAATTGTGGTAGTTACACATAGATGTGACCTCAACACCCTATTCCTACCTATAGCTCTTTGACCAGGCAAAGACATTGTTTAGGTCTGGCGCAGGCTATCCTAACTCCAGATTGGAAAGGGTACAACAATTTTAAGTACAGTGTCGATGGGAAAGGGGTTTAAGTCACACTTCTTGTGAAACTGCCCTCAGGTTTCTTCTCACTTTTAACCACTTTATAATTTCTTCAACTTCATCTTGTATTCAGATATAACTTGTACGGGGCATGTACTGATGGTTTAAGAAATTTGCAAACCTTTTCTTTTCTTGATTACTAACAAGTCACAATATTTTTTTTAAAGAATATATACACTGCATTGTGGCTTAAGTAATGCTTAGAAATGACCTGCAAGAATGTAGCGATTTCTTTCAAGCTGTTGTTTAATAATCATGTCTTTAATGTGAAATCCCTTCTCCCCACAAATCTGAAAATCAATATTTTATGATTATTTTATTTTCCTTTTTTAGGGGGGACAATTTCAGACAAAATAAAAAATATTCATCAGTACAGTATACAATAAAAGACAGGACAACATAACAGAAAAACTGATGAAAATGTACCATTTAAAAAACATAGCTTTATACCTGGTAATTATTCATATTCAAATTTTAGAATATTTATTTAGTAAATTCTTATGAACACTAAAAATAATGTCTAATTGTATGTTACCAGGTACTCGATACATGGTGGTAGACTGTGGAGGAGGCACTGTTGATATCACTGTCCATGAGGTGGAGGAAGGACTTGGTACCCTCAAAGAACTTCACAAGGCTGCTGGAGGAAGGTATGGCTCAGTCAGCATCGACCAAGAGTTTGAACAACTCCTCACAGACATCTTTGGTCAAGACTTCATCGAGGAATTCAAGGTTTGTTTGCCTCATTCTCAAAAGAGGAATTCAAGATATAGATAGGGTCAGATGCATACAAAGTGGCAATTGCATTTGATAGGCTTTTGCTTGATTCCGTATGCATAAAAATGAACGAGCAAATGCTTTTGCTAGTAAGTTCAGTTCAAGCAATGGCTAACTGACTGCTAGCATTTCCTTGATGGTTAAGCTATTGCTCTAAAAAGCATATGCATAAAGCGAGCATTTCGCTTGTGCGTTTAAGCACTTGCTTAGGTTTTTCCAAGCTCCATCAGAGCAGCTTGAGCGTTTGCTTGATCAGGGTATTCACGTTTTTAATCATGTTTATGCACTTGAGAGAGAACCCCAAGGTGTACCGTAGCCTATATGTACTTGTTTTCTTTCTAATAAGTGCAAACCAAATGCCACATATATAAATTTATCAAAAAGAAACAAGTTAGTTTGACACCACATCTGAGGAGAGATGTTATATGAAAGAAGCGGTAATTTGCACTGCCACACCTTTGCGTTCGAGTCCTGCCTTTTCTGTGAGTCTTGTTCGCACCAGTGGGACGTCACTATTGTTCAAACTGCTAGCAATTGCTTTCTGAAGGCAAGAAAAGGGTTCAAGCATTAGCAAGGGGTTATGCATATGAAATAACGCAATTGCTGAAGCATGATCTTGTGCTTACCAGCAATTGCTACTTTTTATGCATCTGACCCATTGTTTGCCTCATCTGTTTCACCTAATTATTGAAGACCAAATCACCCCAACAAATGTTATTTTGCATTGTTGTGAATAATTCTGAAACCGAAATTCTATCAATATTCAAATAAGAAAGTTATGACAATTTGAATCTTCGCTTAACAGCACAAATGGTATTGTGCACATCTTGGTGGGTGTTTCATAAAGCTGTTCGTAAGTTACAAGCGACTTTACGAATGACTGGTGAACCTTTGTTAGGAACTAAAGCAGTGCCAATAGAAAATCTGGTGTGTATCATCTGCCACAAGAAAGGATCACCAGTCGTTTATAAAGTCGCTCGTAACTTAAAAGTTGCTTTATGAAACGCCCACCTGCACAGTATGCAAAGGAGGGGACTGGACTATCGACATCAACAACTCACTGTTTCTTTTGTATGTCATTATACAAAATATGGAATTTTTAATTTCAGGTGAAGAGACCAGCAGGATGGGTGGACCTGATGATTGCTTTCGAGGCTCGCAAGCGAAACGCGAGCCCCTGGAAGAACAACCCCCTCAACGTGTCGCTTCCTTTCTCATTCATCGACTACTACAAGAAATACACCAATGGAAAACAGATGGAAGATGCCGTTAGGAAATACAACTTCAAAGATGTCACATGGTCGGCGCAAGGTAGGTTATTCTCTTGACAGGCATAAATATGACTGCCCTGCTCAAAAGACACAATGGTTCGTATTCTCAAAAGAAGATTCAATTTTATCATGTACAAAACCAAGGATTATGCAGATTTTTTGTATCATTGCAGTTCCCTTTATGCGCCCTTTGAAAAAAAGGTGCATTTAATTTGATTTTTCTTACGGTACGCAATGAAATAAGTATTATTATGTAAAAAATCTGCATTATCCATGATTTTGTACCATGATACAATTGAAACCCACGGGCCAATTAGTCAGATACAATTAATTGTTATTTTTGTAGTTTGTAGAAGCAGGTCCGAAGCTTAAAATTGATACACAACTGGTCAAATTAAGTATGTGATTCAATATAGACGAATTTTGAGATATTGTCTCTTGTCCATGCGATATGACACCTGGTGAATAATCGCAATGTTATTGCAGACAATTCTTTGAGCTCTTCTGAAAAGATGACGGCTTTAAAAAGACAGGCTTGTATTGCCCCACCAAATGATATTTGATATTTACTGATATATTTAGAGTTACCTCTTGTACAGAAAAAACAAATATGAAGTGGATGAATAAGTAACTAGTTTGCCCTCAAGCAAGATATGGGGTATCGATCCGCAACATTGTGAATCGATGTTCAGGGAGGCAAATTTCATCACCATTTTTCATTTATTTGATATTGATTGGCTGAAAAGCCACCGATGTTTTTATTCTATTTTGTTTATTTTGAAAAGTAAAATTACATAGAAATTTAATTCTGTTAAGTACCTTTTATTTTTTATAATGATATTTAAATGTACATTTATCAATGCAAGCATCATTTTAGCACCTATAACTTGCATTACATAGTTGTAAACATATATATTTTCAGATTCACTCCTATCAATGTTATTGGGCTTTACGCATGTTTTTTTTTTCTTTTTTTTTTTTCTTGCTGTTATTTGAATTGAATGTTGTTTCAGCATAGGGACTAAAATACTGTACTGAATGACTTTATATTTGTGTGCTCTAATTTGATTTGAGCTTATTACTGTGACATATTACTGTTTCGTTGCATTAAACATACATATAGTGGCTTATACAAAACAATCTATTTCCACATGCTGCCAGTATCCATATACATATACATCTGGTCGCCCATATTTCATTATTAGAATTGAATATATATTGTCACTCCATGTAATTTTCTATGAACAATGAAATCAATAATTTCACAGGTTATTTTGCTCCATTACATGTTATGCAATACCAGTGTATATGTCAATGAAAATATATTCAATCACCCATGTTTCATTCATATACCGGAGGGGGGGGGGTTGTTTTATATTTAAACCTACTCTTATCTCTTTCCATGTCGTTCACTATCAAAGGCTCAATTAAAGGCTATAGCTGTGAAGTCAAGTTGTAAGACAGATATAAAGTGCGCTATGTTCCTTTGCTTACACTTCACCTTGTGAATTATGATGGTTCCCAAATAATATTTTATCATTCATATACTGTACATAAAGTTCTTTATGTAAAATTCTTTTACATATTAGGGGGAAAGAGTTAAATTCAATACATAGGATGAAAATGACACATCTTGGAGAATATATGTGCAGTATGTTTTAATATGATTTTATTTTCATTTTTTTTTAAAACCTGGTACATACCTTGAATTATCACACATTTTACACATGAACACCCATCTGCCATTTCTCAGAGCGCATGTCATATCATATCATGCAAACACATTTGACATCTCCAGCTTCCGCACTGACCCATTAACCATGCTTTCATCCTAACATGCCACCCTCCTCTTCTCTCTTGTCTCATTGTGTTCCGCTCTTGGAGTTCCAGGTATGCTGCGGTTCACACCTGAGGGTATGCAACGGCTGTTCGCTTCCACAGTGGATAGGCTCATCACCGGTGTGGAGGAGGTACTTAGCTCACCGAGCCTGACTGGAATCTCTTATCTCTTTGTCGTGGGTGGATTTGCCCAGTCAGCTCTCTTGCAGAGTGCCATCCGCAAGAAGTTCAGTAGCCAGCTGAGGATCATCATCCCTCGTGACCTGGGTCTCTCCATCTTGAAAGGGGCTGTCCTGTTCGGCTTGGATCCCTCAGCGGTTCGGGTAAGGCGCTCGAGGCTCACCTACGGAGTCGGTGTCCTCAACAAATTCCAAGCTGGCAAACACCCTGATGACAAGAAGGTGACCAAAGACAACGTTGACTGGTGCAAGGACATCTTTGATACATTCGTCCAGGCTGATGAGTCTGTGGCCGTCGGGGACAAAGTAACACGAAGCTACACACCGGCTAAGCCATCCCAACAGGCGATCATCATCAACATCTACTGCAGTGACAGGGAAAATGTGAGATTCATCACGGATGAAGGCGTTCGTAAGTGTGGAACCCTTCACATCGATGTAAGCGATTCACAGTATAGTGGTATGAAGGGTAGAAGAGAGCTTCAACTCACCATGCAGTATGGTGATACAGAAATCAAAGTCAGCGCTCTTGATGTCCCGACAGGAAAGTGTGTCAAGTCAAGCATTGACTTCTTGAATAAGTGAACAGGACTGAGAAAACTGGACTTTATAATTGTATATAAATATATATATATTCTTCAGTTCATGGTGCTTCTGTAATGTTAAATAACTTTGGCGAAATAATGTTAAGGGCCATCCTGGAAATAGAACTCTGGGTACGTATTTAATACAGAGTGCACCAATAGGAATACTCTTTGCAGTTCACTTATGAAAGGGTATACAATATTCTCCAAAATGAATTGACTATCAAAATTAAGCAATTTGCCTGCTGTTCTAAATCAACATAGTAGTATGTGAATGCCTAATAGGATAATTGGTGTTAAACTTGATCTCAGTGTCTTATGTTTAATGTTGCAATGAATTTCTTCCAGTTTTTACCATCTATTTACATTCAGTATTGAAATAGGAATGCCATTCCTCGCACACCAGTAGGTCTTGCCATGTTAAATGTAGTGCTCCTTTTATAGCATCTGATTCTGATGCAAGTAAAGTGTCTTCTATGAAATCTTCCGCTCAAATGAAATAACCTCTGTGGGATTCCAATACTAATCTATGCATTCCACCGTCTTGCCTCTTAAAATATTTGCTACCAACTCACGTAACCAAAGTTTGCCCGTTTTCTCTTGAAATGTCAGTTATTTGTTTTATGCCATTGCATGTTGTATTTATTATTTATCTATACACTCTGTATCTCAGGCATATTTGTTATGTTTATTGTTTTGAAATAAATGTAAATATTACATGTTCTTTATTCACAGTGATATTATACAGGTGTATCAAATTCATTGAAGATGTGTTGCCTGCTAATGAAATGATTTCTATATTGTCAATTGACCCTCATAGCTTTTGCTTTTTTTTTTGTCTTTTAAAGAAATCAAATTTGTAAATAATCTTAAAGACAATCTTTGAAGGCCAAATCCATCCCAACACATATTTCATAAAAATGATAAAAGTTTTGGCATTTTTAAGTTTTTAATTTTTTTCCTGATAATGGTGATACACAGTGGCCTGAATTCTGAACTCGGGTTTAAATTAAAGGGCCTGGTTTAATGTTATAGTTTAACTATAGAGAGCCAATTGGGGCACAAATCTCGATTAGTACATGTTCAGTTTATTAACTCTTATGACACTCAAATTATTTATAACTGTCTCACAATGATATCTGAAATGTTTTCTTCATTATAAAAGCAAAGGGAAACAATATAGTACATATAAGAAATATACAATATAAAGAGAATTTTGGCTCCCATAATTCTAGCACAGAGTTAGACCATGGTCTAAGTTAAACCTGACTTCAGAATACGGGCCATTATGTTTGTATGAAAAATGAGGGAGACGATAACGGATATGTCACACTCTCTTTTCATCATTTCATTTTGTGACATTTCAATTTGATTGACTCTGCAAAAGAAAAAAATGGGAAATATTACATCCAACTGACCTGAAATTGTCAGTGCTACATCTATTTTTTTTCTCAAAATTCTCTTTTTTGAATAAAATTGCTTTTGATGTAGACTCTGTCTTCCATGTTAAAAGTGGAGTCCCCCCCCCCCAAAAAAAAAGAGAGAAATATTTGAGAATAATAGGAAAAAAATACTCAATTAAATGTGAATGCTGCTGCATAATTTGATATCAGTTGTGTATATAAGTGCCTACCTGTTTCAAAATGTGTATTTTGTGATAATATGTACATATTTCATGTATTGATTATTGTTAACACAATATATATAGGATGAATGAAATGATTATTGATTCTAGTTTTAGTATAAACTTGCCATGTTATCATTTTATATAATATTTTGCATTTTATAATATGTAAATAAAATGTTATATTCCGGAAACAAAACAAAAAGGTAGAATATCATTGTAATTCCAATTCAGGTGTAAGTTAAGTAAGAAAATTTGGAATATGATGAGGAAGAGGTCTTTTATGTGAAGTACATACTCACCCCCACTCCCTTATTAATGAATTTTCAAAGGTTTTTACATTTTAACATTTTAAAATAGACTCATTTGGAAAAGGCACAAGAATTTTGGCATGACAAACAATTCATTTCAAGGAGGATTGCCGATTGCTGTTCCTACCAGCATTTCACTTTAATGGTTAAACTATGTACCATAGTTTCTCTGGTAGAAAATTCTTCAGGAGTTAGTAGTGAAGTACTTCACTTACTTTCATCTTTTTTTTTAAATTTCTTAACCAAGGTTGTCCCTAAGAATTTAATAGTGTAATACCTCATTTGGTATGGAATTTGGTGCGAAACAAATTGAAGGGGGGGTTATGTTGTAGTTTTGTAAGTGTATTTATCCAAAAGCTTTTTATCTATTTCTCTGTAAACAAAGTATGTATCATTAGTTCCTTGCATGTCAGTCAATAATTGTGACATTTACTTTTTAATACTGGTTCTTTTTTTGTGTCTGTGTTTCATATAATGGTTAATCTGCCATTGTGCAATTTATACATTTTGTATAATCATTCTTTGTATGGCATTACAGACAGTAAGGTGAAGCCCTTAAATCAAAGAGAGGAGGGTGTGTTATAATCTTGATAATCACACACGTGTATACTCCAATGAAATGACATTTACAAGAACGGGGTGTTTCACAAAGATTTAAGTATGAGTTAAGAGTCGCACTTAAATGCCGACATGATATGTAACGCGCAATCTTATTGATGGATACATGGTAATGCGTGTCTCGTGTGCATGATCTGACCAATGAGGTAGTGTCTTCTATACCGTACGCAACCGGGAATTTAAGTGCGAGTCCAAGTCATACTTAAATCTTTGTGAAACACCCCCCAGGTTTGATTAATAATTTAATGATACAAATTCATGTATCAATTTCAAATAATACTCATCAGTTAATATTTTTATGTAAATGTAATGTGTCTTATCCACTGAATTGTAACCTAGCTATCTTTATCTAGACATGGATAAGTTTCGGATAATTGGTTTCTCTCTCTTTTTTAAAAACAATGGCTGTTGGGTGAAATTCCTTTTCTCTCTTCATTTTATTGAAATGCAGCCAAATTATTTGAAATACCTGCTACACACATGAATTTCAAACGAATATTGCGTTTCTCTGAATAGAGACTCGTTGACAATTGAGGCTTTTGACTGAGTGCGTCTGGTTAATTATCCTCGAATTATATCAGTCACAGTGCATGTCATTAAATTGTTTGGATATTTAAACAGTACCCTTTTTATTAATGTAGAATATTTTGATAGTTTTACACTGTTAATCAGTAATTATAAATAAGCCTACTATCTTCCTTTATTTGTAGCTCTTCCTGTATGTATATATTTAACTCTTTACTATCTTATTTTTATCCATCAATGTATAGAAGTTCAAATTTGTATCTCTTCAAATATAGTGTGCTTGGAATAGCATCAAAGATAATCTCATAATTTACAATTTAATCTGTAGTAAATATACAGCTTTTTTAACATTGTAATTACTTGTCATCCTTATATGAATTAGCTATTGTTATATATATTGTATTCAACTACTTTGTAACGCTTTGTATGTTATTGTTAAACTTACAATATTTTGTAGAAATCTATGTACCTCATGTTTATGTTGTATCAAGAATCCAATAAACTGTATTACTGATTCATTTATGGATGATATTGTGTATGCACTGTTTCTATTTCTCTTGTGAATGATCAATTGATGGGGGTTCCTCTTATTTTTATTTGCTTACTCTTGTTTACAGATAGAGTCGTGCAGTTGCTCAAACTGCCTCCTAAATGGCGCGTGGTGATGAGTAACGGCGCCAAAAAAATGAATTGGCGCAACAAATTCAATTTTTGCACCACTTTGGAGGCTGTTTGAACCACTGCACGCCACTGGGCACCTCATTGGCGACACTAGGCATCACAGCCGCTTTTCATTGGCGAAAAGTGGCGACGGCCCAGTAGACTCCTAGCATAAGTGAAATAAGGTACAAAAGTAATGGGGAAGTTGTTTGTGGTTACCTTGTCAATGGAAGGATCTCCCTAGCATTAATAAACCTAACATTAAAATGCTCAAAACTCGTTTTATTTAAGTTTTCTCAAAGTTTCATTGATTTCAATGTTTTATGAAAAAAGAACGCTGGTTTCATGGGTTTCATTCTCCTTTGAAGAAAGTCTTAATTCAATGAAAACATTTTTATCCATATCAAAACGATACCAATGGAAAGTAATAGACCAGTTCGTAGTTACTTCTGGACAATTTTGGTCAAATGACATTTCATTTCTTTCATTATGATAGGCAGATTTCAAAGCAAGATATTACGTAAGCTTGCCTTACATAGCAGGATGAAGAAATTGAATAGATCAGGTGACTAGAATAGCACTTAAATGAACACTTTATGAAGGTATTTGTTGCATTCCTACTTTGAATGCATATCATAGCATGTTGCACAATGTACTTGGCAAACTGTGAAATACCAGTAGTTCGTGGACGCATTGTTGCTTTTTGTGGATGTAAATGAAAACCACAATTCAAAAGAATATATGAATAATCAAGACATCAAAGTTGGTGCTTATCTCATTAGATTTTAAACCACCATGTCACTTTAGTACAAATGACCTTTCTCTGATCATTCGTAGAATCTTTTGATCATGCGCAGAAAGGAACTACGAACTGGCTTATCCTGGATTTCACAATGGCTGTATTGAACCACACATACACATCTGTGTAATCCATAAAGATCTCTGCTGGTAGTACATCAAAGACTGGAAAATATGACATCGTCAATCATAATATATTGTTATGAAGATCTATTATTTTATTAGATTTCTGATCATATAAAAAAATACACAATGGTCAGAAATTTCATGTATATATTATCTAGAACATTTTCTCTGACACAAAAATTATACAAATGAACAATTCATCTTCAGCACTTCTCAATTTTTTAATTTTGCTTCTGAATTTTGAGACCCATGTATGACATGAAATATGAATGAGAATGCAGTTCATCTTGATCTAGTCAGTCTTCTATAAATATATAAGTTGACTGTTTCCTCTGTCCACTACACGTATGCCACCTACATGTATTGCTATGTAGGAGCCAAATTCAAGCTTGCCAAATTTTTTTAAATTGTTTGAGTCTTTATTCTTTTTTTTCAATTGCGTTTGTTATGTTACATTTTTTGATAAAACAAAACTTAAATTCGATATCCCATGGCCAACATAATAGATTCCCAAACCATTAATTGAGAAGTGCTGATTACTAGACATACTCAAATACATTTCAGGTGTATAATAATGCTGCCATGTGCTTGAAAAATGGATGCTCTTAGTCTTTGGATAATCAGGGTTTTGAATCCCCTTCCACTTTTGGGGTTTTGTTTCTGCCCATAAGTTTCTAATCATTCATATAAAAAAAACAGGGTTGATGTTTCACAAGGAGTTAAGTATGACTTAGAGTCATGCCTAGTGCTGAATTGCACATGGTATGTAACGTGCAATCTTATTGATTAATACACGGTAACGGGCATCCTCTTAGCATAATTTGACCAAAGTGGTGATGCCTTTTATACAGCATGCAACTGGAAAGTTAGTGCGACTCTTTTAAGTCACACTCTCGGGTGTTCTAGTGTGATTTGAAAATCCAACATTAAACACACTAGAATGTTTTGTCAACTTCCAATGTCATCATTGTGTTTCATTTTTTTACACACAAACACAATTTTCATACTAACATCAGCCATCACAGAATAACGCATTAGCTTTTCCAGCTTTCACAAGTCAATCCCATTCTCACTCAGATTACCAAGAAAAAGCCTGGATTAATAATGGTCCACATTCTGAACTCATAATAAACTTAAATCTATGTGTTAACCATGGGGAGCCAAATGTGACACAAATCTCTATATTCAGATGATCAACTTATCACATTTTGCCTTACAAAAGAACAAACTAAAACCTGTCCTAGAAATGATATATAAAATATTCATCTATATGAAAAAAATGAGAAAAAAAAAAAATCATAAAGATAATGCAAGGCAAATCAAACACTTAGCTTCTTCAGGCTTGGTCCCACTACACTTACCAATGCAGGGAGGATGTAAAACGGAAAAGAATCTTGCCATCCATTGGAAAACGTTATGTATCTGATGTGTACTCTGCATATGTGCTTCATACGCTCTATATCCATCGAGCATCCGTCCACTGTGATTTCATTGTTCGCCCATTTTGTCCATTGTGTGGAGCGGATGAAAACAGATGGAGCCACCCTGAAATTTTGCTTGTTCGCTGTATCCGTTATGAGTACGTTTTGTGTCCGTCGGCCAGTGGGACCAGGCCTTTAATTCTAGCCTGGAGACCATGGTTTCAATTAAACCAGAGTCGAGAATATGGACCAATGAATAAGGACCACTACCCAATGATTCACATTGTGCAAAAGCTAATCTATTTCAAAGAGAAGTGATCTTGATCACATGGATTCTATGGCAGTACAAACATAAGTATATTCTTTTCCTTCTGTACTCGACTGCATAATATAAATTCATCTACACGTATGAATAAATAATATCAATAAATATTCACAAAGTCGTATTGCTCATAAAATATTTTCTAAATAATGATATGGATTCTTACACTAACCCCATGGTGTTGGCATGAAAATTAACTCTGGATGAATTCAGTGTTTATGAACATTTCATAATAAAGAATAACATTCCATCTGGAAAAAGACATCATCTATATGTACACAAAATATGCTGATTGTACATGTAATTTGTACCAATAAAAAGAAATAATGTGGAGGGCTATACTGAAAAGTCATTCCTCAACATGGTGAAAACACTTGACCAGTAAACCTCGATGAATGAAAAAATTAATTGTTAAAATGAATGAAGGAAAAAAGGATTGAATTGAAGAGTAGTATATTTACCAAATGGATTTCTACAGTATCTTGAAACACACTTCACTGAAAGAAGAAGAATATAATCAAAGTCAGGGGAAATCTCCAAAGAAGGTCCAAAAAGGGCCAAAATGAGAATATGCTCAAAATACATTCCATTTGTGGCAATGATCACAAAATAAATACTCCCATCCCCCCACCCCCAATATGACAAAATACTGGTATTTGAATGTGTAGATCCTGATAGAAAAATGTGTGATTGCTCAGCAATTTCAAAGTATAATATACAACACATGCTTATTTATTCATTTTGGTTATTATAAGCATTTTTTAGCATGACTGCTTTCAAATTTTCATCTCTTCACATTATTGTTAGAATTTGAAACAAAAGTTTTTATAAATGCCAAATTTTACAGAATTAAGTAGATTTTGGTACACATACTACACATTGTTTCAAATGTACATGGTGAAAACACTTGACCAGTAAACCTTGATGAATGAAAACATCAATTGTTGAATGAAGGGAAAAGGGTTGAATGGAAGAGTAGTATATTCATAACGAAAATAAATACCCTGCAAAAATAAATAAATGTATGGTTTGTAAGATGAATCATTGATAATATTTCTAAATGATTACCATGGAAAAATTGCCTTCATTTTTTGTTCAGCTTAAAAATACTTTACCTGCCTTACCTCAAGAATTTCAGAGAGAAAAACATGACATGTAACTAGCACATAGTTACAAAGTGTAAGTTAAAAAACACAAAGTTAGAGATCTTTATTCTAAACTCAAGTTTAACTTTGAAATGTGATATGCATATTTAAAAATGGGTAGCAAAACGAAACTCTACCCTATTATTCTTATACCCCTTTCTCAAACAAGATCAACATCGATGCTTGTACTAACATGAAACCATTAGTCGGGTAAAACATAAGAAATACAAGGATTGAATTTTTAGATTCAATCCTTGAGGAGGTTTATTTGGTTTGACTGATAAATATATCTCATTTACAAAATGATAGAGTATCTCATTAGACCCAAAATAAATTTTACATCAACATTGGAATAAGTTTAACCCAGGTTTAGAGTATGGAAAAAGGTAATGTATGAAAATAAGAAAATAAAAAGTAAGATTGAAAGAATGCCTGAGGGAATGGTGGTGAAATTACCACAAGCACTGATTCATTATTAGTAAATATAGTCAAAAGACACAAACATATCAACTATTTGTTATGACTGAGTTTGAGTAGAGTAGGTCCAGGGTGCAGAACCTCTACTGGCGAAGTCTAGAATGGTATCCTCCTGCCACAGACTTCTTCAGAAGTTTTCAGTTTTTACTGTGTATTTGTGAAAAAGATAGCAGGAATGATAGGAAGAAATTTGGAGGCACATGAGGGGGTTCAATACAGGGCGTGTGCAGTTCATCAGTCCTCATAATCTGGTATGTCTTCAAAGGAATAGCCTTTGTAGCCCTTGTAAGCATAGCAAGCCAGTCGAACATGATAGGCCCCTGGTACAAAGAGTAGGACACCCAGGATCATGATGGGCCACAGACGATCGTTGTACTTGCTGGAGATGTGACCTGAGAGAAGGAGGGCTCCGACGCATAGCAGGGCAGAGCCAAGTATGAAGAGAACAATGGCTACGGTTATGGATCTCCACGGGATCTTGACAGGTCGCTTCTTGAACTGTGTGAATAAGAGAAAAATATTGACTTGCATTGAGGGAGATATCATTTATATTGCCTTGTATTAAGGGAGGTATCACCAATATTGCCTAAATTATCCCACGTCTTTGACTTGGACACTATTGTGACATCTCATCATGGGCCTTATTGGGCATGTTAAAAAAAATATTTGTGATTTAAAGTGAACTTTTAACACAAATATGCATATGATATTCACATGTCATCAAATTGATGTTTAAAATAATAAGAATCCCTTCAGCAAAATCTAACAAATGCAGTGATGCAACTTGCAATTTGAGAGCAAATTTAGGTCATGCTTGAAGGGAAATTTCACCATACCTTCAAGTTGGTTTCAACAAAAGCACAAAATATGAAAAAACAAATTAATCAATTAAGTGTTATGAAATTTTGATGTTATGTCCTCACAGTCACACAAGTGCAGCAATCTCATGTCATGTAATACAAATTCCATAAATTCTCATTTTGAACACTGCATGCATGTAAGGCAACGTCATACAAGATGAAATTGATAAGCACCCTAGGTATTCTAGGAAGTTACATCATCATTATCACATACCTGTAAAGCAGTGTAGCCATCCCCAGTAGGTGATTTCATTCGCTGGTATTTGATATCCGTTGACTCAGCTCCGTTTGCCATTCTGTGATATGTAGGCATTTCCTGTCCTATGTATAAGAGTCAGTCACATTCGTTTTAGAGGATGGTTTTCACTGGATCTATAGCAAATTCAGAGGGAGTCAAATTTGCACATGTCTGTTTTATATTTTTCCACAAGCCTATGAAAAAAAACATTATTACACTTACACATGTTACATACAATACATTTTGGATCACGTATATGAAGGCATCTTTAGCAAGAATAAATTAACTAGAATTGTGGCAATTTCAAGAAATCTGTTTGTAAATTTACAGGTAAATTAGGCCTACTTTTCTTGTTAGTAGTGGTATTTTACCCTAAATAACAGAATTCTGACCAGCATAAAAGACAATGTGCATTGACCGCTATCTACTTCAACTTATTGATGATGGTATTTTTTGTTAATAGTGTAGTAATGTTTCATTAGTATAACTGATACTGAAAAGGAAGACCTTCGGGTTATAGTTATTTAATCTTTTTCCTTTCCCGGCATCCATGTGACTCTCCTATTCCTATTGTTTGTATATATGTTGTTTATGTGTTTGATTATGCCGAATAAATAATAATAATAATAATGATACCAATTATCAATGACATCTACAATAACATAACTTACATGTACATCTAAGGTACATCCTTTTCTTAAACTGTACAATCTACGTTCTGAAACCACCATCTTTGTCTCCTGTGGAAAGAGTAGTGGATTAAGACATCCCACCCCAATCCAATCTGCCACATAAACTTCTGTCCTTGCAAAACCCCAGTGATACTAAGCTTACCACAGAACAACTCTGTTTGGTACCGCAAAATTGAAAATAGCTTTAAGAACGGACCTACTGAAGCTTTTCAACATGCACTCATCGGAGTAAAATCGCATGAATGACTATAATGCTAGAGCAAGACAATTTTTCAAAATAAAAAAAATTGGATTCCCTTTGATTTTTGGAGACAGTTCCTGCATATTCTGATTGAATCTGAATCAAGTAACAATACTCGGATTTGGCAGGATTCATTTAAATAATTAATACAAATTTGCAAATTTTCATTACAGTAGTGCCAATCGGAAATTCAGCAACAACACTACTAACTTTTTAGCTCTTGCATGCAGCCTTGGTAAAGTTTTTATTTATTCTTTGAATTATTTTTTTGTTGCCAAAGGCAAAAACTACAGGGGTAATCATTAGCTTGCATTTTCTCAGACTTGTTGCATGATTCTGTCAATGATTCATTCTGCACCATTACCATGATATTGATGATTATTGTGCGACAACAATACACCTGTAGACCTTTTATTTTCTCCTGGGCTGCTGCCTGCTATAGTGCCATCAATTAACAATTACAATTTACATGTATGGAAGGGGGCCCTAAAGCTATGCACCACTCATCGCGCAATGCAGTTTTTAATGGCAAATACGCACTCTGTGTGTTGGACTGTGACTGCAGAGTGATGAACGATTCCTATTCAATTTTTTCTACAGAGGCTGCAGTAAAATGCAGAGAAAACCCACAACTGTTTGGAATTTTTGAGTTATATTTGCTTTAATTTCATATAATCCTATACCAATATGAACATATTTAGAAAATTGAGAGTTTTGAGACACATGAGATACTATTTTTTGCATGATAAATCGAGTGCGTAGCTTTAGGACCCCTTCTAGTAGTTCTACATCAGGTGGCGAAATCAAGTTCAGAAAACATGGCAGGATTTACATAATCTTATACTAGTTATAGTGATTCTTTTTCTTCTTCCTGGTTAATGATCTTTATATTATAAATAGAATTTTTGCCACAATATTAGTGAAAGATAATTTGTTAAAATATCAAAATTTGCATTGTTTTTCTGATATCGTTTGTAAACAAACTGCGTAGCTTTAGGTGCCCCCCCCCCCCCCCATCATACATGATTATAATATATTTATAAAGCTGAATACTTACCGGAGGTTGCTTGGACGGGCCGGGGAATCGCTTGCGAGCTCGATTGACAACGTACTGCACTGCACTGTAGCCGGATAGGATACGGGCGCGTCGTCAAGAATCAGGAAGAAAATAGTTTCATTATCACGACAAAATACTATTCAGGATTAATATTTTGCACATTCATGAAGCCATGACGGATAGCAGTAGAGTATAGTGAACGATACAAGCAACATTTGCAATACTACATTCCAGATATTGGCTACGAATTTATTGTACCAGATTCAAATGAAATACCGGTACGTCGGTATGAGGCGCCGAATGTACCAATATTATATAGAACAATTATTTGTTATATAATCATTATTTATTAAATAATAACTATTATTTATATATAATTTACATTTTATTTGTAAATAACTACTATTATATAAAATATCATTTCTAATTATTTATATATAATTCCAAGTAATACTTCATTATTTGTAAATAATAATAGTTCGACATTCCATTATTTATAAATAATGATTATTTGTTTTTCATTATTTATAAATAATGATTATTTGTTTTTCATTATTTATAAATAATGATTATTTGTTTTTCATTATTTATAAATAATGATTATTTGTTTTTCATTATTTACAAATAATGATTATTTGTTTTTCATTATTTATAAATAATGATTATTTGTTTTTCATTATTTATAAATAATGATTATTTGTTTTTCATTATTTACAAATAATGATTATTTGTTTTTCATTATTTATAAATAATGATTATTTGTTTTTCATTATTTATAAATAATGATAATTGGTTTTTCATTATTTATAAATAATGATTATTTGTTTTTCATTATTTATAAATAATGATTATTTGTTTTTCATTATTTATAAATAATTTGTTGAGTTTTCCATTATTTATAAATAATGATTATTTGTTAAATAATGAAAACGTCTACTTCATTATTTATAAATAATTTTTTCGAGTGCACCATTATTCTCATTATTTATAAATAATCATTATTTAATGTTCGAGTTTTCCATTATTTATAAATAAAGATTATTTGTTAAATAATGAAATATCTACTTCATTATTTATAAATAATAATTTTGTTTCAATATCCATTATTTATAAATAATCATTATTTATATACAAATAACCATTATTTAATAAATAATGGCATTATTTAATAAATAATGGCATTATTTAATAAATAATGATTATTTGTATATAATGGCAAACTGTAAAAATTGTTTATAAATAATGATTAATGGGATATTGAAACAAAATTATTATTTATAAATAATGAAGTAGATATTTCATTATTTAACAAATAATCTTTATTTATAAATAATGGAAAACTCGAACATTAAATAATGATTATTTATAAATAATGAGAATAATGGTGCACTCGAAAAAATTATTTATAAATAATGAAGTAGACGTTTTCATTATTTAACAAATAATCATTATTTATAAATAATGGAAAACTCAACAAATTATTTATAAATAATGAAAAACAAATAATCATTATTTATAAATAATGAAAAACAAATAATCATTATTTGTAAATAATGAAAAACAAATAATCATTATTTATAAATAATGAAAAACCAATTATCATTATTTATAAATAATGAAAAACAAATAATCATTATTTATAAATAATGAAAAACAAATAATCATTATTTGTAAATAATGAAAAACAAATAATCATTATTTATAAATAATGAAAAACAAATAATCATTATTTATAAATAATGAAAAAACAAATAATCATTATTTGTAAATAATGAAAAACAAATAATCATTATTTATAAATAATGAAAAACAAATAATCATTATTTATAAATAATGAAAAACAAATAATCATTATTTATAAATAATGGAATGTCGAACTATTATTATTTACAAATAATGAAGTATTACTTGGAATTATATATAAATAATTAGAAATGATATTTTATATAATAGTAGTTATTTACAAATAAAATGTAAATTATATATAAATAATAGTTATTATTTAATAAATAATGATTATATAACAAATAATTGTTCTATATAATATTGGTACATTCGGCGCCTCATACGTCGGTGCAAAATAATGGTGGATTCTGTTTTTGTTTGTTTTCGTGTCACGCCTGGTTAGTCTTCTTCAAGAGTTGATACAAATAAAATAGAGGTTGATCTTGTTATTTTCATTACAACAACAACAAAAATCGACAAATCTGTTCAAAATACTTCAATATATATTTTTGATATTGAATAAAAACATATGAAATATCATTTTATATAATACTGTCGTCGAAAGGAATTAAAATGATCATATGAAGACGTCGAAATAGACTAGGCACACGGGGAATTTCCCCCAAATTTATTATCATCAGAATGTGGTTATTACGAGGAGGAACATTAGTTTTAGCACACTCGAGAAGGGCATCATATTCAGGAAGTTGTATTCCTCGTGCGGTCTCTGGAGCCTTGAGAGATTTACTAAATCCGCTGCAAGAAATAAAAAGCTTCAAGATGGCTGCAGCAGGAGAACAAAGATGGAACTCGGATAGTGCAGCTCTTCGCGAAGAAATCTCAAAGGCAAAACACATCGTATTTATGACAGGTGCTGGAGCCAGTGCCGAGAGTGGAGTACCAACGTTCCGAGGAGCGGGAGGGTTCTGGCGGAAGTGGCAAGCGCAGGTATGTGCATAGACGGCAATGTTCTGTCAGTATGACTAAGTTATAGTCAATATTCTTAACGGGTATGTTAACAAGTCGATTGAAGTTTATTTTGCTACCTTCAAAGTTCAAGAAATATTTATAAAAATTAGAATCATTGCATGACATTGGATATACCATGTGAGTAAAAAAAAACTTGACACCTCACACTAAGAAAAAAATATGTCATGAAAATGCATAATCATTATACATGGCTGGAAAAAGGAAAGAGTATCAACTCCCAATTAATTTAATATCTTATTTATGTGGTATGTCACTATGTGTTAATGCCTGGATGATCAGGAGTTATTCTTTGCTGTGATGTAAATTTTGACTTTTGCCAAAGTAAGGCATGACTGCAATGAATGAATCCAGATGCCAATGATGTCATATCCGACATGAGTTACAGTTAGTAAACATATTCGCAAATCGCTTTTCAATCAAATTATCAAAAAGGTGTTTTGAAATGGATGTTAGTGCAACCAGTGTATGATTATCTGGCTGCATTCATTGCAGTCATGCCTTACTTTGGCGTAAATCAAACTTAACACCACTGCAGGAATACCTCCTGATCATACAAGCTTTTACACATCACTGACATACGGCCAACCACATATGTATGGTATCAAATTATTTGGGAGAACATACTCTTTCAGGCCATATATAATAATTGTGTGTTCATGACATGATTTTTTTCAGGATTTGTGAAATGTCAATTTATTTTACTCAAACTGTATTATGAGATCAGGATTGATGACTTTTCATAGGTTAGTGAAAGACTTTTGAGGACTTACAAAAGTATTTGTAAATCTGCAATCAAAGAATTCCAGTAAGAATTCCAGTCTTTTACCACTCTGGTGACACTGATGTTTTCATGAACATTTTTTATAAGGGCGATGAGTGGTATCCTAATTTTGAATAGATGCAAATGTATGATTTGCTTTTTATTCTAGCAACTTGCCACTCCAGAAGCATTTCAGGATAACCCTTCTCTGGTTTGGGAGTTCTACCATTACAGACGGGAAGTGATGATTACCAAACATCCAAACAAGGGCCACATTGTGAGTAAGGACAGTGGTGAGAGGTATCAGTACGATTGATTTAATCAGGAAGTCGTGGTGTTTATTGGAATTTGTGATAAGAAAGAAGTGGGAGTAACTTAGGTGGTGGAAAAGACATACACTGAAAAATGATGATGATGATGATGATGATGAGGACGATGATGATGATGGTGATAGTGACGATAATTGTGATAGTTATATTGTTGATGTTGATGATGATGATGATGTGATAGTGAAGATGATTGTGATAGTTATAATGATGGTGATGATGATGGTGATGACAGTGATGGTAGTGATGTTAATGATGATATTGTTGGTGATGATTATGATGATGATGATGATGGTTATGATGATGATGATAGCGATGATCAATGATAATGATGGTGATAGTTATGAGGATGGTAATATTGATGATGATGATTGATGATGGTGGTGATAGTGATGACGATGGTGATGATGGTGGTGGTGATATGATGATAATGAAGATAACATTGATCATGATGATAGTGGTGTTGGTAGTTTGGGTGTACTGGTGGCAGGGCAGTTGTGGTTATGCATTATGATTGTGATGTTATATTATAATTTATACCATGATGATAATGATTGTGCTGCTAATGGTGATGGTGATGCACATATGCAATGATTGAAATAATGATGTTGATGGTGATGATGAATTGATGATTAAAAGGAGAGGGAGATGATTGATAATTAGATTGCTAAAATACAGGTTGATGATAGAGATTATATGTAAGAAATGGACAGGGGTGTTGATGTGATTATGATATGATGTATTATCTGCAACTGTTTTCAATGACTTGCAATCTTGAAACTGGTTAAATATGTGCACCTACATCAATCACACCCTCTGCTTCATTTGACATTGGTTGTAATTGCCACAGGTAAAAAGTAAAACAATATTGCTCAATAATCATATTTTGTTGTCAATTAAAAATGTTGAAATAAATTGGTGAGCATTCAGTAAATGACATCTGCTGAAATTAATTTTTTCCTTCAATTTTCCCCCAGGCTATTGCAGATTTTGAGAAACGGCTTAGTAAGCAGGGTCGTAGAGTAGTAGTCATCACCCAAAATATAGATGAACTTCATCGACAAGCTGGTTCAACCAATGTTATAGAGATGCATGGTAAGATTTTTTTATCTGTTAAATTATTCTTATGTTCTTCTGATCACTCCTTTTCTTCTGGTTTTATTTTGTAGTTTAAAAAAAATTAATTTCCTTCTGATTTTTTTTTTCTATATTATTTTTTCATAATTTATTTTAATATGCTATGAGTTTTTATTGAACTGACGGTTGTGAACTAATATATTCCTTTTATATATTTTCATTCCTAAAAAAGAAGAGTAAATGTATGAACGAATTCCTTACATGGATTTAACAAGGCATTTATTTTTACCATCTCCATTTTATGAAAACAGTATAAACATTTATTTTATTGAGCTTTAAAAATTCAAGGAAAGAAATCAGATGAGGAAAGGCTTTATCATGAAAAGATTATGATATTGAAATTCTGACTACAGTATTGATGATACAATGATTTCCTTGTATGGCAATATTGATTGTTAGCCTGTTCATGATTTCAATTCAATATTTGAGTCAATCTATTTTTGCTTCATCCAAAAATGTGTATTATTGTAATTTATTAGACATCTTAACAAGTCTGTGCTGATTTTTTTTTGCAGGAATCAGACTCATTGTCTTTCACAGTATCTTTCTGGGTTTCCCCATTGTTATGTGTATAAATGCCAAAATGATGGGTATATTATATTATATTATATTATATTATCAGCAAGGAGATGCAGTGGGATATCCTGTTGAAAGACACGGCTGAGATTTTTGTTAAGGTGCTTATGTGTTTCCTTCCTTTCAGGATCTCTCTTTAAAACTCGCTGTTTGAAATGTCAGCATGTTGAAGAGAATAGGAAAAGTCCTATTGTCCCTGCCTTGGCTAATAGAGGGTAAGTCATAAAATGGCTTCAAAATAGTTTGTAAGTGTAGGATTATATTTTGGATATACCCTCCTGAACTTGTGACAATCAATGTATTTTTTTAGTTTTAAACTAAGCAATATGTACTTAAAGGGAAATGAAAACTTTGGAACAAGTGGGCTTGTGTGGAAACAGAAAAATCAAAGAAGAAGAACAAAGAAAGTTTGAGAAAAATCAGACAAATAATGAAAAATTTATGAGCATTTGAATATTACGATCACTATTGCTATGGAGATCCTCCTATTGGCAATGCGACAAAGATGTATGATGTCACATGTGAACAACTTTCCTTTTGATCACTATAAAATGTCCCCAAAATGTTTCTTTTTGCTCTTTCTTATATGGTGATACAAACTCTTTATCCATAATATATTCTTTGAAAAGCTGTAGTACATCCCCTCCTATAGAAAGAATACATGATCTACCGATTGATGTGATAAAAGAGGCAGTGTAAGTGAAATATATACTAAAGTACCGGTAATGGGAGAGTTGTTCACAAGTGACATCACACATCTCTGTCGCATTGCCAATGTGAGGATCTCCTTAGCATTAGTGATCGCAATATTCAAATGCTATAACTTTCACATTATTGGGCCAATATTCTCCAACTTTCCTTGATCTGTTTCTTTGATTTTTCTGTTTTCACATTAGCATTCTTGTTCCAAAGGTTTCATTTTCCTTTAAAGGTCAAGTCCACCCCAGAAAACAGTTGATTTAAATAAATAGAGAAAAATCAAACATGAAGAACGCTGAAAACTTTAAATCGGATGTAAAATAAGAAAATTATGACATTTTAAAGTTTCGCTTATTTTTCACAAAACAGTTCTATGCTCAACTCAGTGATATGCAAATGAGAGAGTCGATGATGTCACTCACTCACTATTTCTTTTGTTTTTTTTATTTTTTGAATTATACAATATTTCAATTTTTACGAATTTGACAATTAGGACCTCCTTGCCTGAACCACAAAATGTTAAAATAATGGAATTCCACGTGTTCAGGGAGGAATGAAACTTCGTTTCACATGACAATGACGAGAAAATCAAACTATTTAATATTTCATATAATAAAATACAAAAGAAATAGTGAGTGGGTGATGTCATCGGTCCCCTCATTTGCATACCGAACAGGATGTGCATATATAACTGTTTTGTGATATTAAGCGAAACTGTTTTTTTTTGCTATGATGACTATACACAAGTTTGTTACATCGACAGCCAAGATTGCCAATGGCAATCTGCCTTATTTTGTCATTCCATTCAAATTACTGTGACACCAACTCAATGAATATGAAATCATTAACACATATTGGTCTGATTCTTTTTTCTTTTTTTTAATCTGTCTCTACCAGTGAGCCTGATGTTGATGCAGATTCATCTCGCATTCCCGAGGATCAGTTACCAAGGTAACAAGTTACAATTTGGACTACTGTTATACTCAATTTGATTGATGCTTTCAATATCATCTAAAAATTATATGTATTGTCTCCTTAGCAAGGTTATATTTGCTGTACATGCTGCAAATGCATGCTATTGCGAAAGGCTATTGTAATTGCATGTACTAGATATCAATTAGACAGTTTGAGTTTGATATCTATTTTGTAAATTTAATTTTCACTACTACCCAAAAGGCATAATGGGGTTTATTGAGTCTGCCCTGTATTGTTCTTGTTTCAATAAGGTGAATTAATTTTACAAATACTCATTAATGAAGAATTCCACTTGAATAGAATCCGGGGGGTGGGGGCACACAAATTATATTTTGATGGGAGTGTGCCTCATGAAATCCTGAAATGGTGGGCTACGGAACTGACTATATGGGTGAAATACAGGGTCTTGGGAATGAAAAATATACTAGGCGGTGTGAAAAACAGGGTCTACGGAATGGGATTGCGTACACAATGCGTTCTATTGTGCTAGCGCTGTGCATGTGGGCGCCAGCCATACTACTGTACATTTAACTGCATGGTATAGAGGGAATATGAAGCCGTGCGTGGAGCTATAGCTTTGTGATGCTCGACAATTTAGGCAGGGCTGGGGAACTGAGATGTTTTGTAACGGGTCTTGTGAGCAGGGCGGCTTCTGAACGGAAATTTTGTCATTTGAAGTATCTAAGGAACTGAAAATTAGGTCTGAAAGAGGGGGTCATCAAAGCGGTACGTTCCGGTACCACCAATGTATGTGAGTGCCCCACCCCCCCCCCCCCCGAAAGAATCTGAATCCGAGTGTGATCTAGTCTTTCAATATTTTCCTTCAGCAAGAAATTTACCCATATTGTGCTGCACTCAACCCAGGTGAGGTTAATGGGTTCACGGTAGAAATTCTTCGAATGCTTGAACGCCTATAATGCGGCTTGGCTACAGCCGGGGTAATAATATGATACTAAATGTTAAGCACAGTAGAGTATATCAATATAGTAGCTGCGTTATATAAATGGTATATACTATTATTATTATCATTAAATGAAAGGGGTTATCACTGCCTCTGGGATTAAACAAGCCACTCAAATTCCATCATACATTTTAGAATGATGCTGATTACGTTTGTATGGGGTGATAAACATCTGTTTCAAAACATTCATTTATTTTCACTTCAAGATAAAAACATTTCATACATACATATAAATATTGGAATGTGCAATATTCTCTCAACGGTTTTTCCATGAGGGCTCGCATGCCTCTGGGCAATAGGACTGAATTTTACTTTTGCGAGCCCTGGCCCATGGAAAAAACGTTTTCTTACTCTTTTCTTCTTTTCTTTCATTTCTACTTCATCCATATTCAATTATCCAATTTCAAATTGTATTTATGTAATTACATTGTTAAATTTTTTAATGTTTTTTATGGCTAAATAGGAGGCGCGGTAGCTCAGTCGGTAGAGTGGGGGTTTCGAATTCCGGTGACCTGGGTTCGATTCCCAAGTGGTGCGCTAGTGCCCTTTGGTAAGGCATTTATCCTCATTACCAGGTCCCTCGGAGAGGACCTTAAGCCGTTGGTCCCCTGGTTGCTTGCTCACAGGCATTTGTGCTTTCTTAGCAGTCAGGTAAAAAACCTCGGTATAATAATAATAATAATAATAATAAAAAAACAAGGTAATACAAATATCTTTAGTGGGAGGATCATAAAAAAACACATGAATGGCTTGTTGGAAATGTTCAAGGCCTGGGATCAAGGTGCAGGCTCTTCCAAATAATATACTGTTTTTACCCAAGTGTTCCCCCCCTTTTGAAAGTGAGGACCTTTTTTTTTTGCCATTCAAATTTTTGGCGGACGAAAACACCTCCGTTTTAGGTGAAAACCTTTTTTCTTTGGGGGGGGGGCTTGTCAAAATTTTCATTGGAAAATTGTGCCCTCCCCCTTTTGGAAAATCCTGGATCCGCCCCTTCATGATGTTAGAGTCAAACTCATCTACCATTGGTAACAACTCAGCAGTGAATCAACATCAAGGATTTCATTGTAGTTACCTTTGGATAGCAAAGCTACCATAGTTAGTGCTTTTATTCATCAGGGGCCTGAAAAGCTACTTTTTATCATGCCATAGTCACTCCAACAAAACCAACTCCATTGCACATAAGATTTTTACATTATTTCCAATGATCAAAGATTATACAAGGGAAGATCGGACACATCAGCACTCAGCTGTGTATAAAACATATGGGGAAAATTAGAAAAGGGATTTGGGAGAGGGCACAAGGGCGGCGCATGTGAATAATTCCACCTTTAATTACCCAGAAAACTCTGAAATATATTTTCATCTCTAATTTAAGGAAAATATATTTGAAGAAAAAAAATCTTAAAGTGTAAAAATCGTCTATTCCTTCACCCTTTCTCTCATATGTTTTGTACACAACCAGATTGCGATACGCAAAGGTAAAAAAAGGTTGTTACTTACTCAACGCTGTGGGGCGCTCTTCCTGAGCATTTCATTGCGTGCTCTATGTATTGTCCGATCTTCCCCTTGTAGTATCTTTGCAATTATACACCATTGGTAGGTTTAGAGTTTGTTTTGTTGGTGTGACTGTAGCGTCTCTATGTCTATTTTATTTAACCTGTTCCCTACTAGATTCTATGATTCCCATAGGGTGAAGAGATTCCACCAGGTTTTTGTAGGCAATGGGTTAATTAATTACAGAGAAGCTTGCCTGGCAATCAATTTCATGTGTGTTTTCAGCTGGATTGTCACATACTAAACAGTAGAATCGTTCATTCTTTTTATGTAAACCTCTTTCTCTGAAGATGCTCTCAGCCGGGCTGTGATTCTATGGTGCGCCCTCATGTGGTGTGGTTTGGTGAATCATTAGATATGGATAATTTGTCGGCAATTGAAAAGGAACTGAAAACCTGTGACCTATTCATGGTGGTAAGTTTCATTAAAGGAGAATGAAACCTTTGGAACAAGATAGCTTGTGTGAAAACAGAAAAATCAAAGAATCAGATCAACGAAAGTTTGAGAAAAATCTGACAAGTAATGGGAAAGTTATGAGCATTGGAATATTGCGATCACTAATAATATGGAGATCCTCAAATTGGCAATGCGACAAAGATGTGTGATGTCACTTGTGAACAACTCTCTCCATTACTTAAGTCTATATTTCTCTTAAACTGCCTCTTTTTTCACATCTATCAGTAGATCATGTGTTCTTTCTATAGGAGGGCATGTAATACAGATTTTTAAAGAATACATCATGGATAAATAGTTTGTATCACCACAAGAAAAAGCAGAAAGAGATATTTTGAGGGTATTGTCCATCGCCCAGAGTACAATCAGCTGAAGTAATGTTGAATGCACAGCACTTATTTCATTTGATACTTTATACAGGTATTTTGTATCCGCCTTATACGTATTTCTGCATATATGATTCCATTTCTTTCAGGTTGGCACATCATCGGTGGTATACCCAGCTGCGATGTATGCCCCAATGATGGCTCAGAAAAACGTTACTGTGGCTGAATTTAATCTGGAAGAGACCCCTTCTACATGCATCTCCAAGTAGGTCAAAGGTTTTTTTTATTATGTTTTTGAGAACCCTAGATTGATGTTAATATGGTGATGATGTTGAATCTGAAAAAAGTAAACTGAAACCACAACAAAGTAACAGTTATGAAAAAGAAAATTTTATAAGCAAATATGATCAAGAGCATTTTAACAAATATTGATCACTTGCATGAAATTACGGCAACTTGATTCTCAGCAAGTTTATGTTAATATTTCTTGTATCTTTGTCTGTTTAGGTACCATTTCCACGGGCCGTCTGGAAGCTTCCTCCCAGAGATCCTTGCCAGACATCCCAGTGAACCAGCGGAATGAAAGATAGCGGTTTGAGAGACTGAATACTGACCTGGGGCCCGCTTCATAAAGGACTTGCAACTGTTATAACTTTGCCATAATGGCAACTACCATGGCAACAGGGCTCAGCAGCCAATCAAAATCAAGGTTTCCATGGTAGTTGCCATAATGGCAAAGTTACAACAGTTGCAAGTCCTTTATGAAATGGGCCTCTGTAGGTTAAGATACTGAAGCTGTGTTTCTCTAAGTGCCATATTCTTTTGACTCTGCTGATCATACTATTCGACAACCTTGACCTCCTAACCTTCTGTATTCAGTAATACTCCTCCCTCTCTCGTTTATTTCTGCAGATTACTGTATCAATCCAAAGTCTTTTTCTTGTTCCCCTGTTGCTCATGAGGACCCTTTTATAACAAGTTACAACTATTGTAACTTTGTCGTAACTACCACAGTAACCTTGATTGTGATTGGCTGCTGAGCCCTGTTACCATGGTATGAAACATTCTCCTGACCTTGATCTTGTTCAGAAGTTGGTTTGAATGAAAAGAGAAAAATCAAACAAGCGTAACACTGAAAATTTCATTAACTATTTTCCCGCTTTGTTTAACTAGAGTAACATACAGGGGGCTGCCAACTTCGACAAAGGCAAAGAGTCGATCATCCCGTGCCAGTCTTCAGTTCTTAGTGGGGCGTGTTCATCGATATCTTCGCAATGGCAACTTTGACATTTCATTCACAATACACATAGGGTGCATTAAATCTATTGTAATACACTCACACACAATAGTGATGAGTACATTGCATTGTTCAGTGTACAGACAAAGCTTTTCTTTACTGTATTAAACCAATCAAAAGTTATTGTGAGTTGATTTGCATAATCTGTGTCAAACCGCTCCTTAGGTTACACCCTTAAATTAATGTAGCACAGGAGGGATTATGTCCATGGCGGGCAAAGAGTTAAAATCAGATGGAAAATAAGAAAGTTATGACGTTTTAAAGATTTTTAAAGATCACGACATCGTTATATTCACATCTTGGTCGGTATGCAAATGAGGAAACTGACGACATCATCCACTCACTATTTCTTTTGTATTTCATTACATGGAATATAAAATATTCTAATTTTTTTCTCAGAATTGTCATGTGAAACGTAGTTTGAATCCTCCCTGAACATATGTAATATTGTTTTAACATTTTGTGGTTCAAACAAGAGGGTCCTTATTGTCAAATCTGTAAATATTGATATATTGTACAATTCAAAAATATAAAAAACAAAGGAAGTAGTGAGTGAGGGACATCATCGACTCTCATTTGCATATCACTGAGTTGTGCATATAAATAAAAGCGAATCTTTAAAATGTCCTAACTTTCTTATTTCATACCGGATTTTGATGAAAATTTCAGTGTTATGTTTCTTCTCTTTTTTTTCAAATAAACTTTTATCTGGGGTGGACTTGACTCTTAGGAGTTTCTTCACCTGTATGATAATGTTAACAATAATATTCACTTTTGTGTAAGGCTCGTCACATTGGAACATTTCTGCATCATACGGTACAAGATTCTCTCTCCCCCATATCTATTTCCTACTGAATTCATATTAGTTTCTTTTTATGGAGGGCGCACTCCACACTGACACCGGTAGATGGCCTGTTAAATCTCACTAAATTTCTTGATTTTGTTGACCATGACTTGTCATCACTTCTACCTGCATAAGTTAGTTTTGATTTGTGCATGTGTCACAAGTGACTGATTTAGTTCCTGTTTTCGAAAGAAAAACTCCAGTTCACTTCATCCAGTGGTTATCAACTTGTAAATGCTCTCTAATCACATTTGTCTTCTTACTTTGTCTATATCTTCCTATACCTTTGGCTATCATTTTGTTTCTCTTTATGTGGCTTCCCGCCAGGGGGGCCACGTACATTGACGAGTGGATACCATACACGACCAAAAAACACCTAAAAAGGGTGTCTTTTTCAAGATAGGGCACGTTACGTACGTAACGTGATAAGGGTGACAAAAACACAAAAATAATGAAAAAAGTGTATCTATTTTGCTAGGAAAGCTACGTGTTTAGGGTCAAATTTGCGGGGATGATAAACAAATTAAAATGTTTTATAAAGGATGTCTTTTTTCCCCAAACATTACGTGTTTAGAGTCTGATTTGCGCGAGGAGTGGGGCCGTACCAAACCAAATGTGTAAAGGTAAAAACGACGACCGACTGACCCGAGACATAACAATAAAATATCGCTGTACTTGTTTAGGGGTTCATTTCAGGGACTACTTGCCAAGAGTATCGTTTTGTTTCCAATACTTGTCAAGGGTAGGGTTTCACATGCCAATACTTGTTAAGGGGTGCATTTTCCCCTTCTCTCTCCCATCTTTTTTCTGGCTCTCTTTCTTTCCTTTGTTTACTTTTTTCTATTTTTTCTTCTGTAAATTGCATCTTTCCTCAGTACTTTTTATTTTTTAAGTATAATAATATGTATTTTTAATTTCTTGTAGACCATCTATTGTGTAAACATTATTGCAATAATTCATAATTTCTGCTTAAAAAGGTGTTGTAATGACATGATGAATTATTTAATCATTTGAATTTATACTGTAATAAGTGAAGAATGTAAACAATTTTGTATTCAATGTTTTTTATGATCAGTGAAAGTAGTAATTTGCTTTATATGTATAGATTATAATTACATTGGTTATCAACTAGCGGTGTGGTTCTTCCCGTCTGTTATATTATATTGCCTTATTCTAGAAAATTAAGAAACATTTAAACTATTTATATGTAGACCATATCCACTCTGTTCCTCATGTTTGCTTTAGTTAGAATTGCTAAAAGTAAATGCAATTAGATACACGACACCATATGTCAAATGAAATAATATATGAGGAAAAGAGAGGCACATGGTCAATACTATTTGTCTTTTGAATTTGAGTATTCATTTATCAGCTTATACATGTCTGTGTATAAACCCAATTTTCATTTGGGGACCTTTTAATAACTAAACTCTTGAGGGGACTCTCTCTAGGATTTTGAATATAAATGATTTAAATTCCAAGTCCAAGAGGATGCCCCCTCCAAATTACTGTAAGAGAAATTTACTGTATTATCAGCATGTGTTTTATATTAAAGATTTTATTGATTTGTAATACTTGTTTGGTTAGGTTTTTTTTTTTGCATTTTCTTTCATAAAGTCAGTGTTGGGGATGATGTATCCTAATTTTTCACCTGAAGATAAAAAATTTCCCCTTGTGAGGTTTCATGCAAAACCTCCATTTATGAATACATAATTTCAAGTTTTAAAGACAAATTTGTGTTTCTCATTCTTTACCCTCCTTCATCCTCCACTCTCTCCTTTCTCTCTTTCCCTCTCTCTTCATCTTTGCATTTTACCTTTCTCTCCCCATGCTGTCACTCCTCTCTCTCTCTCTCACTCTCTCTCTCTCTCCCTCAACCCTCATTCTCTCGCCCCCTCCCACCCACTCTCACTGTCACCCATGATTTACTATTAATGCTCGTACCAAAAAAAAATCCAAGCATTCACACAAATAATTACAAAACAATTCATTTTATTTCAAACTCTGAATGAAAGCATGCTTCATTTTGAAATCAACTTAACTTTATGATTCATAATTGCAATCTTGGGCCCTAACACAAAGCCATGCAATCATTGAACATTTTATAATAATTGATTGCATTGACTACAATGTAATTACTCATGATAATCAATTGTAGGATTAATCGCTAATATCTCAGTCACATTTACTCTACGACAGCCGTACGGCGAGTCGAAAACAGCCGTTTTAACATTTTTTGTAGCAGCTATACATAGGTAGTTTGAATAAAAATGAATAAAACGGATGTTTTCGACTCGCCGTACGGCCACCGTAGAGCAAATGTGACCGAGGTATAACCTTTGTGATACGGGACACAAGTTATAGGAATGTCTTTAAAACTTCTCATCAGATCAATTTCCCTGTTGCAGAAATTCACACACTATCTACTTGAAAGTAAACTATGAAAGAAACGAACGAGGTAAACACTATGTACAAATAATACTATTTACAAGAAGTAAAAATATTTAAAAATACAAAACATGCAAACTGTTCTCAATTTTGTACACATTTTCAAAAACATGGTAACATTTATGTAAAAAGAGAAAGGTCACAAAATGTGTGAACGAGATATTTCAACCTCCCCCCCCCAAAAAAAAAAAAGCATGCAAAGAAACAATGGGGGGGGGCAGTCCATGCATGAATTTAAAAAAATCAATAAGCTATAAACTACATGAATTTTACATGTAGGCTAATCATTCCATTTGCAGAAAACACTTGTCAACATTTACAGTATGATGCCAATGCTTTATGAAACGGGGGGGGGGGGGGGGGGGAAGATGTTTGAAATTAACTATAGGGCCTGAAAAATCACCTTATCCAAGACTACAAGTATCGCCTGAACTACACTATGATCAATGAGTGTCTGGGTATGGATTAAGCCTAATATTAAGCACCACTATTCAATACATTATTGGTAATTGTTGCATTTTTCATCAACAGTTTATCTGTCGCGTTCTGATCTTCTCACTAAAAAAATATCTGTTCCAGACAAAAAAAAATTTCGGGGGCTACTTTTCACAGCTTACTTTACTGCCTAATCTGTAACATAATAATAATAATAATATAGGTATATTTACCCAGGGAAGCCACTTCAGTTCTGAAAACTTCTCCCAGTCGGCCCTGCTATTATTATTACCCCGGCTTTAGCTGGGCGCCCATTGGATAAGCAATTAATTAATTGGGATTTTCCGGGCCCCTTTTTCAATTACCAGGGCTCTTATGAGCATTTTGGGGGCCAAATCGCCCCCAAGCCATGTTATTTTTTTCCCTGATATATTTTGAGCATTTTCAGGTATCACAATTTTCTAGCACTTTTTCAGATTGCATAGATGAAACAGGTTGATATTCACTTGGTCTACGAGCAGTTGGTTTACTTCACAGATAGTCTAATACCATGTGGGCTAAACACATTGGCCCGTATTCTGAAGTCGGGTTTAACTTAAACTCGGGTTTGAAGTTGTGGTTTAAGTATGGATAGCCAATTGCTGCATAAATCACTAACGGTAGAGATATCATATTTCAGCTCATTTGGCTCTCAAATCATTCATAATTGTCTAGGAAGTATAAATATATGATTGTCTTCACCATCGATGAATCAGGAAAGAGCAAAGTAAACATAAGAAACATACAACTTAATAAAAATTTTGACACATGGCTTCCCAAAATTTTAGCACAGAGTTAGACCATGGTCTAAGTTAAACCTGACTTCAGAATACGGGGCATTTGGTCTACTCTTAATTTGGTCTTATTGCCAATTGGTCTGCACTGCACTTGGTCTAATGCATTAGTCTAATGCCTAGTTGGTTTAAATTCCAATTCGTCTCCTTTATTTCTACTATTGTCAAATTAAAATTTAGTTCATAAACATAATAATCCAACCATATCAAATAAACAATGGTGTTAAGACAAAGTGGACATTAGATAAAATGAGCATACAGTAGCCTAATTCAAATGAATTTTTTTTTTTTAAAGATAAATTTATAGGCTAAATCATGGCGAACGGACTAAGTAGTCGAACTGGGCCCCGTCTTACAAAGAGTTACGATTGATCGGATCAATCGTAATTATGGACGGCCAGCAACGTCAACATCTATTATGCATGTTTTTTCAAATATTTTCCAGCTATGATATATATTCATATATTCATTGTTTTCCTGATAATTCACTGCCCTTCTCTTTGCATACAAAGGACATTGTGCAAATTTTTCGTAGAAAAAAATTATGACACTGATGGATTTCCATAGAGTTACGATTGATAGGATCAATCTTAACTCTTTGTAAGACGGGGCCCGGGTTGTACATGAGGTAGGATTAGACCATGTGGGAGGATACCAAATGGAAATGTAGACAGGCAGGAGTAGACCAATTGGCAATTTCAATACTAAACTATTCACACCGTAGAGTATATGTACATATGCCTCTTGAGTCTCAAAACAATGAATGATGGAGGACTAAACGTCATTCACTTGTAAACCATGGTCTGCAGGCACAGAACTTTGGTTTTCACAATTAGCATAATGCAGAGTCTGAAGTAGTGAGACTAGATTCACGATGTACTGTGACTGTCTCTACTTATATAATAATAATAATAGCTGTATTTATAAAGCGTTTTTTGCCTGAGTATACAAAGCGCTGCTATTATGACCCCGGCTTTAGCTCGAGCTACCATCACCGGCGCTCAGTGCATGCAAGGAATTAATCCTGCACGGGTACCCATTCACCTCACCTGGGTGCAGCACAGTGTGGATAAATTTCTAGCTGAAGGAAAACACGCCATGGATAGGATTCGAACCCACGACCCTCTGTTTGAAAGGCGAGAGTCAGAACCACTAGACCACGATGCGCCCGATTATATGGCACAAACTGGGAGTTGAGAATCTAGTCTTCACTCTAGACATGGTATAATTGGTTAAAACGTCAAATTTGAGTCTGTGCTTGCAGACTAGGTAGGAATAATACTTTACTGCAGGCACAGTCCCATACATACATACATGTAGAGCACACATTTTGGATGATTTTTTATCATAGAACAGTCGAGCCTAATTAGCAGTGCCAGACCTGATTGTAACCCTAATCAGTGGCGTATGTGACCCCCACCTCAGGCTCCCTAAAATATTTTTTTAAAGGAGTGTGGTATCACTGTGGTAACACCCTTCCCTGAATATGAGAGTGGCTCAAGCGGAACAGTAGTTGGGGGGGGGGGGGGGTGGGGCGGTACATGAAGGATGCATTACTTCGCACCTCATCGTTATTGGGTCAAACCAACTTGTCAAACCCCCCCCCCTTAGCAAAAAAGCTAGATGATAGATCCATCACTGATTAGAGTTACAAATAGTTCACCCAGTTAAAGATTGGATGTCTTTTTTTTCATAATACACTATGAATTATGGATCTGTATATCCATTATCAGCAAATGAAAAACCTGGGCAAAGACTAAGAATATGAAATATTAAAAAAGTATTTATGGTATATTAGTAATGGTGAACAAAAATAACTATTTTAATTTAAGAATAACCTTTATGTTGGTGAATTCTTCATGGCCACATAATAACAGACTTTAGGACGTATTTGGAATGTATAATTGATTGATTGGGCAAGAAAATGTATTTATCTTTCATATCGAAAAGATTGGGCCAAAAAAAAAGCATTCGGGTAATGCTTACCATTTGGGAGAAAGGTAGGAGTCAGTTAAAAATGGAAGACTTGAGAATGGTCTTCTTTTGTTAGCTTCAAACGATTACAAGCTATATCCATTATCAAAGCACAAACATACATGTACAGAGTGTGCCAGAATATTTTCAATTTAATTTGCAGTTGATATTGATTCAATCACAACAAGATGAAGATAACCACCAGCAGCAACAACCCCAACAACCTTGGCATCACCAGCACAAAGATAAGGACCAACAACAGCAGCAACAACATCAAGATCGGCAACAACAATTATCAATGTTGTAGCACAAAAATTTGATTCTAAATTCAAATCTCCCCCAGACCACAGAAATATGTTTGATTTGGCACAAGTTTATTTTATCGAAGATGTACAAAATGCATGCTCTGCATGTTCTGGTCTGAAAATCAGGGTTGCCAATTTCCAAGGAAGTATTAGCGGGAAATGCTAGGAAAACTTGTCAATGCCAGGAAGTACTTAAGATGTACAGGGAGGTCCAGGGAAATGGTAGAATATGCTTGATTGAGAAACACAAGGGCAATACCTGAAAATATTCAAGAAGTAGATTTTGTAGTATTTCCCGGCATTTATTTCCATAACAAACACTCACAGACAATGGCCTGTCACATTGAAGATTGTGAATAACTGGAGGCGCCACACATATTTGTTATAAGCTACTGAAATCTTTTTGCAACTTGACTGGCCACGAGCAAAGTTGTCAGTGAAACTCACTATTGTTTCCTTAATTCTCCCCAAGACTTTGTCTTCACTGGTGACATTTGTCACAGGACTCTTTTTTTACATACCGGTAACCAAGTACATGTACTTATTCACAGCACCCTCAGTATTTCATACTTCCTGGCTGAGAAGAAAAATGGCATTTTGAGATGAGTAAGCCAGCGAGAGTGCCATCGCAATAGAGCTATTAAAGGCGTATTCCTGACAGAATTTTCCAGGAGTAAATGGAGCATGACAGATCAATGGGGCACTTGACTTGCAGATTACTTCAATAAGGAACCATTCATTGTTGTTTGGGATGGAAATACGATCTTGTTACTTTCACACAGCTTCGATATACATGTATTAATTTAAATACCTAATTAGAAATCATCACTACATATTTTTGACAAATGTCAAAATTGAACAAATTTCTTTGGTTTTGTTACTTTTTTTAGAGCTAACATGGTCTACATGTAGTCACCATTAGTATGCAGAAAGCACAAGCATCCATTAGAAATTGCTACATTCCGCGCCCTGGGCAATCAAGCAGGTACCTGTGAGACGATATTTATTGACGGATAGGAGCACCAGTCCACCCTCGAAGCATAGCAGATCCAAGGGCTAGAATTATCGAACCCATCTTGATGGCCAGGTCTGCTCGGAAGATTGGCATTAAAGTGCAATATTTCTCACCATTGGAAATGATATCTCAGTTTTTCCTAATGTTCCTGATGCTGTGAAAAGAAACCGAACTATCATCTGCCACGTACGATATAGGAGGATGGAGTCGTCATACTTGTAGCTGCATTATGTGGGTAATATGGCCCTGTAAAGGAATAGACAAGAAAATGGTAATTAAATACTTCAGATTTTCAATATTAAAAAAATAATGAAGGTGTTGTTAACAGTGCAAACTAGAATTGTTGCAAGAGTGATTAACACAGGTGTAAAAGGGCTTTTATAGAATGAATTTAATTGGGGATGAATAGGGGAAATAATGAAGGCAGACTGGAAAGAGAAAGGGTGGAAGTGAACAGAATGAAAGGAGAGATAAGGAAAATGTTGGATCATGAAAGAAAACAAAAATGAGAGTGGATGATTACTAAAACTGTACGCAAAATTTAATCAAATTGAATTAATTAATTCACACACAATAAAAAACATACTTCAAAGCAGTTTCATCAAAATATGTGATAAAACATAACACAGAACACCAATCTCCAACAGAAATCCTTAAAAAAAACAAGAACAGTACGATAATGTTGGATGGAGGAATCAATAAACGGAAAACACTCAAAATGAAATAAAAGATTTAAATTAAAACACAGATGAGGCATGACCTACAAAATATACTTGTTCCAAATCAGGAATTAATCACCATCACCATCTTATCTAAAATATACAAAACAAAATAGGATTCACTTGAGTCACTGACTATTGCCTCTTTGGACATTTCAAAATACTCCATAATTATTTCACCGACATAAAATTCTCTATTCTGATAAGCTATTTAATAGTATTTATCTTTATAAAATGATAAAATATCACTATTCCGGATCATTTCTCATTGTAAACAAAGACTCTTCTTGTGTGATTGCTCCAACATGTAAGTGAATTATATTTTAAGATGTAATTCAAAGTTGCTTGTATAATATGTTGCATACATGCATCACACAATATAACTTTACATGGCTATGTGTTTGTTGAATCATTCATACAACATACATGTATCAATAATTTCTTTCTGATTGGATACTTACTGGTTCTCCTGCCTCGCATCTTAAACACACCCTCCTCTCCTTGGTCTGTAAAGAAAACATGAATACAATGCTGAATAAACAATTTCATGATTATATATGTGATATTGTAATTAGTGTAAAAGTTAAAGAGTATGACACCAATACAGAGAAAATATGATGCAAAACTATACCATACAACCGGTGATATCCTTTTTCTGGTATGAAACCATTAAGGATGCAATATTAATTAAATTTTTAAAGCAATCTGGGAGCAAAATATCCATGAAATATATGCATGAATAAAAAAAATAATGCATGCACATACCTGTAACATTATTAATGAATCATTATTATCAGACAACCAGGATGTAGTAATTGTACAGGCAGCATCAAATTATACAGGACAGGAATTTGAACTCCAAAAAAGAATTACTATGGCCCGCATTCTGAACTCTTACTCTAACCTCTTGTCTAAAGTTATGGTTTAACTATAGAAAGTCAACTGTAACACAAATCTCTTAACAGTAAAGGCTCAATTTATCCTGTCAATCTGACCATTGATAACCGTCTTGAGAATGATGACTGAATTTGTTTTCTTCCCCATTATTACTGCATGGCGAAATAACATGGTCATCATAAGATACCTGTACATACAATGTTAACAAAATTTTGATATTTTCGTCTTACTATAATTTTACCAGAGTTTAACACCATGGCCTATTAAAGGGATGGTCCGGGCTGAAAGTATTTATAGCTTAATAAATAGAGTAGAATTCACTGAGCAAAATGCCAAAAATTTCATCAAAATCGGATGACAAATAACAAAGTTATTGAATTTTAAAGTTTAACAATATTTGGGGAAAATAGTCGTCATGAATATTCATTAGGTGGGCTGATGATGACACATCTCCACATGTTCTTTTGTTTTTTATTATATAAAATTAGGTTTATTCAAATTTTTTCCTCTAAGAAGTAGAAAAATTGGAATGACAACTGATTTAGTGCATTAGATATTCTTTGCTGCAAATTATTTCATTATAAGGGAGACATATTATTCACACAAGTATGAAATAATGAAAAAATTATGATTTTATGTAATAACATAAGAAAACGGAAAGTGGAGATGTGACATCATCAGTCCACCTAATGAATATTCATGACGACTGTTTTCACAAAATATTGCTAAACTTTAAACTTCAATAACTTTATTATTTGTTATCCGATTTTGATGAAATTTTCGGCATTTTGCTCAGTAAATTCTACTCTATGTATTAAAATATAAATATTTTCAGCCCGGACCATCCCTTTAAGTTTAACCAGGCATTCCAGACCTCAGAAAAGAGACCTATTTGTCCAATCGTTCTCAATTTTTTTTTTCATGTAACACATTGGTTAAAGCCTTCATCCTTCCCAATATTCACCCATCCCTAGAACTCACATCCATACATGAAGAAGGTCCATTAATAGCAAACTCTGCCTGCATAGTAAGCCCTGTATCCATACAATCCTCGTCAACATCGCCATTTTCATGCTTGTAATTTGCTATGTAACCATAGTAACCATTGCACATCACGGGTGTAGCGGGGTCGCCACCTCCGTTTATATCTATATGCTGCCCTCTGTCCTGATGGTGGAAGTTGCCATCTTGTTGATTGTGTTGAAAGCCGTTGGTATATCCGTTCAATGCGATTGCAGCATGTGACTGTTCACTGGATGCTAGGTCCATGTGGGTTTCAGAAAGACCTATCTGTCCCTGAGGTAGAGGATGATGATGAAATCCATTAGGAATATTGTCTGGTATGCTGCTCCATTCAGCAAAAGGTGTAGGTTCGAAGCATCGTCGTTTCTGAAAGAAAAAAAATTAATACTTTATTTATCAACAAAGCCCTTAACACATATCATTTTCCATTTAATAATTCATTTTGCTGCCTCAACTTTATAGCCTGCCAATAGCTCTTCAACAATTATACTTTAAGACCCTATACCTCTGCTGTAAAGTTATATACACTGGTACTTCTGGGGCCCGTTGCATGAAAAGGTCTTTGGTAAAACCACTCTACATGTACGTAAAAACGTGATATCACTTAACTGTTTCACAAAGCCAATTTGTGGAATACAAAGAACGGTCCTTGGAAAGACACATCCAGTCACGTCCTATTCATTCATATTTTTTGCACATCCCCCGCCACCGTCGGCATTGAGAAAAAAATGCGTTTACGACAAGCTACCCTGACATATCACCTTTTTACTATTTTTTTTAAGGGGGTCATTAGATTGCACGCTGATGCAGTTTTATCTGGGATGGCACCAAGTTATTTTTTGTATCACTTTCAAGTTTCAGGTCATATGTAAATGAATTTAAAATATAGATTATTATATAACTAATAAATCCATCACAAATGAAATTAGAAAAAAAAAATCATATTACATTCATTGTACCTATAAAAGAACAGGGTAGAATTGGAAAGTCCATACAAAAAGGCTAATTTTAAACTGTAGGGTATGTCATGAAAACCAATAATGTCTTGACTCCTTAACTTTGAAATGTTTCCATATTTTTAATATGTATTCTTGAAGCTTATGTTCTAACTTCCATAAGGTTATGAATTTCATGACCATTATAATTTTTGGCATTATTTCTGTAAATAGTATTTTTTCCATTGCCTAAGTATTGACTTCACACATTTTTCTATCGGTATGTTTTATTATTTGTCACGCTACTTTACCCACTTGACATGTTTGTAGAAGTTTCATACATGTATTTTGCTTGTCCTCGATTACTTTTCATGCAAAGGTATGTTTATAATAAAAATTAATCAATTCACATAATTTGTATTTTTGCGTTACCCGACAAATAAAATAAATAAATTCAATTTTTCACACGCAGCCTGTCAAATTTTCCTTTTTGGTCTTATAAAGTCAGACATGTTGATTCATTTACTCCATTCAAACCTTATTTTTACCTGAACAAAACCCATTTTATTTTTAAGAAAGTGAACCGTGTCATATTGTCATGAGTGCTGTCACTTGCAACATCATTTTGTCAACTAATGCCTCATTTCATAGCTTGACATGATGACTCTAGCAAAGTTAGATTTAGAATAGTATACATGCACTTCAAGACTCAAGCACTGATCGTTTTATCATAAGTACTTTTCAAAGGATAACGAGAGCAAACCAATAGTAAGAAATGATCAGTTAATTTTTTTTTCAGATTATGACTGTAACTTTTTATTTAAAGCCGGTCTTTAGCTTTGGTATTTAAAGGATTATTATTATAAACTATAGTATAGTGATAGGCTATACGGTACTCAAGTTTCATCAATGGGTTCACCAAATTATTTCCAAACACCTCCTAAAAAAGTTTCTCTGTGTGCAAAATAACCCCCTAGGCCTAGGCTAAACAATTTTTTCGCATGCTTCATAACAAATTTTGGCCCTCAAACAAGTTGTCGCCAGAATTATGACTCCTAAACCCTAAAGACTTTAGTAAAGTTCCTAAACAGGTTCGGCTAGTCTTAAAAAAACATACCCTAGGGCCTAACTAATTAGTAAGGCCTAAATACATCTGACCCAGCGATTGAAATTGACCAGTCTTTCAAAACCACCCTTCTTTACTATCTGTTTTATTAACTTATATGTACGTAACAAGTGCACTTGCGGGTAGCCAGGCGGCTTCTAGAGAGTAAAAATCATTTACTAACGTAAGGTCACTCTCATGAAGCCAGGGCTTCCGTCATATACTTTTGTGTGTACCACCAAAAAACCTGAAACTTTCTCCCCCGAGATTTCTACTTTCTTTCTAAAAGATCTAGCCCTAAATCATGTACATGGGATAAAACTTCATTTCCGACATTTCTACGCTCTCGTTGTTATTTTTGAACAAGAATTCATCAAAAAAATGAGAGAAATATTGTGTAAAGACGGAAGAGACTTGCCCGATGTTTACGCCGCCATCTTGTTTTCTATTGTTCTTCCCCAACGTTACCCGACGCACCCGACGCACGCGTCTGTAACGTTGGCGAAGAACAATAGGAAACAAGATGGCGGCGTAAACATCGGGCAGGTCTCTTCCGTCTTTACACAATATTTCTCTCATTTTTTTGATGAATTCTTGTTTTCAAAATAACGAGAGCGTAGAAATGTCGGAAATGAAGTTTTATCCCATTTACATGATTTAGAGCTAGATCTTTTAGAAGGAAAGTAGAAATCTCGGGGGCGAAAGTTTCAGGATTTTTTGCAGTACACGCAGATGAATGGGGAGGAATGCCTGGCTTCGTATGAGAGTGACCTTACGTTAGTAAATGATTTTTACTCTCTAGAAGCCGCCTGGCTACTTGCGGGCCATGTCCATAACTGAAAAACACCCCTTTAAATGTGTTTTTTTGGTCACGCATGTGTACAGCAATATATTTAACTGGCCCCCCAAGACTTCAGTCCATAAGAATTATGGCAAAGGCAAAACTTAAGTCTTAAGGCACCATTTTTAATTTAAATCCAAACTCAAACAAAGACAGTCAAACTCAAAGTCAATCATTTGAATTGATGCGAAATTAAACTGCATTGCCAACAACATCTGTCCAGATTTCTTTCATGTCTTTAGACTGTCTTCTACACATTATTGTAACTTACAGCTTCAGTAATGATTATGGGAGTGTCTTTTCCACTTGAAGTGCAGCTGCCGATGTCGTATCCAAGTCCCAAAGCAGCACCGTTGTCAGCGGGCTCCTGAAAATCGCCCCGCCGCTTTCCCCGGGGAAGTTGGTGTGCATGCAAGGCCATAAATCCGAGAGACAAATCCTGGCGCTTCACAGTTCAAGATTGAATGATTGGGCCAAGTCCCTGACACAAAAGCGTCGAGCAGAACACTGGAAGTTGAACTAAATCATTACAAATTTCAAATCATGGGATTTATAGAGTCACAAGTAATTTAATTAAATGATAATTACTCTTAAGAAGCTTGAAAATTTGAATCTTCGACAAGCGGCGGGCACGTTAGTTAGTTTACCGATATGGTGTTGTCGATGTTGAAATTAGAGGGAAAAAATATATATTACGGTCTAGTAGGGTTTCAGAATTTTACTTTCTTTCACCTGTTTACCCTCCACTCTTTTACTGTTCATGCACTTTTTGCAAATATGTTTATATGAAATCATTTTAATGTAAGATTTGAAGACTTAAAATATCTGGGCTGAATAGCTGAATTTAAATCTTCATTATGTAATCGTCTAATTAGGGGTTTAAGATATCATACATTTCTATTGGTTATATATATTTCCAAATTGATTTCTTCGACTTGTTCAGTGAACAAGACATGATTATTGCCGAAAATTTGGGTGAATATTCGCCATTTCTTCTGATTATTGGAAAACTACTACTAGTACGTGTATTTTTATGCAATATTCATGACGCGCAGTGCAGAGGATAAGCATGTATGTTGTTGTTTTATATTATTTTACCAGCGAGCAAAAGGAAAAAGTCTTCAGTGAAGCTGGTACCCGATAAATAAGATACATGGCCATAGAGATAAATATACATGGCTGTACGCAGATTTTTTTTTTGCTTGGGAGGGGGCGAGATGCGTAAACTTTATTTTAAAAACTCGAAAGCGAAGTGACTGCGAGCTTGTCATTTGGACACTTTTGCATTTTGTAAAGTAAAATTGAATTATTTTGTGCATATTTTTGGTGAATTTTGTGAAAATTTTTAACAAAAAATGTACGTTTCCAAAACTTCTAGGGGCGATGCCCCCCCCCCCCCCCGGTGCATACGGCCATGTAAATTATAAAAATAGTTTTTTTTTTTAAACCATTGAATTATTGCATTTGAACCCCCAGAAAAAATGCAACCTGTAGGCTTCTATCTTGGTAAATAATTTACCTTGATTAATTCGTTATCAAAATGAAATCACCTGAAAATCCGGATCAAGGGAAGCACTAAACTAAACGTTGGTCCAATGCCATGCCAGTGTCCCTTTGCACAGCGACAAGAGCTGCAGACAGCTTAAATATGTCTGTTTGGAATTGTTTTTATACATTATTTTTTTTACTTACTTTTATTATAATTTCTTCTCAAGTGTAGCAATACTAGTCTAGCGCCGACAGCAGATGAAACAGAGACTGAAGCTTTCATGTAGTATATGACAAGAGTTGCCTTTGTGCTCTGTCATGACGCCATTTGCATGTTAATAAAAAAATTGTGAAGCTTTATCTCTCATGCCTTCATTAGCCAACTCGTGCCCCTACTTTGAGTACTTTCCAATTCCCAGGCGTGTCCTAATAATCCATCCCATAGGAGAAGAAAAATAAAATATTTGTAATTACATTTATTAGAAAAGGGGGGTTCTTAGAGGGTTATGTGCTTGTCCCATATTTTGGACTTAGGTTAATTCCCGAAGAGGTTCCACATTACCTTAAAAGCCACTTTGAAACATTTTATGTTCTATATAGAGCACACGTGATAATAATTTTTTTTTATCGAGGGTTCAATATTACAGGAGGCGTATCATACATTTTGATAACCTTTCAGCATATTCATTAACATACATCTCTGTTACTCGAAAATGGAGAGGGGTGAAAAACATTTGACACTTTAACCAATAACAGGTCTAGAGTAAAGACTAGACCCCAAAGGCTCCGTCTGCCAGCCACAATACATAGTGAATCTAGTCTCACTACTTCAGACTGTGCATTATTTACTATGCGAATGGCGTAAACCAAATTATGGTCTGTGTCTGCAGATCTCCTAGTTGGAGATGGCGAAGTTGAGCAGCAACTCCGCCATCTACGACGAAAGCCTGGAGAAGCCTGCAGCCTCGCAAGTGAAAGTTTGCCAATATGGGTATTATTGTAAAAAAAATAAAAATAAAGTTTTGCATGCCAATGAAGATCTTCTGCTGATTCTAGGATTTAAAAATGTGTAGGAGATTTTCCATACGTACGGTGATTGTCCTTCCCATGCACTCCTAGCTAGACTTATACTCTCGTTGGATCTGTTTTTATTTTCCGTTTATATCACAATATTTATTTATATAAATGTGTTGCAGTATAAATGCAGAACACACAGAGTCTGAACATAGGGCAAAAATAGGCTCTGGGTCGTTTTTGCATTTCTTTAATTTTTTTTTTTTTTTTGGGGGGGGGGGCAAGTGGACCTTTGCTTTAATACTCCAGCCCCCATTCGAATGGGAATACACGCATGAGTAATATTTACTAAATCAGTTGTTTTAAAAGGGAAAGGAAGTGAATTCTTTGTGTTTCGATATAGGAGGAATAAGGGAACTTGCCTTCCAAAATATTCACGAGGCCATCAACTTTTTTTTTTTTTTGCCTTATTAACCCCATTGCCCACCCCGAGGAATCGCATGTTTTATACGCAAAATATATGTGACAGAATGAAGGAGGTGTCTTTTCAGCTTGTTCGCCTCGCCCTCTCACAATTATTGTTTTTTAGAATGCACCATATAAGACTCAGCACCCCAACAAATTAATGATCGCACGACTTCCCTAAGGAGCCCGATCTTTACCCGCTCTACAGTGCGTATATCAAAAAAAAGTTTACACTTTAAAAAAGCCCTCGGAATTAAAAAATATACAACATGTGGGTAATTTTTCACATATATTCTTGGGTTTGGGTCTCATCTATCCAATGAAAGTAAAAGTTTTGACAGAATATTAAACTTGAGTGAGCACTGTCCATTTTTGTAAAGCTTGCAGAAATCTGTTTGCGCAGAAATGCTCGTTTTCACGTTGTGTCAAGGGGAAAAGGCGAAATCAAACTTACCCTGCGAAACATTTCTCATACATTTCCCTTGCACTTTTAGTCAATTGAAATAAAACGGATACATTCAAGCATTTTGTAACAATTTCAGCACTTAGTAAGCACAACATTTACCCTTTTTGTGCCAGCTGGATCTGAGAAAATAACTTAATCTGAACAAAAGTTTATTTCAGACATTTCCAGCATTTTTCATTAATTTCTTATCATTTAAAGGGGGTTTACATTTCATTTTTCATTTATTACTTGTTTCTCCACACTTTTCCCAAGCTCGATAATGATTAACAAAATAAAAATCAAGCCAAAGCCATGTCATGTAAATCACAGCTCAGTGTAAAGCAAATATTGTCACGATGGCTTCGGTGTGTTAGGGAGTGGGGTGGGGCGCAATTCACTCTTCAAAGTGTTTTGGGCAAGGACACAAGTTGAAAAAGGTAAAAGATATCTTCAAATCAATTTTACTAGCTAAATTCCATGTGTTCTTCATGTTTAAGGTCTACTTTTCTTCACATAACTATTTCAAAGTTCTGCGCAAATCCTTTTTCGCTAACTTTTCAAAAGTAAGTGGTGCTCACTCAAGCGTAAATATTTTTCGACAGTTTTATCGTCATTTGCTTAAATGGATCTGTACTAATGTTGAAATGTGGAAAAATCTTCAGGATATTACAAATGTATAATTTTACAGGATTTTTTCTAAGTGTAAACTTTTTTTTGATACGCACTGTATAGGTGAAACCAGATTGATTAGTAAGTTGATTGATTAGGCTCATGGGTGACACTATGTTTTCATTCGGTGCACCTCCCCCCCCCCCCCCCCATTCTATGACCAACGTGGGCAAACTCAATTTGATTTCACTGTCTTTGGATGTGTTTATATGTGAAGCCAATGGGATGTGTCATGTTTTTTATCTTAGATTTTTTTTAAGTTACCAATGCACAATCAAGCTCATTTCATAACTAAAGTTTGAAATAAACCCCAAGCTATCTAGGGCTATATTTTCCTCACTTACCAACATAATGAACAAAGACAAGGGGGATAGAGCAAATAAAAACTGCGACTGTTTTACTGCACACTAATCTCAACCGAAATATCTAATAACTGAAGTAGCAAAGCGTTGAAGTACAGGGTTTGCATTGTTGTCAGAAGACGATCTTTGTTTGAAATAGTTCAAGAAGGGGCTCTTCAAAACTTGAAGTACCTCTTCTTGAATTTATCACTCAAGAGCCTGGAAGTGTCTTCCATCCTAATGGCACGTTTTAGTCCTTTGAAGCTGGTATTCGTGAGAAGAGCCCCTCCCTCCCATTCCCTTCTCTCCTTTTTTCTCATTCTGTCATTAAATGAACAAAGGAAGTAAGATGGGATGCATGATTGTCAGGTTCAAACTTGACTTCGTTAAGAGTGATGTCTTCTTGAGGAACGTCCATCAATCAAAAAGTTAAAGCTGACCTCTTTGAAAAAACTACAGAAAACTTGTAAATTGATTGGGGCAGGCCTACTGGTCATCGGGATTGCTCGTCATATTGTATGCGAAGTTCTGATAGTAAAACAAAAGGGGTTCACTTTTCATAAAGGCATAAGGTCTGTGTGGTCACGAGGATTCATGAGGTACGTTATCAATTATATGAGATGAGGGCCGCGATAATATTCCTTGATAGTCATTAATCATAAATACCTTTATGGATAATCGAAATGTTGTGTTTTTTTATATTAAAAATGTAGAAGGATACTAAAACAACGTGATGCTTTTGTACGATTAAGGACCAATGTCCAATCATTCCTATCTAGCCCTGGCTATCTGGGGACGGGGGTGGATGTGATTATTATCACCCATAATTCTCTTTCAAAATGCATCGCGCAGGCTACCTTCTTAAGTTCATTAGTTCTTCTTTTACGCCCCTGAATAGCAACATGATTACAGAAGATCGATGGATTATTGAAGACACCATACATGTGAAAGATTAGCATTCCCATTCACAGCTTTGGACACTCTCAATCTGTCTTTGATGGTATCAAACAACATTGTGTCACATAGTTGATTTGATAACGAGGTATTCACCGTTATGTTTGAACTGTCCTTGTTAAGTCTTTGATCTTAAGAGGGGCAGATCTGGGATCAATAATTCATGATGATTGAGAGGTCTAAATGTCATCAAAATAGCCTTGGGGGCCTCAGGCATAATATATTCCAGAATGCAAATATTATCACAAAAGTCATAACTAAGTCAACAAATTAATCAAAGGCAGTGTGTTTTTAATGAGTTTCTAAACGTGACGCTGGCAGAAAGGATGACATTTTTATTCTATTTTTTTTTAATTATACTATTCTGGAGGAGTCTTTCACCAAATTGTCAGATCCAACAAGTACAACTTCATTTCGTTTTGATTGGCAGAGAAGCCAGTGAATACGGTAACTGCCGGATAATGTTAACAACTTTCATGATATGAAATGGTTTCCTGAATTAATGAAAATTATTTATTTAGCTATCTTTTTATCTTCTACTTTATTTGATTTGCTCACCTATTGCATTTCATGCTTTACGAATCAACGAGTTTCATTTTTTAACACAATTCAGTTTGCCTCCTCCTCCTCAGAGACGGTCGGAGTTTGGGCAAATTATTTTGGGCGCCCTCTATTGGTCATTAACGTTCTTTGATTGACAGGTCCGTGGTGTGACTCTAAGCCAATCCCATTGAAGTTGTTCAATAGTCAGTACTTAAAAGCAATCTAGACACAAGAGGCTACTCGTAATCTTCACTTACTAACACAATGGCCATGTTGTGAGAAACCTCAACTTATCTCGCACAAAACCCCTTCGTTAAGAGGAGGCATTACATGAGCGACTCCCCGGAGAGGGACTGGGACCACCTATTCTGATAGAAGTTTGTTTGTGGGACCACAGCAATGGGAGTATTTGTGAAATACAGTAATAACAATGACACATTCATCACTACATAAGTCATGTATGTGACTGCAATTAAGACGAAAGAATGCGAAGCCCAAACACACCGCCCATTTTGTTCTTTACAATATTACCACCATGCAATAACGTATTGTGTGGTGATTTTTTTCTTCGTTATTTTTGCCCCCCCCCCCCAAAAAAAAAAGCAATTATAATAAAATATTTGAGTTTAGTTTTTGTATGGTGGTTCTATTCTTTAAACAAAATCCCAAAAAAAAAACACCATGCCAAATGACAGCTTCGGTGAGCTTAAAAAAAAATCAGGAATTATACTGGTTTATACTGAACCCGTGTGACATGACTTTTTTTTTCTATCTCGTTCTCTGGACTTATAACTCCTTTCCTCGACTAAATAACTCGTTCCATCGACCTATATAACTAACTATAAGTCGATAGAACAAGTTATAAAGCGAGGAAACGAGTATAATACCCTTTTTACACACGCTAAAATTTCCTTAACCCCGTACTATAGGTGGGGCTAAATTGCCATTTAGCCCCACCTATAGTACGGGGTTAAGCTTAGCCCACTTTCTTTTTACACAGCATTTTTGCAAGGTGGGCTAACCCCACCTTTAGTACGGGATTATTTGGCCCTGCAAAAAAGCAGGGTTATCCCAGCAATTGCGGTGCTAAGAGCGATAGTACGGGGTTAAAATCGCTAGTGTAAAACGAAAGTGGGCTAAGCTTAACCCCGTACTATAGGTGGGGCTAAATGGCAATTTGGCCCCACCTATAGTACGTACGGCGTTAAGGAAATTGTAGCGTGTGTAAAAAGGTACGAGTGAAGTACTTGTACTACGAATGATCGACAAAAACCACTAGTCCGGGGTTAGCGAGTTTCGTGTGTGAAAAGCAAGCATTCCTTATCCGGGGTTAGCAATAACAATTTGGCATGTGTAAAAAGGTAAAAAAATAGTACGGGGTTAAGGATAGTACGGGGTTAGCGATAGTCCGGGGCTAAGAAAATCCTGTGTGAAAAGGGTATAAGACGAGGAAATTATAAGTTATAAGTCGTATGAGCGAGTTATAAAAATAATGGGATGTAACGAAATTCGAATTCATAAAGTGTTTTTTTACCAGCCAAGGAGGAATCTAGCCAGGGGGCGGGATTCCTAGATGATCCGCCAACAACACGGGGCAAAACTCCTTGAAATTATGACGACTTTCTTTCGTTTTCTCGGTGATTGTGTTTTTTTTTTAGATATGACAATTTTGTCGTGATAATATTTTAAGTGATGACCTTCTATTTCAGCTTGTTGGTATTTTTTTATGACAATGACCCGATAAGGTCTTTTCTATTCAATAATGTTAATAGGGACATTTTTTCTGTCTTCTCACATTTATAATATACATTCAAAAATATATATAGTTCCAGAACAAGAAAATATCCATGTCCATAATTATGTGGTTTTCAGTAATCAAGAAAAATATTTCGAAATGAGCTCACATTCATGTATATCTATATCTATGCTCTAATGACTATGATACAGGAAAGAATAATGAAATTTTCTCATTTTCTCACTTCATAATACTTGTCAATCAAATTACACTTGTCATACTCCAACGTTAGATGCTTATAGCGCTAAGTTAGTAGATGAAAGTGGGTGATAGGAGGGGGTCTAATCTCTCGGGTATTCACCTGTAGTTTAGGGTGTGAACACCCCGCTGTGCTACCCACCACAATTACACGACCCGTCGGTGCGAGGTGAATCGTAAGATTAGGGACCCATTCACATTTGAAATTTGCATAATACTGCGTGTGTTTATAGACAAAATAATTATATTCACGAATAAAGCATCATTTCAGATAGTCCCATTTATATCATGAAACAAGACAGTGATGATCCCAAACATAACGACACAGTGGAAAAGAAGAGGAATGATGATGAGAGTTCGAACTTTCCTTGACGTCAACTTCATCGCCGCCACCAAAAAGATATTATACTATAAACGAAGATGTATGAACAAAAATAAATGAGCATGACATTGTAATTTTCATCGAAATTGGATATGAAATATGAAAGCCAAGAAAGTTTATAAGTTTCGCCAAATTTTGCAAAACAAAATTATGAACAACATGCACTGAGAGAGCCCGTGGTGTCATGCACTCGTTTTGTCTTTTGTATTTTTATTTCATTTTCAATTTCGGTAGATTTGATCATGAACGTGATGATTGATGAAGAATATCTTTATTCAAATAAATCACATATCAAATCTTAATTAAATCAAAAGTTACAATAATCGTAGTACCGAAATTTCACTTTCACGCGTTTAAGGTGGACTTAAATCTGCATCTAGTATAGTTTCATAGTGGGGGGGGGGGAATAAACTTTTTTTTTCATGTACGATATGACAAAACTAAATTGTATTGTTTGACGACAGTGGTTCCCATATTTCAGAGTTCCATATCAAGCGAGTTGTAGTTATAACACTGCTCTGTGAAGAAAAAAAAAAGAGTTAAAAAAAAAAAAATTCAAGATGCGACCAGATTTGTTTCCACCAAGAATATACTTTCTTTGGGTTATCTTTTGCTCTCCATTTTGTTACCTTTGCTTTGATATATTGTTCATTGACGATTCACGTCATATTCATTGAAATTGTTATTTGCATGTAGGCCTATTATGCAAACATGATATGATTTTTAGGTTTGTAATATCACATCGTCGGTTATTTCATAGTAAGAGTGAAATGATGATAAATGAGTCTTCCGTTATTTTCATGAGATGTGAATCGAATACTTTGATGGTCGACCTCGAACAGCATTCATCATCCATTCGACTCGCCCAATACATACCAATTAGCGGGTATTATCCCTCTTCGACAAGCGTTAGCGTTCATCGGTAAAGAAACTCGAGATGAAAGGATCACGTCAATGGTTCTTATCACCTCTACTTGGGGTGCTATTGTGCCCCCATTGTGCCCGCATCTCAGCGTGACAGAGGAATGACAGCACCCCTTTTGTTATGGAAGTGTCATCTACTTGTGACGTCCCAATAAAGACAGAAGACATAACAGTTCTCCCCCCCCCCCTCTCTCTCTCTTTATCATCGCCTCTCACGAATAGTCATCAAGCTTTGTATTATCTTCCGATCGTGAAGACCTTATTACCTTCTCATTCTCTACCCGAATCATTTGAAATAAATGAAATATTGTTCTCTCCTCTTGATGCTGAATGGAAGTGAGGAGATGTTTGAATGTGCAGAAAATGAGAATAACCAGATCAAATGAGAGAAATGAATGTAATTACGAACCCTATTATCAAATCACAAGAAGCTACATACAGCCGTGTCAGACTGGATCTATTGTGCGTAATACCGGAATAATACCATGATAATACTCAGAACACTCAAATAATTAGGATGTCATTAAAATGTAAATTCCGCGGCCCACATCTGATATTAAACAACTGAGATTTAGTATAGAGACACGGTAGGCTCTAACCATCTTTCATCAAAACGATTTAAAAAAATTCACCTCGGGATAAATCGGGAATGAGTTTAATAATCATCTCTATTATCCTATGAGTTAATTCATGATCCGTATATTTAAAGTTGTTGTATAATAATTATGCTTCATGGAGATGATTTGAAGATTATGAAGATGGACTTGGATATCATTATGTTCGCTTGGGTCATTTATAAGATGACCTCGGTGGAACGATGTGATTGAATGACCTTACATGTATCAAGTCAATATTTGTGCTGGAAGTGATTAAGTTCTTGTCTAGTCACTACAATGTATCAACGTCTGTAAATCCAAAGAACATCAATTTTTAAAGAATAGATTTGTTATCATCAGATAAAGTATCAAAGAACACATTTTGTGGGGAAAGGGTGGTCTTAAATGCGATGGATGCAATGTCTCGGCTTACTTTTAGTCCGGTCGTCGACAAATAAAATAAAAAATATATACGTATTTGTATTTAGTATGAAATCACTTCTCGAGTATAGAATGTGGAAAACATGTGAATATAGCTTTCTAAATCAAAATGAAGATAGCCGTTTACAAGTATTCGGAGGGCCTTCATTTAGAAAGATCAAAACATCACCGAGGCCGAGAAATTTCATTAGCGGATCATATCATACTTTACAAAGAATTATTCTAAAATAGTGAGTGAATATAACTGTACTAAAAATGAACAATATGATTCACGTTCTTGGATCTTTACTAAAGCTTTCGACGTGCAGGGTTTGTATGTATAAAGTACTGATTTAGATTTGTTCATGTTTTCGTAAAAAAAAACACATTCAAAGTAACTTTACACAAAAGAGCAAGAATATCAAAGAAAATGTATCAAGACATTCGAACAAAGCGAATTGGCGAAGAAAACATTTAAATGAATATTCCAATCGGTAAAAATTAAAATCCATGTTTAAAAGTGATTTGGGGAGCTTCGCAAATCAAACTTATGATAATCGTAAATTGAACATAATCGTCAAATTCAAAGGCATGAAACTGAGGTGAAATGATAATAATAGTTTTGATACTCATAACCCATCACTGGGAGAAATTATTAGATGGAGAGGAAATTTGTGTGAGTGGCTAGCCTATACACCTCCCGCTGCTCCGCTGGTCAGACGACAGGCGTGAAGGAAAGTGATTTTTGATGGGCGGGAAATTTATCTCGTCTTGTTCCGATCAGCAGGATACCTGGTGGAAAATCAATGCTTGGGTTTATTATCTCATGCCAATCATTAATGAAGAAATCAAAGAACTATGAACCCACCATGAATGATGTCAACAACAACCATTAGCTCTCAATGGGAGGGGTTTATAAAGCATTGGGGAGGGAGGTTTTTCAATAGCAGTAATAACACCCCCCCCCCTCAATGACCACCCTCTCTATAATTTTGTTTCTATGTTTATTATTTATCTTCTTCTCTCAATCTCTCCCTTTCTCCTATATTTTCTATCATCTCACTTTCGCTCTCCACCCTCTTCTCACCGCTGTACCCCCTTCCCCCACCCCCTAACTTCCCCCATAGTGCCACGGCACTACTTCTCCACCCCCTCTACCGCCCTCCCCCTTCTCCTCTCCCCACCCCTTCTCTCCTTGTCTTGAAGATGGACATGAACCCGTCAATAATGTTTTGAGGTTAAACGGTTAGCTCTCTTACAAAAACCCGTTAATAATGATAGATGTCAAGTCTTAGTTGTTCGCCCAAGGGGGGTTGACTTTGGAACAGGGCTTTTAGCCGCGTGCTGAGTGAGGACTTCAAACCAATCAGATTTCTCCCCCCAGCTTCGGGGGTGTTCTGCTAATATTTTCGCATATTTGGCCTTCACTGTGCACAGTGCATGACTGAAAACTGTCAATAATACCCTTGTATAGAATTAAGAATTTCACCACGAAAACCAAAAACAATACTCATTTTGCCGAAGTGCTTTCTGAAAATGACCGATGTGGGCGGGGTTGTATTCTTCAGCTCTCCGTTATTTATTTTCACATCCTGTTTGTCTCGATATTTCTAAGTAAACGATTTAAACGAAAAAGTTTGCACGGACCTCGGTTGTGTGATAAAAAGTAAATGTCTAAATTACTTGTTGCGAATTGAAGCATATAGCTAATGAATCCACCTTGACAAAGAGATAGAAAAAGAAAAGCATTAAAAAAGTAAGTACCATACAAGTAGATCCTGATCGACAATACAACTTACAAGCAATGACATTGCCAAAATTCATGTTGGCTTTATTTGATCTTTTCAAAAGGGAAAATATACTTGAGACTAATAGCCCTAATCCGAATACGGAGGCGTAATTCTGAAAGCGTAGTAATGTGGCAAAAAAGAAGCAAAATCACGTTGTCAAGAATAGAATAGCAAAATTGTTGTCATCTACTTTATCGTATAGGCCTATACTTGACACTGAACTTTTGAAAGTATTTTCTTCTTTATATCAAACCCTCAAGGGAGGTCTTTATACTTTAACATGTTTTCCTAAGATGATTTTCGTACACATTCAGTTTGCCAATATTTGTTTTTAGGGGAGCGAAAAAAAATGAATTTCCTATTCTGAAGGGGGAAAGAGATAGAAAAGGGGAGCTTAATTTCCCAGGTGGAAACGGTCGTCAAAAAATGTCTTCATCTGGTTCTGTCACGCATCTTATCCTCTTGCAGTAGACAGTCTGACTAGATTACCTGCTAATAAACATCCATACAATGTCACATCAAAGAAACGTGAAGGTATAGCCCTGATCTCTGAAATCACCTGCGAAAATAGATGAGACAAGACGAGGACTTAGCCGCGAGATGCCGAAGAAGGCCGGTAATGCAGGATTGAGCGTGGGCTATTCGTACAAGGCTTAAAGAGACTATCAGGGCCCAAGAAACATAAACAGAGGTTCGAGGCTCCCATCGCTCTGTGTCGTCAGAATGATTGCTCCATGGGACGTGAGTGGCAGGCTTTGAAAGAGATGTAAAAATCCTTTTTCTCTTATAGTACAATCATGCCCAATCGATGCTAGTCTATGACGAACATGGGTTTTTTTTTTGGAGGGGCGGGGTTTTTTTCATTCAAATTTCAGAGAAGAGAAGGGGGCTATTCGCTTCTCTACTTGTACGATTACATTCCATGCAAACGGCAGCCGAGCTGTCCTGATTTTTTTTTCAATTGATCAAAATTTATGAATAATATTTCAGCAGAAGCCAACTTGATCCCCGTTCAATCCGTTCAGGATTGCCCAATGCGACAAATGTTGACGAGATAAATAAATACGATTGTCATAAAATGCATTATGTTAAGTAAAATAATTGAATTGACTCATCATTTCTCATTTTACCTAACGATAATTGTACTCACTGAGTGTTTTCATTTAAACAATCGTTACGTGATATATAGTAGATAAATAAACTTTCAATTACTATGAATTGTGCCATCAAGTTCTTAAATTATCGAGTCAAATGACCTCAATTCAAGTAAAATGAAATTACCAGAGAATAGAAAAGTTATTCAAACCCCCTTCTCCCAACGAATTAAGGATGTGAAAGTGTTAGTTATGAAGAAGAAATAGTTGTTCAAGCAAACATATTTTCTTTGTCGATCTATACCCATACATGGTTTGCTTTCACCATGAAAATTACTATAGCCGAACGTTTCCGGACAACTCAAATGTAAGAAAGTCAAAATGTATTTTTTTTTAAATTATGTCAAGATTTAAATACAGACTTTCGTTTAAAAACATTCGACCTTGGGTCCCAGCCCCTCCCATATAAAATGACGGTATCGCCTCCTAACTCCCATGTATTCCCTTTACTGGATACAATCTAAATTTCATAAGTTCATCAAAGATTAGGTAAAGTACACCGGTGTTTGAATGACGTGACAATACGACGCATTGCGTCAATCAAGAGATCATAGGGTGATGTATGGAGTCGAGAAGGTGAACTCATTATTTAGTCCGCCATCATCAATCCTAGAAGAAGCCTTCTGATCCCACTCTCTCATTTAGCTTGACCCCTTCTTATCCTCCATATCAGAGAGGATTCTTTCTCGGATCTCTCAGGCGATGTCTTATGAAAGCAACTCCCTAACTATCTTTAACTTTATTCTTCTTTCATGGTTCTGTTATTGCAGCGGATAGCACCTAATGCGCAACTTGTCATCCATCCCTCGTCTTGTTTTTCAACCATACATCAACCATCTCGCCCCTGAAGGCAAGACCTACCAATACAATCATGTTGGGGATTAACTCAGGACAAAATACCATCACTTAGGTGATTCCTTCTTCCAAAACAGTTTATTCAATTCACATTCTATTTTATTCCATATTGACAGAGGGCTAAGGCTCGTAGCCCCGCGTGAAGAGCGTCGTATTTTGAGATAGGTTTTTGACAACAATGTCTCGGAGCGAAGTGAAATACTTCGGAAGGGAGGCTAAATATTATCACAACTCAGTTTCTTCTTGTTTCCCATTAGCCGATCTTGAGTGGCGCTCTGTTTTGGCAGAGATTCGACCCAGTGCAAGGGGGCCGTCCTAAGGAGTCCCTTCCAGGAGCTGTTTACCAGACCTTAAATGACCCCTTCCATCTTTCGTATGCCCGGAAGAAGTTGTCCAGAGAATTTTCTCGCGGTTACCTTTCCAAAGACCTCTCCACGGTGCCCCCGTTTACACCAACCAAAGTGGCGGTGGCATTCCAGAAGCAGACCGACAGCCGAAAACGTCATTAGTGCAGCAACATCCCATTCTGACCGACCACATCGACGATAATTGTAAAATGGGAGGCTAAGACTGTTGGTATGACAAAGAACAGCTCAGCCATACCTAGATAGGCCTACATGGTCACACAAACGTCTCCAGTCCAAACGCAAACCGACATGAACGCCATCAGACCTATAGACCGCCGATTTCGGTCAACATCAACAAAAACGACGGAAGTCTGACAGCGTTACGACAGTACACAGATCAATGACATGTGAAAAAGAGAACGATAACAGAACGACATCTGATCGATAATATAGAGCTCGGAATTGCCCTTCAGTCCTGACACCACACATCGTGGAAATTCCATATTCATAGTGTATCTCTGCTATATGGATATCGTTATGAATAACAATGCGATGTTGACGGGTTTTTTTATATTCTTTTTTTTTTATGTCTCGCAAATACAGACCATTCGTAACTTAGTTGACGCTACAGCGTCTCAGCGCGCTGTAACGAATTGGTCAGACTCTCAATAGCGCCCGAATCTCTTCGTCAGTCTCCTGTTAGTATCGGTCGCTTCAAAACGTAGCCAAAATTCAACTTTTTCTTTCCGCTCTCTTTTACGAAGGATGAAGAATTACTTTTATGTGTTTTTTTTTCATTATCATTAATAGTCTTCGTATTGAAGTAATGATATGTTTACTGTTTACCATAACCGGCTGCCAAGATAAAAAACTAATCAACATTTCGCTCTTAAAAAAAAATCATTTGTAACATAGATAGGTCGATGAGAGCGTCGACACTCAAATGACCTCGGGTAATGACCATTTTGTCAATTGTACTTATTACTCACTAAAAGTACAAGAAAGTGCAACCATTTTATACCGTACAGAATGATGATAAAACGAGGGAAAAGTTGTAGGAAAGTGTGACAAAAGTTAGCAAGACCCTAAGGTATCGTCTGGTCATGGTGATGACAGGATTCGATAACGACTTGGCGTGACACATCTGACCATAGACCATTAGCGATGTGTACTCAAACCTATTTCGCTTTTTGACCCAGGGAGGCCTCCTCTACTTACCTGATCATAGTCTGTCAATGATCTCTCTGTATCAGATAATTCTCAGAAATGCTTCAACGTTCATTTTCGATATAGTTTGGGTGAATACATGAAATGAAACTGACGAGCAAAGTTGAATTAGGCTCGCTTTCTTCACTTTATTCTATCTTGTTAGTATGGAATGAGATAGCGGAGACGGAGCATTGACATTTTCATCATACCCCCCCCCCCCTTATCCCAAACTTTGCTTTGTGCCCTTGCTTTAATGAGTCCTTTTTTAAATGACAGATTTGGGTTGTCGGAGATTTGTTTTAATTGTACTTAAACAACATTTAGAGAGTAAAGTAGTTTGCTCCCCCCCCCCCCACTTTAAGATAAACTCCTGGATATTTTTGTGCTATTTTTGTGTAATAGCTATTATTTTAGCTATTAAATGCTGTATTTCGTCGCAGAACAAATAGCATTTTTGGAGTATGTGTACCGTGGAATCTCATTCTAAAATGAAGAAAACAAATCTGTACATTATTTTGGTCCCATTCGATGCTTTGTTGCACGAATAGAAAATAAAGTTGACGAATTGAAATTAGGAGAAATTATTGCCCGTATGTCACAGGGCCACCCCGAAGAAACGAAGGGTGTCCCATTGTTTAGGTTTAACTTTCTATCCACTTTTTCTCGAGATCAAATCATGAGGTTCTTCACCGAACAGATGATAAAGTTTGTTGGTTCGGGCCAACCAATATACCAAGTGCCCATAAATCATATTTATGAAGATGAAACTATACGGAACGAGGTGAATACAACGTCAAGAAACTTTACAAACTTTTATCGTCCGAGTTGCTCTATTATAAAACCAAGCCATGATCGCGTCTGCTGTTCAGAAGTGATGACGAGTGGCTAGTGTTTTAGATTTAGAGTTTCAAATTAATACATTGAGAGTTTGAGGGATGTGTTATCGAAAGTAATTTCTAAGTTGTGAATATACATGTAAATCAGCACTAATTTGTCAATGTAAAAATGTTTTTCTGATAAGAAAGAATAATAAAATCGGAGTTATCTTTACATACAGCTACTAAGCTTTGCTCTTTTCATGATTTTAGGATTATCAACATTCAGCAGTTTTGTAAATTAATAAAAGTTGAAGACATTTTATCTTGAAGTTCGTCGATGAGTTTAGAATTAGATGGTCGTTTGCAGATTGTCGCATAACAAAACGATGCATGATAAATGAATTATGCCACCTGTATATTTCCTTAATATTCCCCCCTCAATTTAAGGTAATATCACCATTTTGGCTTGTTAGTCCGTTTGAATTATGTTCCAATTGAATCATTGAATTCGACGACATTGATAATTTCCTTTTAAGGGCGCACCATTTATCAATACATTTTGTCAAGAGATGATGGCTAAATATTTACTGGTGTCTAAACCAGTCCTTCCCGAGCGTTGACCGCGAAGAACATGACCGCCTTCAAGAACACAAAATTATGGGCTAGGGGTATAACAGTTAACATAATTCCTTGGTATAGCAAACTTTTGATGAGCAACAAATTTACGAGAGTGATTCTTAGCACAGAAAAAGCTGTAAACTTTTAATGGCCAAATTTAAGTGCATTCCATCAGTATGATGTATGAGCTATTACAATTTATGGATCTCTTGTTTTGACTTCCAGAAGTTTTTGTTGAGTTGCTCCCGAAAGGGGCCAAGGTTAGGAGCGGGCACCTAATGAAAATATACAAAACTCTGTCTAATAATCTTCAACTATCATTCTCTTTCGCTTCCAAACAATACCGGTCCTTTGAAATAGCCCGCCAAAAGCACGGAGCGCAGTTTTGTAAATTTACCATATTAATAGTATGAAAACATTATCTAGACTAAATCATAAACAACAGTTATTTAAAATGAATTTAAATAGAATTTTAATATCCATTTAAATCTGTCCGACTGGAATGGTATAAAATCGGAAGATCGTTTCAAGATGCAACCGTACGCCTTACCGAAATTAATGAATAATTCAAATTTATGAATAAATCTTTTGTTTTACTCGTCCCGCTCTCTCCAACAAAGCAAAATATCACGTTATTCAAATTAAAACCGTCAGACCCGATATGTATCCTCAATAATTTTATCTTCCTAATTAACTCATATTTAAAGCCCTACTAACATTGATATATATGTTACTTTATATTTTTTATACAAAAATAAACATTTTTCGTTAACTGAAGGTGTTTTAAAATGATTTTACATAAAATTCAATTGTTCGATTGAGTGCTTTAATTACATTGATTTTGTTTGATATAGAAAATTAAGGCATGCATCTCTGTTTGATGAAGACTGATTATCTATATTTGTCTCCACTCCACCCTTTTTTTTATCTCTTTCCTATAACCTTAATACATTATTGGTGAGCCAAAATCTATTAAACTTTTCTCTTTCAAGTGTACAAATAATTCAATTCAATTCATTTATTTGACATCCTTTAAAAACATACAAACATATATACAAGTATAATATGATACAATAACAAAGGGGTAAAATAATTTAAATCATAGAATAAGCAATAAAAATGGTAGAAATAAAGATAATAACTTTATGTGATAAAGATTCTTTATGGGATATACTTTATTATTGCTCCGTATCAAGTTTTGGTCGATGTCTGAATATTATTCATCAGACTCATCAATCTCAGCACTGAATTTCCTTTATACTCTGACGCTCATAGGCTTGCAGTGCATTCTAATCTTCAGAAGATATAAAATAATTTTGGTCATCAATACCAAAATTACTCATCAAACTATCAAGGATTAGACTATCAAATCAATTGAATGTTCTGATATGCCTGTACCGCAATGTAGAATGTAGTACATGTATTTAAGGGAACTTTTACCCACAAAGCCTTTCTTTAAGCTCTCTTATTTCATTTCATATTTTCATGTATTTGTATATTGGCATATTATGTGATAATCGTGTATGTTATACTTTGTAAATATCTTTTTATCGAAATTAAATAAATGGATTCAATCAATCAATTAGCCCCCTATGGAGATATACCAAAATGCGGTGTGTTTAAAATCTATTTGAAATGATTAATTATTCTTCATTGGTATCTTGCCTTTAAACAATTATTATTGGGATGAACTTTCGGTTTGTCTATACCTGGCATGTCAAGTACGCCGATACATCCCGGTATATAGCCAAGCTTCTCGGTGACCCCGGGCCGACTCGCAGGTGGTGGCGGCGCAAACATGTCAAATTTTGGCGGAGTTTATGGGCATCAAAACTGGAACTTTGTTTGGATTATCGGTCCATCACTGCAAGGTGTTCTTAGACACGAAACACTCACCCATCTCTTCCCAACTTCCTCGTAACATGCAAAACTACTTTATGAAGACTCTGTTCACATTATGCTACCCTTCTGCGATTTCCCCCGAGCATTGAAAAAGCTCTGCAGCTGTTTAATTTCGTTCCATTTCAAATTTTCCAATAATAATACTTCAATGTATTCAGTCTACTATAAATATTCTCTCAGAAACTTTGTGGATACGATCATCACTAAGTTGCCAATGTCATTGTCACCCTACCGTCACACTTTCGTCACCCTTTCATCACCCTTTTCGTCAACCTTTTCGTCACCCTTATCGTCATCCTTTCGTCACCACTTCGTCACCCTTTTCGTCACCATTTTCGTCACCCTTATCGCCAACCTTATCGTCAACCTTTCGTCACCCTTTCGTCACCATTTTCGTCACCCTTCTTTTCGTCACCGTTTTCATCATCCTTATCGTCACCCTTTACGTCATATATGCTTGTAATATCGGCCTATCAAGTACATAGACCCATCCCATTCTACTATCGTTTATAAAATGCTCAGTGTCGTATAATTTTATATTAGTACATGCATTATAAGCACTGTAGACATTTTTCAAGAAATATTATGCCTATTAATAGGCGTACGATACTTTACAGTTTACATATTTGTTTTCGTGTAGTCTGTGACACAGACCGCACGGTTAAGTTAATTGCGTATTCTTTTTTTTTTTTCTTATTATTTATTTATTTATTTTGGGGACTGGAGACAAAGCATCGAAATAGCCGCTCATAAATGCATCTTATGTATTCTACCCCAAACATCCTGCCTCATTTATTTTGGTCAACGTGCTTGATCATGTAAAGTTGAATTTTGTTGGGAAGTCCTGGATGTTTAAAATATGGGGCAGCTATAAGATGCCTTTTGTATGTTGATTTCCAGCTAATGGACAGTGGATAAATATTCTTATCAAACTTTCTACTCGTAGTCCCATATTATCATATTTATGCGGTGTGAACACAATGAGAGAACCAAACGTCATCTTGAAAGATAAGAAGTGAAGAATGTCGAGGGCCACCTCTTCTCTGTATCTTCAGTGTTTTATGAAGAGTAGGGCCCACACCTGTAGTATTTTGCTTTCGATGAAGTATGTTTATCACTAACGAGACCCTCTTGTAGTAAAAACAACGATGAGCGATGGAGGAGACTGGCTCGTGGTGTCAATTTGGGAGATTAATGGTCTAGGAGATGTAGGGCAGGACTCCTTTCCCGTTGAGCCACCCTCCTCCTCTCCCTTCCCCCTTCCATCTCCTCCCCTCCCCATCCTGCCATACATTCATTTGAAGCCCTCTTGCATTGAAATTCGTCATTTTGCTTTCTAGATCTATGATTTAACAAGTGATTATCCTTAATTAAGCCCTTTAGATTAAGTATGCTTTTGGGTAATGTAACGTCTGTCATTGTAACTTTCTTACACCTTTTTTTCGGAATTATTCAGTAAAGCCGATCTTGTCTTGTCATCGGCCATCGGCCGCGGGGTATATTTCATTCGTTTTGAGCTCTTCGGCCTCGTCGGTCTTTCCTTTAAATAAGAACTCTCGTGTTTCTATTGCGATCGGTCTTTTAGACTTTGTAATTAGTCTTTGGGAATCTTAGATACGTCTGTTAGGATATTTCACTCGTCGTAGTGCTTACCCTTTCATTGATCTTTCCCTGCCCCTGATCTTTTGTAGGCCTATTGAAAAAAAAACCGCTGGCCTCATCTGTAGTTTTCAATTTTCTTCATATTCGAAATCGATCATTAAAACCAGTCTCGCGTTGTCATCGGTCTCGGTCGAGTTTTAGAGACATATATTAATGTATTTTCGTCCATTACTAAATGCTCGACAAAATGAAATGTCGATTGTGAATTAATTGTAATCTGTTGTATGTTTTGCTATTCTAAATTTCATTACATTTAGATCAACTATCTTCCTATCTCAGTTGATATCTGTAAATCAGATTTATAATACTATATTCCTATTATTTAAACAGTGTTATCCGTCATGATGTTATGACAGACCTTGCTTGACGACTATACCATCAAGTACGGCTGAGGACCACTTGACATAACTCAGACCAACTTGGAAGCACTCTGTATTCCTCGCTAAATCTGTCATCTTTCAAAGTGAACTCTTTACTCCTAACTACAAAGCAATGTATATCATTGTATATACAGCGCTTGAATGACTGTTCCACTTTCGCTTCCTGTCGTGGAACCATAGGGGTATGAAGAAATGTACATGTGCCCCACCCTCAACCGATTGTCCATGTCGGCAAAGAAAGAAAATATAAAGAGAAGACATAAAGAGGCAGAGAGAGAGCTATGGGAGAGAGAACGAAGAAAGTGAACACGACTTCAAGGCAATAGGACACAGCCCGCCCCCTCTCTACTTTATTGTAGAAACAGGGCATGACGCACATCACCCCCACACACACACACACACACACACACACACCCTCGCACACACATCCAAGGTGACATCGACCACCTTAAGTTTTAGCCACCCAAAGCCGCCAGTCCATTCCTACATAATTCAGGCCAGTTTAATAGTAAAGAAAAGAAGAATAGTACGCTGGTGTCATCATCAAGGTTGATCGGCGGTTTCAATAATTGTTATCTAATTAAGATGTAGAACTACAGAAAATCGCTAATTTGAATAAACACGAAACTTAGTGTGCGTTTTATTTATGTGGGTTAATGTATATAAGATTGATGTAATTCTCTTCATTTCATACCTGACGCTACATAGGCACTTCAATGACGATTGTTTTCCATCCAATGATGTATGTTCATCAAACATATTGAACATCTCATCATTTTGCCTTTTTTATGTAACGAGGTCAACTTGTCTATTCAAAAGGAGAAAAGTGGCTGGGAATGGTAGACTAGAAGGGAGACTGCTCAAGCTCAAATCAGAGCGATTATAAAGTTGACAGGTAGTGTAGGTAATTAACGTGTCAAGATGGTCCAATCAAACAACCATCCCAGAATTTACCCTAGAAAGAGATTGAAAGACAAAACCAGACTCCCACTCTGTGTCTCTCCCTATCTAGCCTTGTCATACAAACCCTGTGTTAATATATCTCTGTTTATATTTGTTTAGAGGAGCTCGAGAATATGGGAAGGCAAAGAAAATAACCAGGCTGTCTTGAGGTCGCGTTTAGTGGCTCGCCACCTTCCAAGTCAAGACGGCTAAAGGCAGAGGACCAGAGAGCTTTGTGTATATGTACATGGGAGGGCGAACAGTCGAAAGATGACGAGGTATTTTGTGACGTTAAGAGACCTAGCCACTTGTGATAACAAACGAGCCCATCTCAAAACGATAGCTACACAACTTTTCATATTTCCAAGACAGGGAGGTCGATTGAGGGTTGGGGCGTGTCTACATCTTAAATCCCAAAAGAAGGTCTTGGTGTCATGGTGCAGCGCAATGCTCGGTAATGGTCTATAAAACTAGAAAGGGCGCGGCAATTAGTCAGAGTGTTGATCCGAGAAGCGCTGACAATTGAAAATATATGATTGGTAGACAGTTACATCTGGGGCGAGGGACTGATAGTCTAGTCTGAGTTACCAGACACCTTTCCTTAATAGCCCTAGGGCGAAATACATTATCTCAATGCCAGTTTGATTCTTAGTTTCTATCTTATTTTTGTATAGTATATGAATTTATGAAGCCGTCACATATGTTACTATTCTGTAACAGACAACATATTTTGCCTTAGGATGGAAATGTGAACGTGTTGTACAATTATCCATGGCAGTAATGGATACTCTCTCATATGAAAAAAAAAGTTTTAATATTTGCAATGATCCATTTTAGTATTCCATAGGGTCGATATGATTAAAGGAGAATGAAACCCTTGAAACCAGCTGAATCCATATCAAAGAGAAAAATCAAAGAAACATATTGTTGAAAGTTTGAGGAAGATTGAATGAATAATAAGAAAGTTATGAGCATTTAAATATTGAGATCACTAGTGCCATGTAGATCCTCCCATCGGCAATGCGACCAAGATCTGTGATATCACACACGTACAACTCCCTCATTACTCTAGTACTTATTTCACTTATATTCTCACTTTTATAGAGTCTATCACAAGGTGAGGTGTTCTCTTTATGAGATGACAAGTACAGAGGTTTCACAACATTATACCATTGATGAATCGTTTGTCATATGATTAGAATAAGCAAAAAGAGATGTTTTGGGGTATATTTTCAGTGTCCAAATGGGAGAGTTGTACGTGTGTGACATCACAGATCTTGGTCGCATTGCCAATGGGAGGATCTCCATAGCATTAGTGATCTCGACATTCAAATGCTCATAACTCTTTTATTGCTAGTCCTATTTTACTCAAAGTTTTGTTGATCTTATTCTTTGATTTTTCTGCTTTCACAAAAGCTAACTTGCTCCAAGAGTTTCATTCTCCTTTAAGAAGACCTACGTTATTAAGTAACATATGATTTTATGACACGATGTCTGACTTGATATACTGCAACCAATCATTTTTGTTTCCCAATTTTTCTTCATTTCACATCAAAATACCATTTATTCATGATATTAATATTTTCAATATTATTTTTACAGAAAGTAAAATACTTATACAAGAAAGTTTTTGAAAAATAGTCACGTAAACTTAAAGCATTCGCGTGCCATAGAATGGCTACTTTCTTGCAAACATGACAAGCACAAGTTTGTTTATTTTTTAAATTCTATATTTTCAGTCATGTATTTCTGTTTTCTTTTCTTTGTGTGTGGAACCTAACTATTTTCGCGTATTTTTTCTAAAGATTAACACTTGACGTTACAAAATGGTTTCTTTGTTCAAAATGTTCAAACTGACAGTCATCATAAAACACTCTGATAATGAATTCGAATTCTTGAGTCGAAATTGCGGTTCCTCATCTAAGAGTCCATTCATCTATCTGACCACATAACACGTCTTGAATTAATCAATCAAAATACTTTAGTTAACCATAAGAAAGCACATTACATATTTCTAGAAATAAAATTAATGTTTACATTTTGATGTAAGCATCTATTAAAATCTGTCAAAATAGATAGGTATTTACAGGCAATAAATTTGACGGAATTCATATGTAGTGAATAACTTTATTATAAAAAGTCTTTGAGTTATATCTGAAACCATTTTTTTAATTACAGGGCTAAATTAAAACATTTCTTATGAAATGATCTTTCAGCTACATTTGAACGATATTGTATTTGGATTAAAAAAATGTCACCACTAGCATGACTAGGTCATCTGGCCGGCCAAGTGCCGCCCCTGTATTTTTTTAGATATATAATTCTATAATTTAATTTGGTGTATATCTGAAGAAAATAAATTCATTTGTCGCATCAAGAAAAACCGTGAATGATTATTTCCCCCCATATATCACAATCAAGGCAAAATGTTATAGGCCATTCTTTCTTTAAAATATTTTGTTCTCAAAACCATATCTCTTTGATTCAGATTTTTCGTTTGGAATGCCCATGACCTCGACAAGCATCATTATACTAAGTATGTACAGATGGTTTGTTAAGAGACAAAGAGCAATATGGAGTTTGTGTGTATCTGTCATCTTCGGAAGACACTACCAAACGGAAACGCATCACCGGATGATAGTCATGGAATTATTACACCCCCCTCCTTTTGGGTCCATCTATCTTACTGTTTTAACAAATGGAGCAGAGTGTGACGTGACGAAGCCCACCAAAAAGATGACAACAAATTTCATACAAGGAGAAAAATCGGAAAGGAAAAGCCCAGATATGACATGTGTTGATTTTTGTTAAGATGGAGAGGGATGGAGACAGGGCGAGACTGGGTGGAAAGTAAGAATGAAGGAAAAACAAACGAGTTGCTTGCTTGGAGGGAGCTGGTCCCGATTGAGCCGGGCCCACCCTTGTCGCTAGACGGAGGATGGTCGCCGTATACTGAGATGACGGTCTGCAGAGATCAGTTGCTTGGTATAAAGCTCTCAGTGCAAGCATTGTTCGAAGAGAAAATATACAAATGGCTTGTGATGACTCCCACCTGAGAGACTCGATTGACACTCTACGGAAAGAGGAATGATGGTCAGGAGAGTGAAGATTGACTGAGAGAGAGTGAAAGAGAGAGAGAGAGAGAGAAAATAGAGTGGATGTGAAAAGATAAAGAGAAAGAGATAAAGGAGTTTTAAATCATTAAATAGATGTCTGCATATAATATATGGATCGATTTTGTGTGAAATTCTGAATTTGACAGATTAAGTCAGATTTAGTATCCTATTTTGGTAATCATAACTGGTTATTATTATTCAATAGTTATATACACGGTTAATATCCTGAAGTTTTCGTAAAACTTCATGCTTGAACAAGGCTTTTTTACTCTAAGAAAAGTATTGTGGGGGACCCGACCTTTTAAATTAATGCATTTTCTTTTAAATATTACTCTTGAATATGAGTGTTTAAATTGAATGCATAATTTTTGTTCTCTTTCACCGAACAGTTTATTCTAATTAACTTTGAAAATGAAAGATTTTTCGTTTAACCAGGCTTTAGCATAATATAAGTGATGAAACTAACAGTTATATTCACATGTTACAGTCTTATTAAATATAATTTCCATACCCATTAACCTACTCTCCACAACTTCTTATCATATGATTGTTTTTGGATGTCAGTCTACTCCTCCTCATACTCACTCGTTCTTTATCTTCCTCTGATACTAGGGGTGGATCCAGAGATTACAAACAATAAGGGGGTCTACCTATCCGCCCATCGCAGTCCAATTATTTGGGTCTTCCATATAAATCAATAACTGTTCTATTTATAACACATAATTTTCGACACGAAATAGGCCCGTATAAGTTCTGTATATAAAAGTAATCCTATATAGGCCTAAACAATATACATGTAAGTAAATCCATGGACCTATTACAATAAGGTCCATGATAAATCCAACTCTGTCATTCGCATGCACTACTTTTAATTCAAAACCCATATTTTTTGTTAGAAAGGACATGTGAAACATAAGGCTATGACGGAGTTCATCCTCACAGCCTTTTCTAAGAAAATGTTCAAATCTTTCGTCAATATTACAATCAGTTTTTAGTATTACCATGCCATTTTTTTTTTACTAATACTGTGTTGATGCTGAAAGGATTCAGTGATCTTATTGTTGAGAACTTTTCATCCGAATCACCGCTAAAAGAGGCTTATTTTCTACTTTATAGGTATATATCATTATTCTATATGAGGCCACCTATTTTAGGTTGTACAATACAGTGGCAGTGGTAAGGTCCTGTATCTTACAAAATATGGAAGCTTTTATATCTGCCAATAATCCGTTTCAGAAATTGAGTGAATAATGAATATATAGGAATATGATTTAATCAAATATTCGGCCTCATACAAATTTAACAATCTGTAGAAAATATAGGCCTCGTGCAGGTACTGAATATTTTCATGCAAAATGCCCCATGCTACATTTGCTGCGCGGCTCACTAATATTTCGTTATCAGTCACCATACAAGGGGGGAGGCATTCTAGGGCGCCTCGCCCCATTTCCTGTATACGCCATTAGACTAGTAGTATATACAGCAATGTCCTCTCACTCTCAGATATCAATTAGCGATGGTTGATATACGGGCTGCCTTATCTCAGCTGTTATAATATGATATCTCCTCAAAAGTGTTTTCCCAGTGCGAATCAAGAATGTATCGACCAATAATCAAACCATATAACTAATCAACAAACCGTCCCACAACCATGGGAATAATGACATCACCCCTGCCAGCCCCAGGGGCGTATTTACCTCATATCAGTCGAGTTAAATAAACCGAATGTCACGGAGAAACAAGGTGGAAGTTAAGGATTCTAAATGACTGAGGTGGGATAAATCATTACTAATCATCTCGGGTTCAAAGCATACAAACAAGGAGTACCATAACAGTCATACAGTCGTGATAAGCACCTGAATTAATTGCATGGTGGACCAGGAAGAATGGACGTCATATCTCGACCTTTTGACATATACCTCAAGCATGCCAAGCAGGTCTACCTTGCAGAAACCTCCCAGGTTCTGTATACTCTCGGTCCGATCTTTCTGACAAACCAAAAGAGCACCGAAAACGATCGAAAGTAATTGCATCCACTGTTCCTAACTATTTCAAACCTTTTCCATTTTGTGGTAGATATTTTATATGTTATGTTAGGAGTGGATACAAGATTTGTAATCTAAAAAAAAATGTTTTTACCACTCACGGGGAGCATTTCCCCACATTGGTCCCTTAAAATGCTTTGGAATTATGAACATGTCCCTGGAAAGAGGGGGTGCTGGGGGTGCTGCATCTTCAAAATTTTCCTTTGGGGTGCTGCGTGTGTTATTTTCCAAAAGCAGCACCCCATAGAAAATCTGATAGGTATGACGAATGACAGAAATATAATGAAAATGAACGTTTTGTAGCAATGCTAGGAACCCACCCCCCCCCCCTCCCCACTTCAGAATTTTCCTACACAGTGCTTGAAATAGTGCTTAAAATCACAATTTTTCAGATCGGAATATAAAATATTTTAAGCTCGCGCTTCGCGCTCGTATTATTGATTTTCATAATTAAAAAAGTATTTAGAATGCCCTATCTTAGGTCTCAATCTAAACACGCGCACGCGTGTTTATTCAGATACGCAACATTTTTTTATTTATTTAAAATGTGCTTAAAGTTTAAGATCGAATATAAAAAAAATTGTGTTCGCACTTCGCGCTCACATTGTTAATGTAAGAATCTTTTTAAATTATTTTTTACATACGCATCATGTTCAGGATCACAATCATTGCTCAAAATGTACAATTTTCAGGAAAATACATGAAATTTCTATTTAAAAAATCTAGCTCGAACTTCGTGCTCTCACTATTTAATATATGTGGGAGTGCCCTTGCATGTGTGTGTGTGAATATAAAAGAACAATGTAAAACTCAATTGTGTCCCCCCCTACACCTATGAATAGAGATTTCAGCCCATGTCAGCACCCCCACTGAAAAAAAAATCGTTCGTTGATTATGAAGCAGTAAACCAATCCTAAAAGGGGCACGACCCCCCCCCCCCCAACGTTGCACGTCCCTGATGCGCGGAAATGTGTACAAAACTTTTAGATGCATTCTCTTTGACATTAAATGCTTTATATCGGTTGGCTCATTGCGACACGTATGTCTATGATGTTCTAATTCTGTATATTTCAATAATTAGGATATAATACTTTACAATCTTAAGGATTTAGTTATTGTGGATTATAATTTAGGATGTGCCCAGGATTCAAGCATTATAAACTTATTGAAATTACTAAATCTAATAATAGCACTATCTCAATTACACATGATGCAACATTCAAGTATATTAGCTAGAATGACAAATAAATTTTAACTACTCTCCACAATAATCATACCATTATCATGATTATATTTGACAAAAACGATTGTATACTGTATACGATTCCAATTATTTCAATGAAGCTCAAATGACCGTCTATTTTTCTCAATAATTTACAATATGTTTTCTATTGTTTTATAAAGGGTATCAAGACTATCGTATTATATAGGCTTATCGTCTTCTTGGAGTTCAGGTCTCATTCAAAACTTTGAACAATGTTATGCGGATGTAACGTATATCTATTTAAAATGTTTACAGGAATAAGTTTACCAGAACAACTAATCGTAACCCTAGGAAAATAAGCAATAAGTTTTTACAATTAAGTTGTGCAACACTGGAAAATAAAAGAAGAAAAAAGGAAATCAGAAGATATTTGTTATCAAAATCATTTTTTTGGGTCGCATTTAGTATTCAGTGGCAGTTACCTTTTCCCATAAGCAATAACTCAGGTCTACTATACACGCAAAATCTGTATCTGTTTTGTTGTGATGGAGTATATTATTTCATAAATCAAGCTATTTCTTCACAAAGATCCTATAACATTAATTTTCAATTATTGAACTATTGTTTCAACAAAGAACTTCTGTTATGCTATCATTACAGTCTTTACTTCCTCTCATTAAAATCCGATATTTTAATGACACGATGTCTGTAAGTTACCAACGTTCTTCCTCGAAATTGTTCTTCATTTTTATATCATCCTTATAATCCCTATACTAGTTTATATGACCATTTAAAAGACGATTTTCAATAGAAATATCTTTCTGCTTCCTATCGCAGCCTAGCAACCTCACCGGTGGCCGAAAGTCCCTCCTGCGGTACCCATCCCATTGGCATCCTGTCGACTTCCCGATTCAACTCCTCCATGAGTTTTATCAGCAAACACATTAGGCTTGTCAAATATTTATTATACAATTCTGTCGCGAGCCAAGCGTGTGCGGAGGAGGACTATAACCCACAAATTGAGGGTCGAATTAATATCTTTCATCAAGACAATACTCCTAAATATCATTCATAGCGTCCGAAGTACCCTTTTTAAAGATTTTTAATGTGTGGAGAGGCAAATAAAACCCTCTTTATGTTCGTTGATTGGTCATTAAGAGATTTAGCAAACATCCATTTTATTCCTTTGTTGTCAGCACGACTGAAGTCAGCTTTTCGGTTTCTGTACTTTCTTTCTTAAAACAGAGAGCATACAAGGCCTATATCATGATGTGCTTCTTAAGTGATAAAAGGCCGGTTATCCCTTAGGAAAGCAAAGGAACCAATATGGTCTACTAAACCGACAAGAAATTTGTTTTACAGCTTACTGTGTTTCAACAAGTTTGGTCTTAATTCTATAATGACCACAGAGGTGCTATCAATTAGGTGTTAAAAAGACAGAATCTTAGCTTCTTTCTCTTTTTTTTGCATATGGTCTCTCAATTTCATTAAGAGATCAAACAAATCAATAAAGGGCTGTCGGTATAAATTAAGAGTGAATACATTATTTAAACATTATTAATACGACGGCAAAGGCGTACCGCCCGCGTTTGGCGCTAATATAGGATTGTTTAAATTGGCAATAAATTATGCATTGGGCGATCATAAGCAGTCTATTACCGAGATAATCATTATTACAAGGTAAATTTATTGGTCTAATAGTTCGAAGAGATCAGTGGGATTTGATGAGATGTAATGCAAATGATCAATATCTGAAGTTATTGATTTATATTCAAGAGTATTTTTAGGGACCTAAGAAATACAAGCACGGCTTTTAATTTAGATTCCACCACTTTTGTTTTTCAGCAGATACCTGTTTTCCAACTTAATTGTACTTATTCTTTGAATATACTTTGTTATTTGTTTCTAGACGTGTTTACTTTTTAAACTTTATATTGTAATCCAATCAATACAATACAATATAAAGAATAATTATTCTTTGTTAATCGTGTATTATTAATTACAAATATCATCATTCTTTGTTTATCATGTATGTATCATTATGAATTGTAAATGAAAAAAAAGTTTACAAAAATAAATTCAAATTAAATCAAGACATTAAACAAATGAAGATATTCAAATCTTTTGTCAAATCCGACCTTCTTTATCTTTTCATTTTCACTAATGAAAGTTTGAAGAAAGTGACCCTTATAGGAGCGATCAATATTTTGGTTATGAATATTTGATGTTCTCAAGAATGATATTGATTTCACACGAACTTTTTAACTTTCACACGATTATTTTAATTGCTTTTAATTCTTCAATATTTTAGGGGGAAGGGTGAGGGTCGTTTTGGAGGTATGACCTTAAAGATTTATACTAATATTATCTTCTTCTTTTTTCCTTCAAATTACAGATGTATGCTTATTCTTGATCGATAACCCGCCCTCATCTTTTCGGTCATGTATTTATCTTGTTTTCCATTTATCTCTGTCGTTGTTATGGTCTATCTGGGGTTTCACATTATCATAATGATTATATATACAAGTGTATATAGTATGCTTCTGAGTGGATCTCGATATATTTCCACAATCATGACAACCATATACAGATCTCTCTTTGTTTTATGAATAACGGGGGGTTATAAAGGACAATCAATACCTTTGTGCGCTTATTTCATCTGTTATCAGCTACGCTATCAAATACCAATGAAAACTGATCAATGAAGTCGTATTATTATCTGTTTAAATTTGATAAAAACGAATTATAATGTGAATTATCAATGAACACACAAAAAAGCGAGAAAAAAAAACAGAGAAGTTCTAAGTAAGCAGTATCAAAAGTGATAAGAACTAGAACATGTAATGAACTTATTAATGAATGAACAAAAGTATTAAAAAATATGCAGCTTCTAGCAGCTGGTAGACAAAGAAAAACGTAAAGCATTGATGACCGTCAACTTAACGTCTCTTGAAAACTCTCAGAGATGTGGGATGACATGATAGATTACATGATTTGCAGACCATCTTTTCTTCGCAGTCCTAGATTCCATTTCGGTTTATGTGTCAACCGTGTAATTCGACATCCCTCTTAGTTGAGTGAATGAAAATAAATGAAGAAAACTTTGGAATTGGAGTTGAAATAAACACAACCAGAAATTGTCATCATTAATCACCCGCCAAAAACTTAAGGATCCTTTCTTAAACCAATCATCTCCCATCTACCGACACATTATACCCTGACAAGGGGTGTATGTAGAAATCAACGAGGGGATGGGGGGAGTGGTTTACATCCATACGGTTATTCCTCCTCAAGTTTCATTCTTGAATAGACCTACCTACCACCTCGTTCCTGAAATAAATGGTATATTGTTTGTCATGGAGCTCATATGCAACTCATTTATTTCTTGATAATTTTTGTCCATCTAAAATAATCAGTTAAAAGTCTGAGGTATATGTAAATTGGATGATGTACCAATGACAAGAAATGATATCGTTCTTTAATATGAAATTGACATATTAGATTTTTTTTTCATGGGGGAAACTAAAATCATATAAGTTTCTTCCATATTTTCTTGTATTAGAAATAGTCAAAGAAAAGGGGCAGGGGCGACTCTCCCCCGGACAGGGATCCTCCTAGCCGAGTCGTCTGGCATTCCAAGTGTGTTACATGATCGCCGTTTTGTCACCGTGGTCGCGTCTCACGATCTCCTCTTTTCTTAGGTCATCACGTTAGATAAATAATCCGATTTCGAGTCCGTAAACCATGTCGGCAAGCTCAAGATGGGGGTATGTATTACTAGCTCATCAAATTTGGAGGAAAGATCACGCGTTGTTTCGCCGTGTTTACAAACAAACGACAATCGGAGAGGCAGTAGAAGCCCGTGCATGCTCGGGTGTATAAACCCATCTATGGAACAATATTTTTCACGCTGAGATATTTTACATATCAATATCGCATTATATTTGGTTTGGATTGCATTTAGTGCAAAATACGTAGATTGAGAAAAAGTGTTTAGTTTTTAAATGACGTGGTGTGAAGAATCTAAATATTCTGAATGTTGCTGCTGTTATCATTTCATCATTATCATTATTATGAATATAAGTAGTACTAGTAGTAGTAGTAGTACTAGTAGTAGTAGTAGTAGTAGTAGTAGTAGTAGTGGTAGTAGTAGTAGTAGTAGTAGTAGTAGTAGTAGTAGTAGTAGTAGTAAGGGGACACAACAAATTTCAAAAAAGTGTTGTCCTTTTTCGAAAGAATATCTTAAATTTTGTAATAATATTCGACAAATAGTATAGTTCAACCTTTTCTTTTTCGTTTCTTTCTTTTTATTATTTTTTATCTGTACGCCAGTGAGTAGAAGTAGAAGTGGAATTTCCACCCACAGTCATAATATGAAAAACATAGATGACGTTTAAAAATGTGTAAAAATATATATGTAATATCAAAGGATACAATGACATATATAGTAAGGCGAACATTCAGAGGGAAATGAGTCTCGAATTCAGAGCACTGTTTAAACAAAAAAAAATATGAGCGAACAAAGCAAGTGAGCAAATAGTTTATTTCTTATCACCAAAAAAGTAATTTGTTATATTTTCGTCATGTAAAAATCTCATATTAGCAAGAATAATCAAAGAATTATGATAAATATATTATGTAGAAAAAAAAATCAGTAAAAATGTACAATCAAATAACAGCAGTGCAGGCAGTAGGCGAGGATGAGGGCTCGGGGGGAGGGGGGAGGGGGGGGGGGTAATGATGACCGAGAAGGTAAGGTGATGTATCAGTCACATTTAATCATGTGATTTAATAAACATGGCTATTACAGCAGAACTAAGAATTAAATTTATATTAAAAAACCCCGAATATCATTTATCGCAAGTTTCTATGTGTTTTATCAAGTGTCTGTCATGACACAATTCACATTTTAACACGTGACTTTAGAAAACTAAGCACCGGTAAGTAATATGAAGATAAAAATATGAAGAAGAAAAAGGGAGGGAAAATGGGAAAGAAAACAGATTTTAGACGACTGTCACGACGTAATGTCATCACCTTGTCACTATTACGGTATTCGACTCGAGATAGACCTGATCGTAACCTGAGTATTGGAAGGAACATGGTTAGGATAACACTGCTTTTATAGAAGTATGGTGGAGTTAAAGTGTAACATTCAATTGAAATATAGGGATGGAAAAGGTAGAGCGCTAGAAATCACGATAGCATGAAGAAAGGAATTATCGTGTATATATTATGATCGTGTATAATGGGTTTGATAAAGAATCCTAAACCTCATCAATGTTTATCCATTATTGATTATTCGGTGACACGACAATTGCTCCGGTCTTGATTTCTCAGAGGGCTTAGGGTTAGGATTGTACTGGGGTTTCTGGTTTAGAATGATGCAATGATAAGGATTCGGGTTTATTTAGTTTTGGATGTTAGATTTTCCATCGGAGCAATTGTCGCCAGAGCAAACGTCATGGAACCCATTATTCAGCCTGATTTTAAAACCTGTTATACCCTTAATTTTTCATATACAAATTTGCAATAATTTTGTTACATTATATCACTTTGTAATATTTCACTTTGAATACATTTTACTTAGTAAACTATGAGCATGATTAATAACAGTGTGTATATCGTGTGTTTGTCCCTGACAATTAACATTTCTTTGACTTTACATTTGAATATGAAACCGTGACACCCAAACTCCTGTGCCTCTCATTACTCTTAAGGGTGATCGATCACTCTCATGTATCGTACATTATTCTGCTTTATATCGCTGAAGATGGAAATAAAAGGAATATAATTCTTTAAAATGGTTTAAAAAAAATCAATATCCCATATGCACCCCCTGCTGTGAGGGACGTAAGTGACGATGATGTTAAACTGTGCTGATGCGTTATAAAATATTTTATGAAATTTTATAAAATAAAATACAAGTTTTTGTAATTCTTATTACAATGATGATATAATATGGAATTCTTTAACATATACGTATGTAATTAATCCCTGCAATATGTTGTACATTGGCAATATATTATCGTCAAAGTAATTCAACAAAGTGAGGTGAAATTTCCATTCAAACTTTATTATATACCATTCAGGTAAGGTTCGGAAGGCTACCAAGAAAACGTATCCTGTGCACCCCACCTTTAAGAGTAACTGGTAGTTTTGGGATGAGGGGCATTGTGACACCTCTCAGCTGATATTGTATTACCCCATGGAGAAAGAGAAGAATCTGTGGGAAACAATTCTTGTTATGTTATGGTTATAGTGAACAGAAGAAACCCAAACTGTCTTCATACTGCACCAAACAGGTCCTATATTGAAGGAGTTGGAACAGGGATTGCCTATATAAAATCGTGCATATCTGTGGTTGCAATACAAAGTGTGACATTTTGTGTATACAGTTGTATGAGCATTTTCTGATTTACTTATTTATTATTTAATTATTTATTTATTTATTTATGAATAATTTATTTGTGTTTGTTTGTTTATTTTATATTTCATTTGTCTATACCATTCATAAACATGTCATTTCCACACATTACATACTTCACTTTCGCCACCCACAAATTCATATTTATAGTATCCAACAGAAGTTATTGAACCCCTCATGCACATTCATTAGAAAAGAATGCTTAATTGTAATCATAAATGAGATATAATTCCTTCTTTATACTTTAATTGTGGTTTGAATTAAATAATTATTTGTAGTTGCCAAGTACTGCACTCAGAAGACATTTTCGTTAGGAGTGTACCCACTTCCGTTAAATTGGAAATTGCCACCACAAAGTCGTTAAAGAAGTGCAAACTATGTAAAATATTAAAAACAATGCCTAATACATACATACACACATACACCCATACATACATATACACACACACACACACCCCCCCCCCACACACACACACACACACACATGTATATATATATATATATAATATATATATACATATATTTGCTAATATTCATGTATATATCTATTCAAAAATTCATGTATTCATTTATACATCTACTATTGGTATATCTGATAAATTTAATTTATTCATTCACTTTCTACTCCGCCTTTGACGGGCCTTCCTCCAAATTATGGTTTACTTACGTAAAAAAATGATAAAAAAAATCAGTAAATCGTTTATTTTATTTTTTTTACCTGATGACGTATGGTCACTCTGTTCATGACATACACTGTTAAACATATATAATTTTATAGAGAAAATTAAAAAAAGAAGATTTTGCAGGAAAAATAAATAACAGAATCATTCTTAAACTTTTATACCAGGAAATGTTCTGTAATTCAACAGAACAGGTCTATATAAACAAGTTTTATTACCGAAAATGTATAAAGTGTCATACACCAAATCCCAATTTCCTGTACAGACAATACAAGGTGCAGTAAAATTTCAGGTGTTCTGGGAAAAAGAAGAATTTACAGAAAAAAAATATATATATCTACAGAAAAAAAGCTGCATGAACCTTTGTTTTTAAAGAAGAATACCAGTGTAATTATCTTTTTTGGGGGGGATTAATCCTTTTATTTCCTTTTTTAAAGCTGTATCCGCTTGACAAAAGATAATCTGTATGTAAAATAATTACGGTACTCATATCACGTGACTTTATTTTTTTTAAATACTGCGAATTTCCATAAACCTAAAGGGCAGCGCTATTGTACTTAAAATGTCTACTTTATATAAGGCAAGACAAAGCATACTCGGTCAAATGCTTAATATACCTTCTTCCCTTCTTTGTAAAGTGTTTGTAGATGAAGACAAAATACGTTTTTGTTTGATAAAAAGCTATTTTGTGAATGACTGTTTTTTTCTCGGAGTTCCGACAATTTCGTTGCAAGTGTGAACAAAGATATCATGTATGTAAACTTGTAGTGCCACCGAAGGCGTCATGTCACTGGTGCCCAATGTTTGGTCTTGATTCGACTACCTTGAAGACAGATGAGGTGATGCTATAAGGGACCTTTACCACCAAGTAAGGAGGGAGAATGAAGGCATGGAATACCTGCATGCCCCTCGTTTTACAATATATCCAAATACCAAGAATACACTCTCACACTTTGTCCCCCTTATGTTCATCAAATTCGATATTTTGGGTCGTCTAGAGGCGAGGCAGAGCGATAATTGGTATCCAGATTTAAAAAAAAAAAGGAATCGGTGGATACAATTCAGACCGTTAATTTCAATGTTCATATATATATATATATATATATATATATAGCAGAAGTTTGACACTTTCATCTCATTTCTTAATCTTTCACTAATCCATCCTATTCTCACATATTACCCCCACCCTCCCCTCCCCCCCTCCTCTCCTCCTCCCCTCTCTCCCCCTCTCTCTCTCTCTCGGACCCGCTCTTGCTGTCGTTGGATCCCTGCTGTATATCTACATGATTTCTTCCTTCTTGCAAGGTATTTCCACTATTTTTATTGTTATTATTATTGTTATTATGATTATTATCATCATCATCATCATCACCATTATTATCATTATTAGCATCATCATTATCGTCTTCACCATCATTATCTTCATAATCATCATTACATTATTACCGTTATCATTCATGTCGTATTTCAACCTTTCAAAGTTTCATTAAAAACTTTAGTTTGGCTATAGTAAATCACATGCAAGTGAAAAACGGCCAGGAGATATGGTCTGATAATAATTGCAGCAGATATACATTTGATTCACAACTTATGGCGGTAAATATCTAGATGAAGGCATTTTAAATGTAAAACTCACATTCTTCAACAACAAGGAAGATAAACTAAAACATAATCTCTGGCACTAAACAATTTATTTTCCGCATGAAAAGTATATACAGAATTTTTTAAGGATAAAACAACGGATCTGTAAAATCAGATTTAAGGTATAAATCTATAAAACAATTTTTCTTAAAAACTACAAAACCTGTTTCGACTCTGTGTATAATAATGATAACTCCTAACCAATCAAATCACAGACGGTATATACAATATATAATTATAAGCCGCTCAATATACACAAAAAATGACGTCACACGATGAGACACTGCAAGTGCAAAAAGAAAATATATATCTTCTTCCCTTGATAATCACATGAAGTTTGTATTTCTGATACAGACATTTGCTTTAAATTGTTTTTCAATCTTTATTCTACAAAATATATTTTTTGTTACATTTATTTTATCTCAAATTCTCGAAATCAATTAGTGTAAGCCTATCATTTATATAATCAGTATAAAATCGTAAACACAAAACTGATATTATGTTCAATTAATACTATTTTATATACTTTTAACAGAATACATTCTTTATTCAATATCAACGGTCTAATATTTGATGATGACGAAAAGACTAAAACTATATTTGCATGACTACAGTTATTTTTATTACAAGAAATTAAACGATGCTTCTTTTCAAAAGCGACATGCTTGATCGTGTCGATACGAAGGCACGATTTGTTTAGTTTATTTAACATATTTCCTTTCTTTGAAAAAAAGAAAGAAAATGGGCTGCTTCGTTTAGAAAAGGGTACAACGATCTATTTAATGTATTTATATAACGCAAACATGAATGCTGAAATCTGAATTGTAATATCATTTGTATAGCATACCATACAACCAGTCAAATATAAAAGCCAAACTTTTCAAACTTTATTTTCATACAGCCACCGACAACAAAGCAAAGACATGTAAAACATGATTTATGAGGTTGAACCAAATGGTTGCCTATCAAAGCACAGTACCTAACGTCAAAACTCGTTTATACAGACTGATTTTTTTATATACTCTTACCCCAAATATTCAAGAGAAAATTTATTTATGATTTATGGTGATATTTTCATGGAAATAAACAATCCGCAAGTAGCGTCTTTAACCCCTAAGTGCGTCAGTTCTCAAACATTGTTCCAACTTGGTTGAGTTGGAAAAGAAAGTTTTGCGTTGAAAAGACTCGTGTTGGGAATGCGGATAAAAAGAAGTAGATTGAACGTTTGTAAAACATAAACAAAGAAATTAAAAGAGGAATTTAACAAATTGTAGTTTTTATAAACAATTTGACGGATATATGTCAAATTGTTGTTCATATCGAAAAGGTGGTTTCACTTTTCTAGATAATGTTTACTCAGATGAAATTCTTGTCATGCATTTTAATCGCATAAAGACGATCGCGTGCTGGGATATCTTGTATTAGATGAGAAGAAATAATTCGATAATCTTCCCCAAGGAAATATTTTCAAATATTCCGGAATAACAAACTGGTCATGATATTTTCACAATCCCAATTCATATAATTAATTCCAGTATTTGTTTTTCACTTTCTAATTTCATCTTATAATTTGAAACATCAGACACTGAAAAACAAAGTATATTTGAATACTAAGTGCAATAAAAACGTCTAGCATAACTTCAATAATTTTCTCTCATACGCCACTGCACTGAATAGATTAATTCAGAATAAGAAAAAAAAATATTAAAAGTCTTAATTTTCGGATAAAATGCAACATTAATCTTACCTGTTCATAACAATCCGAAAGAGTTCTCTTCCACAATAATTGACCCCAAACCGATGACTTAATTAAATAAATTGAAATGATTTTGAAATTATCCCTCCAAATTTTTTTTTTTAATTATGCCTGAAAATCTAAATTTATGAATATTAATTTGAAACACAAAATGATAATTATTATCATCAATATCATATTGCTTATCATAGTACCCAATCATTGTTCATTAGAAGGTTGTTCATGATATAATCCATTATATTTGAACGTTTTCAGTCCCTATATAAGAAGGTTTCAAGTACCCCTTTTGGCTTGGAATATGAAAATAATAAGACTGAGTCTGAGAGTCTGAAAGGTGTAAAGTCAAAAGCCCTTATGCCAATATTTCATTCATTCCAAGATTCTCAAAGCTAGAAGGTCTCACGCCTTCGAAGAAAAGAAAAGATAATTAAAAGTTTATACATTTTTTATTTCTCAGTGTCCATAGAGAACACCGTGCAAAGCACTTGAGTAGTGATATAACGGGTTGGCGGATGGATGGTAGGCGGCGAGTTGCGGGTAGAGATGCGCAATGGATGCCGGTAAGAGATGTTCGATGCCGGCTGGTGCAAAACCCACGGGATGATGAGGATGATGAGGAATCGGTAGATGATGGGAGTCCTTAAAGAGGACCTTGACAGCGACTTTCTTGGCAGGCAACGGCGACATCATCTCGGCTGCCATCTGTTTTCTCTTGGTCTTGTAGCGTCGGTTCTGAAACCAGATCTTGACCTGCTGTTCTGTGAGTTTGAGAGCGGCAGCGAGGTCGGCTCGCTCGGGGCCAGACAGGTAGCGCTGGTGGCTGAACCTCCGCTCGAGCTCGAAAACCTGAGCGTGGGAGAACGCTGCTCGTGATCGCTTCTTTCTGGTCTTCGACGATGACGACTGGACGTCATCGTCATACCTTGAATCGTGGTCGATTCCTGGAAATA